>NC_056680.1:82328961-82637491 GCF_018350215.1 Panthera leo | reverse complement strand
ATCTGGAATAAATTGCCTAAGGTTACATCTATTAAGTGGCAATAATAGGATTTAGACCCAGACAGTCTGGCTTCAGGATCTGTACTCTTGATGACTGCTACACTGCCTGTCCAAGGGCTAAAGGTCAACAGATTAGTATTTCTAGGTGACAGTTGGCCTCTCTGGGCATTCACAAGAGGGAAAACATGGAAGCTGGTTATTGCTGCCCATCTCTGCCACTAACAACCATGTGATTCTTGTGCTCTCCCTATGCCCTAGTTTAATTATTTGCAGAATTAGAAAACTGTGGAGTGAATGGTACCAAAGGACTTTGTTCTCTAAATAACAATGGTTTGAACAAACCACCAATTTGTGCTACTGTGGGGAAGATAAAGTATTGAAAATAAATTACCAAAGGACTGTGAGCTAAGACAGTACTCTCTGTCCCATCTATAGACTTCTTCCCTGTCTTATTTCCACTGTTTGAGAAATTTGTGATCTCATCTATTACTCTCTGATCAAGCAGTTGTACTTGAATAATGCTGTGAGGTGAAAAGACTGAGTAACCACTTTAAAACCATGTAAGAGATTGAAATGGGCCTCTACCCATGTCGTTAATTTGACATTTGATTGCCAGTAATAATTTAAATGAGAAATGTAGGTCACTAGTCCAGTGTTTAGCACATAGTAGGTCACTAGTCCAGTGTTTAGTACATAGTTGGCATTCAGTAAATATTAGTTTTCTATGGATTTTATTTTTTATGAGAGTTCAGTCATGAATTTTACTTTTTCTGTAAATTTTCAGTTATATTCCCTTTTTTCTGTCTCCAACAACATTCCCCAAAAAAGAAAATCTAATAAGCATTCTAGCTAATTTGGTACATGTTCTTATTATATAATCACCATGGTATCCAGGCTCTTAATTGAAAGCAAACAAAATTTTAGGAAGAAAAACTTATCCTTTGGTCTCTCACTTAAGGTGTGTTGTTATGCAAGCACTGCCTCTTTGTCTATTTTTGTCTTTCATCAGTAGATACTGTTTTTCAGTGAGTTCCATTGAAACATAAGTGTGCTTGGACCAAGTTTGAGGGATTCTTCAAGTTTTATTAAATGTTAGATGACCTCATCTTTCACTTTTAAGGAATATGGATATATGGCTACATCCAAAGATTGAATATTAAATGATGTTAAAGCATAAAAGAATGTTAACATATTCACGTCACATCTCTTTTTGTGATTTCCTATTAATGACCAGTGCCCTGGTGGTCAAACACTAAAATTAGATTCTTGCTACGAATTGAAAGATGAGTAAAAATCTAATGTATTTTTTAAATGCAAATCCATTTTCACTTATTAACAGTACTAAGTGTTTAATTGAATGTAGAACGTATCACGTGTTGCAAATAAATGAACAGCTTTGGTAATGAAAGTTTAAAACTACCATAGTATTGCACATTATTATTCAAGTTATGTCCATCTAATGATCAAAATTCAATAAGGACATCCAGAAAATATACCCAGAGCAGTTGGTAATCTGCCCACAGTATAAAATTCTGAAAGGTTACATGTGGGGTATTTTAGTCCTTCTCCCAGCATGTTTCAAAGCAGTTTTTGTTGTGAGGATTTTGAAAGCCACAAGGAAGCATGTTTAGTGGGTTTTCCTCAGTTTTTAAAAGACTATGGGTTCATGGTGACTCATTACCTGAATCCACCAGGAACTTTAGCTTTGATGTACATAGCTTCTTATTTTATGGTGGGTATGGAGTCTTCAATATATGACTGCACAATGTTTGCCCTATAACATACGAAATTAAAAAAAAAAAAAGTAGAGAATAAATAAAGCAACTTACCCATGTCCATTTCCCAAAGATCTTTGCAAAACTTGCTATCATATTTAAACAGACATTATCTTCACTATTGTTCTGTGAACTAATTCGTTTTTATTTAACATGAAAGAGTAATTATTGAGTCCTTGATTTTAAGAGACTTGGTTATTTAAAATTTGTAAGAACTTCTGAAAAATTTATATGGTTGCGCATATAAACAAATGTGAGAAAGTGATCACATAAGCAATCTATTTGAAAATCTCAACACAATATAAACATCTAAATATGTTAAACCTATATGTTAGACCCATTAAGAAGGAATTGGAGAAACAGTCATGCTATATGTACTTGTGTTAAAAAGTATGACCCTAGAAAATGAGATAAATAAAATTCCATGGCTTTTTAAAATATTGCCCTTCCTTGTGACTTTAATTTTAGAATTGTTCTCTAATATTGCTTGATCCCACTTATTACATGAAAGATAAATGTGTGTATGTATGTGTGTGCATTTTATTTTTCAGGGTATTTTTGTACATTTAGGAAATCATATTACTATAAAGTAACATTAGTTTTTCCCCTAAACCAATACGCAATACAGATCTGTTAAAGAATCACTGCAGGCAGGCAAGCATGGGATTGTGATCTGATAGTGATTCAGAATATGTCAGTCTTCACAGAGAATGTCTGAGACATATCTGTGAGTATCCAAACAAGGAAAAAAGAAGAAAAAGCTTAAATCATGTCTGTTACTTAATCTACCCATTTGCAAATGTCATCAACTAGCCAGGCATGCCCTCTGCAAAGTAGACAAGCAAATATAATACTAACAAATCACACATGAAACTGAATTTTAGGTCTTGAGAATATTATGGTTGTCAGTCTCCCTCGAAAACATGGGCCGATCATATCTGTCTGCTTAAAACTGGGCACCCCTGAGTTCCAGGAAACACTCCATTGTATGTGTATCCATTAGGTTTAGGTCTGATTGCTTTTAACAAGAAAATAGCTTAAATGTGTTAAAGGTTTATTTCTCTCTCACATAAAAGGAATTCATAGGTAGGCTTTCCAGGACTCCTATGACAATTTGACAATGTTATCAAGGCTCATATTTTCTGCTTTGCCATTTCCATCTTGGGATTTCCAAATTCAGAGGTCAAGATGATTACTAGATTCCCACCTATTGTGTCAGCATTCAAGTCTGTGCTGGCCCCTCCCTTATAAGGAGAATCTTTCATGGGCACATACATACTTCTGCTTATATGTCATTGGCCAGACTTAGTTATATGACCATATCCAGCTGTGTAGGTAAGGCTGACAATGTTTTAGCTGAGTGCATTTTTCTGAATTCAATTACTAAATAGGAAAGGGAAATGGATATTGGGAGACAATTGGCATGAAAAGCAAGTGTCTAAAACATAGTCATGTTGTGGAAATTGAAGGCTATTTATTGAATTACAACAACACTATATTTACACAAGCGTTCATATGCTCTAGTTTTTCCCTTTTAGTCAATTCTACAAGATGTGTGTGAAGGACAGATGGTGGAAGCCATCCCAAAGTTATCTGTGTATAAACTGAGGGTAGATGGTCAAGCCGGAAAGCCAGGAAAAAGTGTTGAATAGATGTTATGAATTTAGCTTCAAAACTCAGAGACTGACTGAAGACACCGAGAAGTAGAATTAACTCACAACTGGCTTTGGAGAGCCCTTTCAGACAGAGAGTAAATTTGAGGCAGAGTGGCAAAAAAAAAAAAAAAAAAAAAAAAAAAAAAAAAAAAAAAAAAAGACATAAAACAAAACAAAACAGAACAGAGGTTACAAATTGCAACTCTTAACCAAAGAAGCATTTTTGCATGTATTTCATGGGCTTGAGGGCTGCTGCAGATCACACTTCTGTACAGGGAGAATGTATCCCATGGGTAGTGGCATGTTTGAATTGGGAAGGAGAACAAGTGGAAACAAAAATGGAAAGAAAACTTACTGCAAAAAGAGAAAAACTGTAGCAAATTTGTTTAATTATTCTTTCCACTTCATGTGAAAAATGATCTTTGTTTCCTTTGCAAAAGCACACATTGTACTAAAGAAGTCTGAAAATGAATACATATTACAATGGAGTCCATAAATACTGTGGCATTTTTGTTTTCTTCCTTCTGCAGTTTATAATACATGACTAATATATTGTGTCTGAGAAAGGATTCGATAAGTATGGCTATTTATCCAGAATTTATGGCCACAGTCCTTGGATGGTAGCACTGCCGATAGATAGCAGTCAAACTGACAGTTAGAAATTATAGAATTCAAGAAGATGCCCATTATTTCACTTTTAGATGGATGCAATTCTACCAAAGGAATTTTATTCTGTAAAAAATAAAAAAAAAATACTATGTAGTGTTTTGTTTTTTATGGCTTTCCTTCTCGTAATTCCTTCAGTTTGCTTAATTAAACAAAGAAAATATAACCCACTTGGCCAGCAACTGCATACTTTTTCTAGGGAAAAATGTTCCTACAACCTACTGATGATCAGGAGGAAGTGGTGTGTGTGTGTGTGTGTGTGTGTGTGTGTGTGTGTGATTTTAGAAATGATACTTTTGATGTCTGTGAAAATGAACCTTTTGTAGCTGAATATATAGGTTTGATTTCATGATGAAGATGTGAATGGTGATTAGTTTTAGGTGTGCTCAGTGTATAGATGGGAGTTGAAGCCGTGTGTGGCTTAGCAATTCCAAATAGGAAGAGAGTAAAAACAAAGACTGTACGCTAATGTTTGCATGTAAAGGGGAAGAGCCTAAGTAGATTGAACGTGATGAGCTAAACATGTACAAGGAGAACTAGTTAGGAGTGAATTCACAGAAAGCCAGAGAGAAGAATTGTAAGGCAGGAGAGAGTGATCAATACTGGTCAAAGATGCAGCAGAGAGGTTAAGTAAAGCAGAAGCTGGATGAATAGGAAACCAGAAAATGATTTGTCATCTTATGGTAACTGGACTGGAATGCTGGTAGTTGAAACCAGGCTCATTCTAGTGAGTAAAGCAATGTGGAAGAGGTGGATCAATGAGTACACATGACTCTCCAAGAAATTTGATGCCAACAGAGGAAGATGAACTAGTAATTAGACCTATTGCAGATTAGTGTATAACTGTGCTGTTCAACATACTAGCTACATGTGGCTATTAAGTGCCTGAAATGTGGCTAGTCTGAATTGATACGAATTTTGAGTGTAAAATCCACACTGAATTCCAGCACGTTGGTATGATAAAAAATTCAGTGTATCTCACTGAAATTTTTATACTGATAACATGTTGAAATGATAATTTTGATAGATTAGATAAAATATGTATTATTAACTTCACTTGTGTCTTTTTACTTTTTTAATATGATTACTAAGATTAAAAAATTATATATGCAGCTCACATTTGTGGTTCATGTTATATTTCCTTTGGACGGTCAATGCTGATCTATATTCTGATTCCAATTTTCCACCTCAAATTTTGACAATGATATATCAGGGAAAATCAGAAGCCATTCAAAAACTATATATTTTTTTCCTACATTTACTTAGAAGTATAATTTATTCTAGTAGAAAGAACATGAGCTCTTGGATCCAGGTCTGCTACTAACTAGCTGTATAGCCCCAGGCAAGTTATTTAACTTCTGTGAGCCTTGATTTTCTCATCCATAAAATGAGAATCATAATACACACCACACAGGGTAATTGTTAGGATTAAATGTGAATGTAAAGGGCTTTGCAGAGTCCATGCCACATAATTTGTCCTTAATGAATGTTAGTTACCTTCTTTCCTTTCTGTGTGACCTAAAACTCCGTGAAAAGAGACAAAATTGATCTGATATACTGTTAGCCTCAAAATCAGAGGAGGATGGGGGGCAGGATTCGAATAAGCATAAAGGTTACTGACACTTTGAAAAAGGAAAAACAAAGTCTTCCTAGATTAAAAAACAACTGACAATCAACCCTAGCTTCTTTGGAAGACCAAAAACTTTATTCTAATACAGAAATACATACATGTATGTGTACATATACATATGTGTATATGTGTGTATGTATGAGTGTGTGGGTGGGGGGTGTATTTCTCAGTGGGCCACATGAAACAATGTATGTGTAACTTTTATAAACTGGAATGCACTGCATATATTCAAATATGAATAGCATTGTTATTATTACTATTCTATAAAATTGCATCCACTGAAAGTAATAAATGGAGAAAAACATGAGTGACTCAGGAGCGGGGTAGGGAGGGAGGCAGGTGTAATTAAAGATTGAGATGATGATGACAGAAGGAAAACAAAGACATTGAGAGGGTAGGAAGAATATGCCGAAAATCAAAACCGGAAATATCATTCTATCTGGTGTACACTCTCAGCCATGACATGCTTTCATGGACTGGCACAAAATAGCTCCCCCAACACTGCTCAAGAGCAGTTAATAAGTGTAGCACAAAGCCTTGCCCTCAGGAAACTTGTATTTTGAGGGAGACAGAGAAGTGGCAGACAATAAGCAAAGTAAATCAGTAGAACACATGTTATTACTTACTCGTTCAAACCCAGAAAAGAAACGCAGAGAGGCAGTCTAGAATGTGTTGGTGGGGGAAGGTTATAATATTAGGATAGACAAGTAAGGCTGACTGAAAGGTGGCATTTGAGTAAAGATGGAAAACAAGTGAACAAGTCAGAGGGGATTCTGGGGGAAACCACTTCAAGGAACAGCAAAAGAAAAGATCATATGTTTGGTGCTTTGGAATAGCATGGAAGCCCAGTGTGGCTGTAGCCTTGTGAGAGGACTAGTAGAAAGGCCTGAGGTAACAAGTATATAGTGGGTGAAGAGATCATCTACAACCTGAAACAACCCTATCTTGACTTGCTGTGTCCTGACTTGACATGACTAGAAGTGTCTCAACTTGCATTGACTGACATGCCTTGACTCAATCTAGCTTAATTTGAACTTCTTGATTTAACTCTGCTATTGAAGGTCATTTAAGGGCTTGGCTTTTACTTGGAGTAAGATGGGGATTTTACTGTTTTGAAGAGAAGAGCGGTAGGATCTTAACTTCTAGGAAATAGAATCACTCTGGCTGCCTTTCTAAGAGGAAGATGTGAAAGGCTTGGAGGGGCATATTAGCAATAGGGGTGGTAAAAAGTGATGTTCTGGATATATTTTTAAAGTAGAACAAAAAGGATTCACTAATGGGTCAGATTTGGGGTGTGACAAAAAAAGAGAGAAAGTAAGAATGACTTCAAGATTTTGGCCTGAGCAATTTGAAATTTATAAAATTGCTATTTCTAGATGGGAGAGGCTGTGGAATAATAGATTAGGAGAGA
Source organism: Panthera leo (assembly GCF_018350215.1). Taxonomy (NCBI): domain Eukaryota; kingdom Metazoa; phylum Chordata; class Mammalia; order Carnivora; family Felidae; genus Panthera; species Panthera leo. The sequence continues at coordinate 82,630,354 of NC_056680.1, read as the reverse complement.
AGAGTACAAATTAAACACTCACGAAAAAGTGTTGAAATGTGAGGCAGGAGTTCATGCGAGATGGTCTGGGCTGGAGATAGATGTTTGGGAGTCATTTGTATGTAGATGATATGGAAAGTTATGAAACCAGATAAAATCCCCAGTAGAACAGTGAATGGAGATAAGCAAGATGGAGATTGGGAAGGGGGAGGAAGGGATGGGAAGATGAGCACAGGAGCCTGAGAAAGAATGACTGTTCTGATGCACTGTAGGCCAGGTGATGAGAGTATTAAAGCTAGAGCCATGGCCTAAGTCAAATGTTGGTGTGGGCCATGTGAGCTAGGGACCAGGGATTGACTGTTAATTTTAGCAATATAAGGCTCACTAGAGGTTCTTAGATGATCAGTTTTTATGGAGAGGGGAAAATTCTGATTGGAGAGAAGTCAAGAAAATATGAAAGTAGGGAAATCAGAAACAGTGATCAGAAACAATTTAGGGGAGGCAGTGATAGTTTTATTGTAAAGAGAGGACTGAAATCAGGACAGTAGCTAAAGGGAGTAGAATAGAGAGTTGTGGTGTGTGTGTGTGTGTGTGTGTGTGTGTGTGTGTGTGTGTTTAATAAGATGAGAGATAATAGATTACTTTATATGTTTGATAATGATCAGAGAATAAAAAGGTGAACATGGTGCAGTAGAAAGGCAAGAATTTCTGGAATCTTTACTAGGTGAGAGAGGGTCTCACCTGATGGTCACGTAAGTGACTGATTTTATTTAGCACAGGGTGTGGTTTGCCCATAGTAACACGTTTTATTATATGGCCACAGATGCAGTTAAATGGAGAAATGTTCTGTGGGATTTTTTGGAAATTCCTTTCTGGTTTCTTCTCTTTCCCCAGTGAAATAGGAAGCAAGATCATCAGTTTTATTTACTAATGACCCCCTTCCTATCAGCCCTCTGCTTCACCAACTCCTTCTTTGATCCTTACTCAGTAAATAGTTTCTTATCCTTATTACACTTCAAGGTATGATCCCAAAATAAGCTGCATCTGTATTTCCTGGAGTATTGTATAAATGCAGATCCCTGGGCTGCACTTGAAGCCTAATAAAATACCCCTGGGAAGTAGAGCCAGGAATCTGACATTTTAGCAAGTTTTCCTGGTGATTCTGATGCATAGTAAATTTTGAACAGCACTACCTTTTACCTATTTTGGTTAAGTAATAAATGCCTTATTCCCTTTCATGCCCTTGTGAATTGCTGTAACTTTAGAAGTATGCTTTCATCTGTATTTAGTAGATAATTTTTCACACATTGAATATATTTCAATATCTAACATGGAAGGATATATTTTCTAACTGTAGTCTTTCCTGATCCCATTCAGGGACTGAAGAAATATTGTTCCCATGTGTTACGAACATAAGTATACTTAAGGGATTTTCCCCAGATTCTAGATAAATATCATAAACAATGAAGAACCTGATACATTTTATGTCACAATTAAATCATGTCATCAGCACATTATACACTCTCTCTATGACTAAACTAGTTTAGAGCACTGAATACAACAATAAAAAAGGCTAAATCTCATGCTATTCTGCATGCTGAGTCCTTAAAAAATGTTTAATAGGAAAGTTAATTAAACAATTGTACATACTTTAAGTACTATATATATATATATATATATATATATATATATATATTTAAAAGTATGACTGTAGTGAATTTTTTAAAAATGCAGCCCTTTCCTCCTCCTTCTCAGAAAGAAAGAAGGAAAGCTGAAAGAAAGAAAGAACAAAAGAAAGAAAGAAAGAAAGAAAGAAAGAAAGAAAGAAAGAAAGAAAGAAAGAAAGAGAGCTATCTCCAAAATCAGTTCCTTGTTCCAACACAGATGTTAAAAGTTTCCTCTATATGTGTTGCCTTTTATTTTTCTTCTATCCTACATGTTATCATCTTTGAATAATCAGAGTTTACATCATACATATTGAGATTGTTAGGTAAAAGAACAGTCCATTAGAATTAAATCAAGCCAGACAGGCTATAGAAAAATACTTACAAAATAGAGGTGGTTATCACAAGAAGATTACATGACAGATAATACGATATATATGTGAGGTCATGGCCTTGAGTACATTTAAGGGTGGAAGAATGTAGAGGAGGGAACAAGGAGGGTAGGTCAGAGTGAAGTAATTTAACTGAGGCTGTGTTTTTCTTTGTCAGTGAATATTTTATTTTTTAATCAAGGTAAAGTTAAAAGAAATGTGTTCAACCTTGCATTATTTTTGAAGTTATTAGTATTCTGGGCAAGGCTCTCTAGATAATTGTACCAAATTTTATTCTTACAGTGCCATTGCTACTATATTCTGATTTTAATGTAACCCTTATTTTCTGAAGAAAAGAAATTATTATTAGTTTACAGCTGGCTTGCTTAGCCTCTGAGAGTAATGCTACATAAACTTAGTAAATGCCCAACAGAAATGAGATCAGGTAGAAAAAAATCAAATTGATCTTATTTACTTAATAATTTCTTTAAGTCATGTTCTTTTTTGTATTATGACTTCTAAAATATGTTTCCAGATTACTTTAAACAATTAGTGGTGTTACTGTTCAGCTGTCTCAGTAGATGTATTTCTGCTCTTTTATTTGTTTATGGACAAGAATACCTTTCTGCCAATGGAAGTGGGATTTGAGATTGCAGCACCAGCAGGCAATTTCTTGGACAAATTGCCATTTGAGCCACTAATGTGGAGGAAGGGAAGAATGTTTATTGCACCGTTGAACTACCTCATGCTTCTATAGCCAAAAATGGTGCCAGAGGCCACTGTGCTGGGAAACAGTCCAAAAGAAGCTAAGAAAACCTTCTGGTTTGAATGACTTGTCTTTATACTGAGAACACATGTTGGTGTTCACAGAGAGAAAGAACTAAAACTATTTTGTAAGAGCAATGGGAAAATTTGGGTTAGCAACTTCAACATTTCTATGATAATGTATGTGTGAAATATAACATTTTGTCTCTTTTCTGTTAAATCCATTTTAATATCATTTTATAACACTTAATATTATTTTTCCACACATAAATATACTAATATAATTATATTTTATATGCCATTCTGCAATGAAACAGCTTTCCTTTAAAATTTTTACCCATAACCAGTTTCCCATTCCAAGTGCCCAAGATAGCATGCATCATTTTAAAATAACTTTTTAACCGTATTTTTTTCTGTAGAAACATGAGATTAAACTCAGAAATTTCTGTGCAGGTTGAAGATGGAAAGATGGAACCGTGTTACAGCCACATTTGTTTTCATGTTTTAGGGTAAGACAGCTTTGAATCCTCATTCTGAGATGAGAATATTCAAAAGTTGTTTCAAGAAAATGAAGTATTAATCCAGATATTGAATGTACCAATGTTTTTTTTCCCTTAAATAGAATCCCTTCAGGAAGTTACTACAGCTGATATCCTGTGTTCTCTAGGATTTTTGATGGCTTCCTGTCTCTCATTTAGGTCTTTCATCCATTTTGAATATATTTTTGTGTATGGTGTAAGAAAGTGGTCCATTTTTAATTTTGCATTTTGCTGTCCTGTTTTCCCAACACCATTTGCTGAAAGGGACTGTCTTTTTTCCATTAGATATTCTTTCCTGCTTTGCCAAATGAAGTACATATAATAGTGGGTTCCTTTCTGGGTGTTTTATTCTGTTCTATTAATTTATGTGTCTATTTTTGTGCCAGTACCATACTGCCTTGATCACTAAAGCTTTGTAATATAACTTGAACTCCAGAATTAGACTTTGGCCTTCATGTAATGGTACTACAGTAAAACCTTGGTTTGTGAGCATAATTCGTTCTGGAAACATGCTTGTAATCCCAAGCACTTATAATATCAGAGCGAATTTCCCCATAAGAAATAATGGAAACTCAGATGATTTGTTCACAACCCAAAAATATTTGCATAAAAATGATTCTAATACTGTAATATAATATAGAATAATAAATAAAATGCAAAATATAAAGAAAAATAAACTAACCTGAACTTACCCTTGAAAACCTTTGTGACTGGTGCGAGGAAGACAGAGAGAGGAGGGTTATTGTGCAGGATGACTTTCACCATCACTAACAGAATCACTGCTATCTATTGGCTCAATGGAATCTTTTTTTTTTTTTTTTGATGGGGACTATTATATCCACTCGCAGAGATGTATTAATAAACTTGTCATATACTGTATTAACTGGCAATGTATTGTAACTGGCAATAAAGCAGCAGAGGAAAGGGTCTCTGTCTGCGGGCAGCCTGATCAAGAATGAAGCAAAGCATTCCTAAGCTTACTCTTGTATGGAAAAGCAAAGGACTGTCCATAGGTACTTTGAAGTGACAAAAAATATACTAGTGCCAGTTGTGGGTACCTTCCAACGTTCTGAAAATTCACTGATTTCTGCCAAACACTATGGCCTGAGATGGAACATCCAAGCATGGGAGACGGTCACCCACAGTCCTGCAGTGAGAGAGAGAGAGAAGAACCATTGGCTCAATGGTGATCATGTGATGTATGGTGTCATGTACTATTTGTACTGCAAAATATCACTTGTTTATCAAGTTAAAATTTATTAGAAATATTTGCTCGTCTTGTGGAACACTTACAGAACAAGTTACTCATAATCCAAGGTTTTACTGTATAATTTAATTTTCTACTCCAGTCTGTATTCTTTTAACTAAGTAGCTATACCTAGTTAAAAAGCTAGGATTCCAGGGGTCCCTGGATGGCTCAGTCAGTTAAGTGGCTGAATTCGACTGAGGTCATGATCTCACAGTCTGTGAGTTTGAGCCCTGCATTGGGCTCTGTGCTGACAGCTTAACCTACTTCAGATCCTGTGTCTCCCTCTCTCTCTGTCCTTCCCCCACTTGCACTCTGTCTCTCTTTCTCAAAAATAAATAAATGTTAAAAAAATTTTTTTTGAAAAGAATATAGAATTCCAGGGCACCTGACTGGCTTAGTTAGAGGAGCGTGTAGCTCTTGATCTCAGGGTTGTGGGTTTGAGCTCCACATTGGGTATAGAGATTACTTAAATAAATAAAACTTAAAAAAAAATTAGGATTCCAAAAGTTATCTTATACCCTCCTCCAAAGCTTCTGATTCCCAGGGTTCATATCATATGCTTTTATTGCTTTTGTTGATAATGAATGTAAAGAAAGCCAATGGCATCTACCATTTTCTTAAATGAAGATGACTTTGGGAAAACCATTTTCCGGCAGATGAAGCATGTAGGAATGGAAGAAAACTGGAGTTGCCTAAATAGTAATTTTTTCACAGCCTGACACAATGTGCATTTCCAGGACAGCTCCTGGTGAAACCAATCATGAAATCCATATCCCATCTCTAGTCTACAAATACCTAAATTCCTCAGTATTAGTAACTCTAGAAATAACTTCTAGGCCCAGTTAGCAAGTATGGACTTCAGTTATTCTATGACTTTTCTTTAAAATGGATCTTAAAACTGTCCAGCTGGGCCCACAAGTTATAACTATGATTTTACACTGTTATTTTGAGGACAATGTCTTACAAAACATTTGTTCAAAAATTGCTTTGAGGAAAGCAGCCCATGGTACCACACTGCTCACTAACTCCTCAATAAATTTCCATTTTGTTCCAGGACAGATTGTAAATTCCTAACACTCCTGCTGCTTAGTGTAAATCCTTACTTTTTGTGAGGTACCTTTACAAGGAGTTTTCAAGATAAATCCACCCTGGAAGCCTCAAAATCCAAGCATACAACAGTAAACTCAAAATTTCTCTTCACAACTCAAAAGAAAGTGTTCAAAGACTTACATGTAGATTCAATTTTTGTAACAGCTTTCGATACTTCATAGCATCTCAGGGAAGGTGTGCAAAACTAAATGCTTAGAATGTCCCTGATGTGTCATGGCTTTTTGTTTATGTTCACTGTTAATATTGAACGTTTCTAATTCAGACAACTACATAAGATTTATGTGAAAAAGGGAAAAAATAGTGTTGTATCATGGCATGGTGAAGTTCAAAAGGGAAAGATTCAAGTTGACACATTTAAGGCCAATTACCCATTTATGCACATATTACAAAAATAAATTTTAAAGTAAAAATATAGGTCTGCGGTTTCATTCAAATGAAAAAAAAGCAACATTATACTATAGGAATATTTAGTTCAATTTCTAAAATCTTTCACATGACTTGCCAAGGGGATATTAGATCCCTTTGAAAAAAAATTATTTTAATGTAAAAACCAAGCTATAAAATGGTTAAAATCAGAATGAAATGGTAAACAGTTACATGGTAAAATTAGTTCCAAGATCAATATAGTAGTTTCTATCAAGGAGACAAATAAGAATAAAAGTTGTGGAAGCATTAGGGATATATGCATCAACATTCTTTCACTGGATTCTTCATTAGTCAAATTCCAATTCAGGTGTTACAAGCCATTATTATTTACCCCATTTTAAAGAGAATGAAGTTAGAAAACCGGACAGACTCCAGAAAAGAATGTGTTCTTTAAGTCTTTATTTGAAAAAATAAAAAAGAAATTTCTATTGAAGTGATTCAGCTCATACTCTGAGCACAATATGTATATGATTAACTGTAAATACTTAAATACAATTATTTTGAAAAATCTGTTCTACATGCTGACATCAGTCTTCAAATTCTTTTCTTTGAGAACTGACAGCTCTTAACCAATGAGCCAAGAAAATGGTAATGCAGGATAATGTAATTTCACTCATTTAGTACTCCATGTCCACGTTTTTTCTACTGGCTTTCTCTCATTTATATACTTTCCTTCAATGATCTGTGTCATCTACTCCATAGTGATTGGTGAGGTATTTTGAAATACTCTCTGGAGTTAAGGATCACTTCTGGTTAGAGGCTGGTCATTCAGTGAACTTCTCCATTACCTAGACACATGAGCACCTTGGCTTTCCTGGGTGACATCATTAAACATTCCTTGACCACATGGCTCAAGTGTACAAAAGGAGTATGACTATTAAATGATTTTTTCTCAATGTCAGGTGGGCTCTAGGGTTTGCATATTGTTAGGGGCTCAGATTGGTTCCTTTTGGTGTTTTCTGACACTATGAGATAGCCATAGGGCTTGGGAAGCTGAGAAGGGAATTGGTACTGATGTTTTTCCATGACATCTTCCTGGCTTGACACTCAGCATTCAGTAGCAGTATCTGGGAAGTGTTAAATCCAGGGATTTCTTTTTAGTCTTAGAAAACCAGAAAGGAAGAGCTAGGATCAGATTAAATCACAGAAGTTTTCAGCTATATACACCATCACTGTCCAGGGTTTAGAACACTAGAATGAAGCATAAAGAGTAGAATACTGTTTGATGATGGAGCTTTTCCAAGAATAACAGATAAAGTATCTCTCGTAGCACTTTTAGTACAGCAGATTTCAGTTTTCTCCTCTCACCAGAGTAAGTGAGGAATAAGACTATAATATAACTAACAATGTTCACAAACTCTTTTCTGTTCATCATACTTTCTTTCACCCTTTCCAGCTTCCAGCTGGTGTATGATTTGGTGATTTGGATATTTAATACTGTGAGCAATTTAAAATAAAAGCCACAGGTGACAGATATACTCTCTGCAAGATCTCTCTCTCTCTATCTCTCTCTCTCTCTCTCTCTCTCTCTCTCTCTCACACACACACACACACACACACACACACACACACACACACACCAGATGAAAATCTGTGCTTTATACATACACCTGCCAGTCAATTATTGTTAAAGATATTATTTCGTTGTGTAATTTTATCAGTTTACCTTGGGTGAAAACTGATGGTGGCAATAGAGAGCATGAATGAAGATTCTGTGCCTCTTCTAGACTCTTTATCTATCAAGAAGGCAATATTCATACCCAGTTTTGTTGATTTATACATGATATGCGCATACACACATGTGATATACATATATTTTATAGACATGATACGCACATACATATAATATATACATGATGCACATACATACATATATGTGTGTGTGTATATATATATATATATATATATATATATATATATATATCACATGTTTCAGAGATATTTTATAAGAAAGTCAAGACAAGCTGACCTTAAGGTCTTTGCTAATTATATTAGCATATGAACAGTATGAGGTCTTACCTCTGGGCTATCAATTTGACATGTTAACTAGTGATAGTTACTTAACTCTTTGGGGGATGGTTAAGTGATATTGGAAACATTAATAGAGTGCAATTATGGATTTTCCACCATCTGAATCATCTGATCACAAAATCAACAAACCATTCACACAAGCCCCCTTTAGCTTCTTCTGAGCATCCTTGCTGATTTCAGTGTTAGTACATATATTCTTATTTACCAAAACTCACTGTTAGAAGTAGACTTTACAGGCATATGCTTATTTTATTTTATTTTTTATTGAAGTATAGGTGACACACGGTGTTACATTAGCTTCAGGTGTACAGTATAGTGTTTTGACAAGTCTGTATTGTTATGCTGTGCTCACCACAAGTGTAGCTACCAGATCCAATGCTACTACAGTACCATTTTATTGCTTATGCTGTATATAGGTATATGTTTTGAAATGATCTTAGAAATAAGGAAAACATGTTGGCAGAGACTACTATTTTCTACGAAACCTGTAGTAAATTAAATAAGAAGTAAATGGGATCACTTTTTTAATCTGTTACATTTATTACCAAAAGTACTGAAGTGTTTAAAAATAACATTTTAATATTATCAAAAATATATTTTCTAGAGAAAAGGTATTTAAAGGAAATTGTACAGGGTGTTTGGTATTTAGGACTGCGGAATTTGGATTATTAAAATAACAGTTAAGGAGATAATCATAAATGGCTTCCCATGAATTTCGTTGTCTGTGGGACTTTTTCAAACTTTGCTAAACTTTGGGGTGTAATGGACTCAAAACATATTAGAAATATGTATCTATAAGTTCACTAATGTTTAAACAGTATTACACATGTGTAATTAAAATGATGTTGGTTAATGACTACTAGTACATACTCCAATGTCTTTAACAGATATGGACTATAACAAAGATAAATCTATTTTGCCAAAAAAGTTAGGGTAACACACTTTAGCTGCAAAGCAGTGTTTGATGTTGGAGTATTCAAAAGTAGGATGACTGTGCTTTTATCTTATTTTTGTGCTGCTTCCATAGTCAAGCACTACTGCTCTGAAAAAAATCTGTCTTCTCTACTGATGGCTGGAGTTTTCTTTCCAAAAACCCTATCTGATTGCTTTGGTTCTTGGGTTACTAATCTGTCATAGTTCCTCAATGCTTACAAGATAAGTTCTACATTCTTTAGCATCTCCTATAAAAAGCTCATCTGGGAGGCAGTGTTTAGGGAATAGTATTGAAGGCATATGTTATCTATCAACCTTTTTATTTTAAATGTTTATTTATTTTTGAAAGAGAGAGAGACCAAGTGCAAGTGGGGGAGGGGCAGAGAGAGTGGGAGACACAGAATCCAAAGCAGGCTCCAGGCTCCAGGCTCCAGGCTCCGAGCTGTCAGCACAGAGCCTGATGTGGGGCTCGAACTCATGGACAGTCAGATCATGACTGAGCCGAAGTCGGACGCTCAAGCGACTGACCTGCCCAGGTGCCCCTCTATCTGCTTTTAATGTACTTTTTTTTTTTTCTTTCAAGATTTTATTTAAATTCAAGTTAGTTAACATCTAGTATAGTATTGGTTTTAAGAGTAGAATTTAGTGATTCATTACTTCACATAACACCCAGGGCTCATCACAAGTGGCCTCCTTAATGCCCATCACCCATTTAGCCCATCCCCCCACCCATATCCTCCCCAGCAACCATCAGTTTGTTCTCTACACTTAAGACTCTCTTATGGTTTGCTTCCCTCTCTGTTTTTATCTTATGTGGAATTTAATGTACTTTTAACTATGTCCTTGGCCCCAATGAGATCCCTAGAAGGAACTTGAGCCAGATTATCCCCTCCTGGAATCTCTAGGGGATTTTGCTATAAATTAAGACCTCAGATTATACAGAAAGGAATAATAGGGAGAGAAAGATCAAACCAGTTGCTATGTCAGCTGCAAAATGTTGCTGAAGATATTCATTATATTACTCAATTTTTCTTATATAAAATGTAATATGAAAATTGTCTTTTTTTATTTTATGCAGAAGATATTCTGTTGACCCTAAGAAAATGGCATTCTGGGGAACCTGGGTGGCTCAGACGAGTGAGCGTCTGACTCTTGACTTCAGCTCAGGTCATTATCTCACGGTTTGTGGGATCAAGCCCCTCTGCTGCTCTGCACTGACATGCAGAGCCTGCTTGGGATTCTCTCTCTGTCTCTGCCCCTCCCACCCTCTCCTTTTATCTAAATAAATAAGCATTTTAAAAATGAAAATAAAATAGTATTCTAAGAAAATAAAGTTCCTCTCATTTTCTTACCTGTTTCCTTTTGTGTCCTGGCTCCAGAAAGGTTAAAATTAAGATCATTCACTGCAAACGTGCTAGTTATTAAGATTACCATGTTTTACTGCTTCTATCTACCCCCACCTTTTACCAATCTTTTTTTAACCTAAACTTTCAACTATCTTAGATTGGTTATAAGCCATTTTGAACATTTTAAGAAAGGGATGGTTTGAAGAGCAAATACGTCTCTTTATGTGGCTTTTGGGATTTGCGAAACCTTTCCTCAACTTAACTTCCGGGGTTTTCTCCTGACAAGAGCAACTCAGAACAACTCAAGGTTTTTGCCATACAACATGGGCTCCCCTGTCCTTCAGCCTCCAGTTACAACATCCCCTTTTTCCTAAATGCCATTCCTTCGCATTCCCCTTTCTCTGCCTGGGAAATTTCTGTTCACTCTTAAACACACTTACATGAGGTCTCCCACCATTATCTCAGTGAATGCATCTTTCCTGCCAAGATCCCAATTTATTTTGAACATATATTTATTTAAAAACCCATCACATTGCTTGATAAGTGCTTGTCTCTGTTTTTGTTGTTGTTGTTGTTGTTGTTTTAGGACATTTAGTCCCATGAGGTTAGAGCCTGTATGAGTTTGCTAGGGCTGCCATAACCAAGTACCACACATAGGATGGCTTATACAACAGAAATTTTATTTTCTCACAGTTCTGGAGGCTAGAAGTCTGAGATCAAGGTATTAGCAGGGCTGCTTCTCTTCTTGGCTTGTAGATTGCTGTCTTCTCCGTTTCTTCACATGATTGCTCTCTGTGTGTCTATACCCACGTTTCTTCTTCTTACAAGGACCATAGTCATACTGGAATAGAACCCACCCTAATGACCTCATTTTAACTTAATCACCTCTTGAAAGATCCTATTTCCAAATACAGTCACATTCTGAGGTACTGGGGATTAGAATTTCAACATATGAACTTTTGGGGGGACACAATTTAGCCCATAAAAGAGACTATGTTTAATTTATTTTTCTAAACCAAGCCATAACTCCATGCCTGACATATAATTGAAGCAGTAAACATTTGTTAATTAAAGTTACCTTAATGAAAGTATTTTTTCTACTATATGTTTTTAAAAATAGTTTTTCAATAATTTATAAAAACTAGCAATTTTTTTGGTATACCACAGAACAGCCATAACGTACTGTTTACTTAGTCTGTTCCTTACAGAGCCTAGTTTCCCATAGCAGGAACTCTCATAGCAATTTTGTTATGCTGCCACCAAGTGACACTTAAATGAAACTGTTTCCACATGTTCTGCAGAGTTTAAGGTTTTGCTGAGATTCAGGATGTGACTCTCTCTTAAATACTCTCAAAGACTAATGGAAGATTTGGCGTTTTTACATTTTAAAAATCTATTGCCCTTACTAAAACAAAAGTTCAATCAATGAGGAAACATTGGTAGGTTATTAAATAGAGTAAATGTGTTAAAGATAAGATTGTATTCATAGTTCTCTGATAAAATGCTCACATGCTAGATATCAAATAACATAACTTTTGCTTAACTTTAATTTTGGCCGCAAGCCTCTCTTGAGTTCATACAGGGAGATACCCTCTGGTGTGTGTTGGCTTTATTACTTTATCAGCTCACAGAAACAGAAAAAGATATTGGCAGCTTTTTCTAATAGGGAGACGTGATGTTTGTCCTTAAATTTGTGGTTGCGATGTAACAGGAATTTCAGTTGCTGAAATAAACTGACCCACCCCCACCTGAGGAAGTTTAAGGGAAAGCTGTTCACCAAGACAGAAACTTCAAAATTGTTCCCTCCACTCATTCACTCACCCACCCGTTTTTGCCTTCAGTCAAGAAACATCACCCCTCGGAGCGGATAGGTGGCTCAGTCAGCAGTTGAGCGTCTGACTTTGGCCTAGGTCATGACCCTGCGCTTCATGGGTTCCAGCCCCGCATCGGGCCCTGTGCTGACAGCTCTGAACCTGGAGGCTGCTTCAGATTCTGTGTCTCCCTCTCTCTCTGCCCCTCCTCTGCTTGCACTCTGTCTCTCAAAAATAAATATAAACATTAAAAACCTGTTTTTAAATAAAAAGAAAAAAGAAATATCATCCCTCAAAGACTTCTTCCCTGATCCCCTCTCTAAAAGATACTTGACCCACCCCAATTATTGTCTTTCTATAATATCACAAAATGTATTACTCTGGATTTATATTGTTCGATTAATTTTTATTAACAATGTTAACAATGTGGGCCTTTCCCATTAGAAAGTAAGATCAGTAAACCTTTTTATTCATGACTGTATTCCTATCACCTAGAAGAGAACGGGGTTTACTATAAGTCATTAATAAATATTAATAAAGTAATGAATACTATTTCGTTTTTAGACTAAATTTAACTGAGGCTATTAGCCAACTGCCTTCCCCACCATAGTTTTTGCAGGGGCAGAGCCTATAATGACTGAATCCTTCTAGCCTCTGTTACTAGGAAGGGAATGCAGAGAAGGCCCTGCACTAGATTCAGGGCTTAATCTATTTTATTTCACATAAAGTATGCCATCTCCATCTGTCTTGCTTGTCCTCTTTCTGACACCTCTATTATTTTAATACCACATTTCATCAATTTGAAAAATCAGATTTTTCACATTTTAACATATCTAAAATCGGGATGCATCTTTCAGTTGATGGAAAATTGCAAACATTGTTGAGCAGGTGGTGGTTGTGATGTTCAAGTCAGCAGCAGCACATGTGCAGACTGGATGGTTAGTCATGGTGGTACTGCTGGATGACTTTGTTCTCTTGAAGTTTCAGTCAACACACTAAGGACTATTTGAGAAGGGAATGTGAGTTCTGATGTTGTAGTTGAAAACTTTCCATTGAACCTTCTGATAAGGTCAAAAGCCACTGGCAGCAAAATTACAGAATAGGTGGCAGTAGCTTGGAAGAAACTCACAGAGACAAGAGTGGAACGCTTTTTTTAGAAATGCTACATTATCAATACTCATATGGCACAAAGGAAAATAATGTACAGGAAAACATGAACATCAACAACTCTGAGTTCTTGTTGGGATAAGCACAGGGTGTTATATGTAAGTGATGAATCGCTGAGTTCTACTCCTGAAACCAATACTACACTGTATGTTAACTAACTTGAATTTAAAGAAGTAAACTAAATATATTAACAATAAATAAATGCAATAAGGAAAGCTGGACTCTGAACAGGAATATTTTTAGGAATAATTTTTGTTTGTTTTTGTATTTTCATTTTCGCTAGAGTGGCATGTGATAAATCTACATCAAAATAAGTCTAAAACAATGCTATGGATAAGTATAATATTAAAATTCAAATTAGTAAGAAAAAATTTGTTATAAGGCTTAATTGCTAGTGTGTTTTCTTCTTGATCACATTTAAAATTCTGATATTTCTGGGGCGCCTGGGTAGCTCAATTGGTTAAGCCTCCGACTTTGTCTCAGGTCATGATCTCATGGTTAGTGGGTTTGACCCCTGCATCGGGCTCTGTGCTGACAACTCAGAGCTTGGAGCCTGCTTTTGATTCTGTCTCCCACTCTCTCTTCCCCTACCCCACTCATGCTCTGTCTCTCAAAAATAAATAAACATTTAAAAAATTAAAATAATAATAATAATAATTTTTCTAATAATGAATGACATATTAGTATCAGTGAAATATGGTATTGAGTGCCTACCAAGTAGCAAGCACTGGCGCTAGGCTTTGGAGATACCAGCATGAAAAATGGAAGACAGTCCCTATCCCCATAAACTGAGGCTGGCTGGCCTCACTAGCCACAATACCTTCCCCACCTCTCTTACCCAAGAGGTAAATGAAGTGGTGATAGAAGCCATTATTTGAATTTGTCAAGACAGACATATTACATAAACTTGGTTAAAAAAAAAAAAAGATATCTATTAATCATTTTCAATTGGCTCTACCTTGCCTGAAGGAGTTTTTAAGAGAAAATTGAAAAACCACGATATGTTTAGCAAATATAATACACTTTGAACATTGTAAATAGTCATAACAAGAAAATCTCAAAGTTGAGTTATTTATTATTTCTTCCTTTGGATTTATTGCATGTTATAGTGCTGATTGTTTTAAGTAACTGTCTTGATTTCATACTTTAGTGCAGTAATGTATCCTGCAAGCTTTGTCTATTCCTTCCTTATCTGAACTCTATTCTTAAAATATATAACACTTCTTTGGCATCAGGACGTAAGAAATTAGCTCTCGAGTTTCTAACTAATGGATTTCCAATTAAGCTTGTCACCTTTTCTTCTGTTTTTTAAAGTTTTACATTTTAAAAATTTCTGAGAAAGTTGGAATTGCTGTTAGATTTTATGGCAAATAAAACTCCATCAAAAAGAGATGTTTTCATTCTCCAGAGAAGTTTGTGACTTTTACCCACCAAAAATATCTAGCATAATATGAATTTCTGAGTATATTAAAATATAGAAGAATTAAGTTATATGATGGCTTGATCAAATCTGTTATCATCTACTATTTTCAAAGAGAATAATGAATAAACTTCTCAAAAAAGCATCCAAGGCTGTTGGCTAAGTGACCTCACCATACATCTTTCTTATTTTCTATGTGTAGAACTCTTTAAAGGCAGTTGTCTTCAAATACAAAGAACCTAGCATAGTGCTTAGAGCATAAAATACCTTTGAAATTCACTAAGTCATAGAGGGTCCATGGGTACAGGCTTTGGAGCCAGAATACATAGATTTGAATACTGACTCTGTCACTTGGCCCATGGCCTTGTCTAAGTTACCTAACCTCCTAATCCACATATCCTTCATCACTCAATGGGGATGAATGATTGTATTAACTCATAATGTTTCTATTGAAGATTGAACTTTAGCTGCAAAGCCTAACACATAGTGCTGGATAATTATACTTATTACTATTTTTATTGCTTGAGAAACAATAGATGATACTTACAGGAATCCATGCAACAACATTTAGAATGCTTCATGAATGAAAACTATGTTTCAAGCGTTGTTCAAGATTCTGGAGTTTATACAAAATTTTTTTAAAAAGATGTGGGAGTTTATTTTCCAGGTAAGAAGTTAGACAATAAAGAAGCAAACAATAAATGTGATATTTTCATATACTTGGAAGTACCACAGAGAAAACAAAATAGAGTAATATGATAGAGTACGGTTAAGTGGGTAGGTTGGTAGTTTTGTTGTTTTTTTTTTTTTACAACATGCTAGATGACATACTTAGCAAAAGCCTTTTGAGAATGTGACATGTAATTAAGACTTAAATGATCAAAAGAAGTCAGGCTTGCAAAGATTTAAGGGAAGAGGATTTCAGACATAGGGAACAGAAAGAGTGAAGGATCTGATATAGGAAAAAACATATCTTGTTGAGGGACAGAAAGAAAAGAAGTAGAAGCAGTAAATAAGTAGGAGAGAATTAGATAAAGTCAAAGGGCAGAGTAGGTGCCCACCTACAGAAAGTTTATAGTAAGGAATTCAATTTATCCAGAGTGCCTTGGGAAGTATTTTATGCAGCAGACTACATTGGAAGTAATAGCGAGCCAAACACAGCAGTGGCAGAACAAACAAAAAGAAGAAACAAATATTGATGAGGCGGCAGTACTCCCCAAGCTGATTCTCAGATTCAGTGCAATTCTTATCAGAGTTCCAGATAGCTGTTTTGAAGAAATTTACAAAGTGATCTAAAATTCATATGGAAAGGCAGGGGACCCAAAATAGACAAAATAATCTTGAAAAGAACAAAGTTAGAGGATTCACATTTTCCAATTACTAAACTTACTACAATAATCAAAACAGTGTTATACTAGCAAAAACAATGCAGTATAACAGAGTCAAGAAAGAAATCCTTACATTTAGGGTCAATTAATTTTTGACAAAGGTGTCAAGATAATTGAAAGTCTTTTCAATAAATGTTTGTTGGATAACTGCATATTCACATGTAAAAGGATGAAGTTGGACCTCTACCTCAGACCACGTACAAAAATTAACTAAACATGGATCACAGACTGAAATATAACAGCTAAAACTATAAAACTCTTAGGGGAAAAACAATAAATTTCATGACATTAGATTAGACAATAATTTCTCAGACATGATAGTACACATGAAAAAAAATAATATGCATAGAGTTCATCAAAAATTTTTAAAAATTGCTTCAAAGTGAAATATCACCCCCACAGAACGGGTGAAATTATTTGTAAATAACGTATCTGATATGGGATTTATGTCCAGAATATATAAAGAGCTCTTTCAATTCAACAGTAAAAAGACAACCATACTAAAAAAATGGGTCTAAATAGACAAAAGTAAGAAACACCATTAGTAATTATGATTTGAAAATGCAACTTAAAACCACAATGTAATACCACTTTACATAATTTTTTAAAAATGAAAATAACAAGTGTTAGAATGTGAAGAAATTGGCATCCTGATATATTGATGATGGGATTGTAAAATTGCATAACCACCTTCGGAAACAATTTGCCATTTTCTCAATATGTTAAACATGGAGTTACCATATGACTCAGTGATTCCACTCCTAAGTATATACTAAGAAGAATGGAAAACAAGTCCACACAGAAACTTTAGGAGTATTTATAGCAACATTATTCATAATAGCAAAAAGGTAGAAACAACTTCAGTGTCCATGAATGGATGAACCACTTGTGATCTATATATACTATATCTATATATACAATCTCTATCTCTATCTCTATCTCTATCTCTATCTCTATCTCTATCTCTATCTCTATCTCTATCATCTCTATCTCTCTCTATATATACACAATATATATATTCACCCGTAACATGGAATGAAGTGCTGCTATAGGCTATTATGTACATGAACTTGAAAGCTTTATGCTGAGAAGAAACAAAAACAAGAAAAACTATATGTTGTATGATTCCACTTATGTAAAATGTCCAGAATAGGCAAATCCATAGAAAAAGAAAGTAGGTTATTACTTGCCAAGGGCTGGAGAAAGGGGAACATGAGGAGTGATTACCAATGGGTACAGGGTTTTTTAATGGGCTGTAGAAATGTTTAAATTTTTTTTAAATGTTTATTATTTATTTTAGAGAAAGAGACAGAGCATGAGTGAAGGAGGTACAGAGAGAGGGAGATGCAGAATCTGAAGCAAGCTCCAGGCTCTGAGCATCAGCACAGAGACTGATGCAGGGCTCAAACTCACAAACCATGAGATGATGACCTGAGCCAAAGTCAAACACCTAACTGATTGAGTCATCCAGGCGCCCCTATAGAAACATTTTTAAATGAATCATGGTGATGGTTGCACAACTACATGAATAACTAAAAGCCATTGAATTCTGTGTTTTAAAAATATTAATTTTGTGTGTATATATTATAGCTCAATAGAGCTTTTATTTTTAAAAAAGAAAGGTATTTGAAAGATATTTTCCAGAATATTTCCTAAAAATTTGGTGGTTATGCATGAGAATTTAGTGGTTGTTTTAAGTGTAGGAGTTTAAAGTGTATTCATTTATGTACTGTCATCATCTAGAACCCCATCTTAGACAAAGTATTGATCATTAATATATTAATATTAATTATTATATTAATATTAATTAATATATGAAAGATGTTTTTTAATGAGGTATGCATTTAACTAAGTAGATGAAGACATCTCTAATTAAGCTAGAAGAAAATAAGGCAAAGTTTGGGGTGAACATGGAGGAATGTTACATTTTTGGTACCAATGGACATACAGGTGTATGTATCAATAATTACAGACTCATTTCTATAATCTGATCATTCAAATACAGATAGAATATTTTAAATGAATATATATTTAAATGAATATATACATATATTCACAATTGCATTAACTGTATTAAAATAATAAAAATGATTGAAGCTTGATTTAAAAGGAAGATGGTGAGTTTAGCCTTGGCTATGTTACTTTTGAGGTTTTTAGGTGATACTAGAATATGAGTTCCTAAAGACAGGAACTATGTGTACTTTGTTTACCATTGCCACCAATGATAAGCAATAGTAATACTATTTTTTTTTTTTTTTTTTGCAGTAGTACTTGTATTCTTAAAACCACTAAAATATTTATTCTATTACAAAATCATTTGCAAATATGCCATGGATAGTTAATATATGATTCTAAAGCTGACGAATTGAGTTGGGTCTGGGGGTACACTGTTTGTATTATCATCCTAATGTTGATAACCAAAAATCTTGTGAAAAGATAGATCACTTAGGGAAAAGAATAGGTGGAACTGGAATTTTGCCCAACATTTAAACAATGGTTAAATGAAGAAAAGCTGTAACCCACATTGAATTTTCAAAATTATTTTCTTTTTCTTAAGTTCTTGTTTTCTCAACTGTAACACAGAAATTACTTGGTGCAGACAGAAATAAAAGAGTGAACTGAGACTTGGAAAAATGTTTTTAAGGTTTCCAGAAAATACACTGCAGAAATAGAAATCACGCTCTAAGTGCTGTGGGATAATTTAAATCAACTTCCAAGTGAGATTATCTTGAAAACTAGATGGTCTCCCTGTCCTATTCCAGTGGTGACTGAGTTCAAAGAAATTCATCCACATTCTTATTCTTTTACCACTAAATGTATCTTTGTGTCTTTGCCTAATAAAATCATCTGATCTATATACAGAGATAATTGTTATCTTGTATTAGTAGTCATCAATAATAGTCCATCAGAGAAGGTCGTATGGGTGTCTGATCTGTTACTTAATTGATTTCTCTATTTCAGTAACATGAAGTACATATTTCATGACCTTGTCACAAAGGCGTTAGCAAGTACTAAGCACCCATTTCGTTGAGATATGATTTTCTGATATAGCAAATTTCACACTTCTGTAAGCCATGTAAGATGTTAACAATTGCTGCTATCTCATGTAATTCTTAGTAGTGATACTATTTCACAATTGGTGGTTATGAAAGAGAGAGCAGAGACAAGGAGAGAGAGAGACAGAGAGCTCTAGCTTAATGAGGAGCATGTACTGTATCTAGGCAGAACCATGCTTCAGGATAGGGAGGAGATGTTTAAATGGTAAGAAGTCTGCATCAAATAGATGCTGAGGAGCAGAAGGCTGCATAAACACACGGGCTTGGACAGCTCAGTATCATAGGATATGAAAGTGATACATGTGCTGTGTTTGATTTGCCAAGGGTCTGTTCATTTGATACTAGTTTTAGTTGGTTCCAAAAGCCATGGCTTTGTTGTTTGGTAAAGGTCACTGTGCCAGAGAGAGAAGTCCAAGTCTAGCAGCTCATATGGTATCAGAACTGCAACAACTTAAAAAAAAAAAAAATGCCTATCAAGTCTTTTCAATATAATTTGCTATATGCCTAATTTGGTGCCTGGCTAAAGCATGGAGCCATCATCCTTTCCTCTGTGAGTCACAGCTGTAGTGTAGCCATCACTTTAAAATAGGTAAAGTTATTGTTCATTGTCTTTTTACCTTTTCTTTTTGCTTTATTGACATACCCTCTGTGGAACCCCAAACCTTTATTTTTCCTATGATCTCCAGGATATCTGAATTATGACTCTGGTCCCAACATCAAACCTTATTAACAATACTTAACAGTTGGTAAAATGATAATTTCTTTTTATTATAAAATTATAATTCTAGAATGTATCCTAGGAATAAGATATGTGCAGAAATCCATATGTAAAAGGCAGAAAAAAGTAAATCGCCTTAAAATTATTTATTCAAACAAATCCAGGCAGCATTAAGTACAGTGGAATAGTATATGTTAAAAAAAAATGTTTTTCCAAGTTAATAATCCTATAATTTGCTCTATTCTTTCACTTTCTATTTCTGCGAACAGATCGTGGCTCCTTGAAAGAGATCACAGTGAACACGAACAAATTAAGGGATGTAGAACCCTGTAGATGGAAACATACACATTTATTAGCATGGAACATCACATTGTGCTAGCTAGTGCTTCTCAGACTTTAAAGTGCTTAAGAATAAAGTGCTTATATTTTGTTAAAAATATAGATTCTGATTCAGTAAGTCTGAAATGGAATCTGAAATTTTATATTTGTAATAAAGTCCCAGGTGAAACTGATGCAGCTGGTTCAAGGACCCCGTTTTGAGAGCAAAGTTTTAAAAAACACATACAGGAAAATGCCACACCATTCCTTGCTGCCAGCCATGATGGGAGAATTGCCAGTTTCAAAGAGACCATAATTGATCTCTCATTGATAATCTCAAGAAAGGAATCAATGACATGCAGGGCTGGTTTGGTTTGAAAGTTTGGTATGAGAAGCTGATGGGGAAGGTAGGGAACTTTGGGACAAGGATCCCTGGACTGGTCTGCATCACCCCTTGAAGAATAACTGAAGTCCCGGTGATAGAGTATGTAACCCAAAAACTGTGTAGCTCTGAGAATCAGCAAAACTCCATTCCAGCCTTGTAAATGAAGTGGATATTCAGCTAAAGAAAATGGCAAAGGTTGTGTGGTCTAGAATACAAGTTCTGTGCTATTGATTTATATCATTGATATATTCCCTCCTTCTGCCTTTCCTTCTTGGAATAGCAGAAATTGTGTCTGGTGAAGAGAGCAAAAGCCTTGGGAGGGTCTGATGTGTCTCAGTTAAACCACTGGCTTTGCTGTTTAAGGATAGAGAATGAATAGGAAAGACAAACAGCATATCGCACATTTATCTGCAAGAACTCTGTGGGCTCTTACAGTTCGGTTGAACTTGGGGCCTTTATCAAGCCTCTCTGAAACTAGATGTCTTCTTCTGTTTGTTTTTTTTTTTCTTTTTTTAAGTTTATTTATTTATTTTGAGAGAGAGAGAGAGACAGAGCACAAGTGGTGAAGGAGCAGAGGAAGAGAGGGAGAGAGAGAATTGCAAGCAGGCTCTGCACTATCAGTGACAGTGCAGAGCCTGACAAGACTCAAACCCACAAACCGCGAGATCATGACCTGAGCCAAAATCAACAGTCAGATACTTAACAAACTGAGCCACCCAGGTGCCCCAAAGATCTCTTCTTCTGTTAAATGGAGATACCATCCAGTTCATTGATGGTTGGCTGTGAGAAATAAATGAGATGATAAATATAAAACTTCTAGCAAACACTAAGTACTGTGCCTATACTAGTTCCATTTCTTCTACCATTTAATGCCTTGACATAATGCACGTCTGAAAAAAATTCAGAATACTTCCTCTTCCTGTGGCTTCTTCTGGGGTCTCAGATTAAATGCATGCCATTTCTTTCTGGGGGAAGCCTTTCCTTACTCCTCCCCTGAGCCCAGTGAAGTTAGCTGTTGTCAATACCTGCTTCAAGATCACTCCTGTAGTTTTGCTTAATTGACTCTCTTTGCCACTAGATCCCCTTAGGCCAGAAGACTGACTATCCTAGTCATTTTTGAATTCCCACTGCCTGACATACAGGAGATGTTCAGTAAATATTTTTGATTGATTAAATAAATGCATTAACTTAATTTAGCCCCATTCTGTGGCTCCCTGTGTAACTCCTGTGGTTATAAAACCCAGGTTAAAACATTTAAAGACTCCTCTTGAAAGATAATTTCTGGAAGAGAATAGTTCTCAGTGTATCATTGATCATTCTTTGTGATATTATTTCTGCCCTTAATTACAAAAGAAAAACATACATAAGTCAGTTTGTGAGTTTACTTCTTTCAGCAAAACGTATCCCTATCCACATTAAACCAGGAACTCAAGGTTTCAGTGTTCCACTTGTCTGAAGATAAGAAAAGGGGAAGGTACCGCATTTGATAGAAAACACTTTCTCCAGTAGCCCTGTGGGGCATTGTTAGGAACTTGTTGCCTAAGGCAGTACACTGGCAGATTCTGACAAGGTGTTTGAAGACTGTTTTAAATCAGAGATAAACATCAAACTGTGAACTGAGTAGGTTTTTGTCAGGCATACTGGAGTCTGATAAAAAGTCTTAAAAAATTGGATGTGTATAATAATAGAAGACATGAACAGACAATGTAAGCACACTTTTGAATGAAAGCCCCATGTGAAAATGTGGCAAAAAGATTTTTTTAAGTCTTGATATGTTTAAAATCAGTGTTATTTTTTGTTATTATAACAGTAAAAATGCTGCTATTTTAATAATTTATATTTAAACTGGCACTTAATTCGTTTCATGCAATTAACAAAAGGTCATGTTATAAAAATTCCACCTGAAAGTAATTCAGCATACAAATATTTTAGATGTAGTATAATTTTGTTACCTGGACAGAATTCTTCTTATTAAGAGGTATTCTTTTCCACGGTACCCGGGTGACTCAATTGGTTAAGTGTCTGACTTTGGCTCAGGTCATGATCTCAAGGATCATGAATTGGAGCCCCAAGTCGGGCTCTGTGCTGACAGCTCAGAGCCTGGATCCTGCTTTGGATTCTGTGTCTCCCTCTCTCTGCCCCTCCCCTGCTCACGCTCTGTCTCCTTCTGTCTCAAAAATAAATAAGCATTTAAAAAATTTTAAAGAAGAGGTATTTTTTTCCTACTTTCATAGCATTTGTATTATTGTATTTTAACCTTCTTAGTTTTGATAAATTATTACTAATTCAACAGATGAGGCAGTTTAGAATATGAGACTCTAAAGAGAGGAGTCTTTTAAACATGTAACAATGTCAGCATGTTCTTAGGATGATAGAGTTGCTAAAATCACTGAGTACAGTAAGCTAAGTGAAAAGATATATCTAGAAATAGTTTATTCCTCATAGATTGAATTAAAAGATGCAGAGATTTGTTTTTATTCTGTAAGAGTAATATTTCTCTGAATGTTTTTTTATTCTTTTTTCTTTTTTTGCTTTTATTATTATTATTATTATTAATTTACATCCAAATTATTTAGCATATAGTGCAACAATGATTTCAGGAGTAGATTCCTTAGTGCCCTTCACCCATTTAGCCCATCCCCCCTCCCACAACCCCTCCAGCAACCCTCAGTTTGTTCTCCATATTTGTGAGTCTCTTCTATTTTGTCCCCCTCCCTGTTTTTATATTTTTTTTGTTTCCCTTCCCTTATGTTCATCTGTTTTGTCTCTTAAAGTCCTCATATGAGTGAAGTCATATGCTATTTGTCTTTCTCTGACTGACTAATTTCACTTAACATAATACACTCCAGTTTCATCCACGTAGTTGCAAATGGCAAGATTTCATTCTTTTTGATTGCCGAGTAATACTCCATTGCATATATATACCACATCTTCTTTATCCATTCATCCATCAATGGACATTTGGGCTCTTTTCATACTTTGGCTATTGTTGATAGTGCTGCTATAAACATTGGGGTGCATGTGTCCCTTTGAAACAGCACACCTGTATCCCTTGGGTAAATACATAGTAGTGCAATTACTGGGTGGTATGGTGGTTCTATATTTAGTATTTTTGAGGAACCTCCATAGTGCTTTCCTGAGTGGCTGCACCAGCTTGCATTCCCACCAACAATGCAAAAGAGATCCTCTTTCTCTGCATCCTTACCAACATCTGTTGTTGTTAATGTTAGCCATTCTGACAGGTGTAAGGTGGTATCTCATTGTGGTTTTGATTTGTATTTCCCTGATGATGAGTGATGTTGAGCATTTTTTCATGTGATGGTTGGCCATCTGGATGTCTTCTTTGGAGAAGTGTCTATTCATGTCTTTTGCCCATTTCTTCACTGGATTATTTGTTTTTTGGGTGTTGAGTTTGATAAGTTCTTTATACATTTTGGATACTAACCCTTTATCTGATATGTCGTTTGCAAATATCTTCTCCCATTCTGTCGATTGCCTTTTAGTTTTGCTAATTGTTTCCTTTGCTGTGCAGAAGCTTTTTATTTTGATGAGGTCCCAGTAGTTCATTTTTGTTTTGTTTCCCTTGCCTCCAGAGACATGTTGAATAAGGAGTTGCTGTGGCCAAGATCAAAGAAGTTTTTGCCTGCTTTCTCCTCAAGGATTTTGATGGCTTCCTATCTTATATTTAGGTCCATTTCATCCATTTTGAGTTTATTTTTGTGTATGGTGTAAGAAAGTGGTCCAGGTTCATTGTTCTGCATGTCACTGTCCAGTTTTCACAGCACCACTTGCTGAAGGGACTGTCTTTATTCCATTGGATATTCTTTCCTGCTTTGTCAAAGATTAGCTGGCCATACGTTTGTGGGTCCATTTCTGGGTTCTCTATTCTGTTCCATTGATCTGAGTGTGTTCTTGTGCCAGTACCATACTGTCTTGATGATTACAGCTTTGTAGTATAGCCTGAAGTCCGGGATTGTGATGCCTCCTGCTTTGGTTTTCTTTTTCAAGATTGCTTTGGCTATTTGGGGTCTTTTCTGGTTCCATACAAATTTTAGGATTGATTGTTCTAGCTCTGTGAAGAATGCTGGTGTTATTTTGATAGGGATTGCATTGAATATGTAGATTGGTTTGGGTAGTACTGACATTTTAACAATATTTGTTCTTCCTATCCAGGAGCATGGAATCTTTTTCCATTTTTTTGTGTCTTCTTCAATTCTTTCATAAGCTTTCTATAGTTTTCAGTGTATAGATTTTTCACCTCTTTGGTTAGATTTATTCCTAGGTATGTTGTGTTTTTTTGTGCAACTGTAAATGGGATTGATTCCTTGATTTCTCTTTCTGTCGCTTCATTGTTGGTGTATAGGAGTGCAACCGATTTCTGTGTGTTGATTTTATATCCTGCAACTTTGCTGAATTCATGAGTCAATTCTAGCAGTATTTTGGTGGAATCTTTTGGGTTTTCCATGTAGAGTATCATGTCATTTGCAAAGCGTGAAAGTTTGACCTCCTCCTGGCCGATTTGGATGCCTTTTATTTCTTTGTGTTGTCTGATTGCAGAGGCTAAGACTTCCAATACTATGTTGAATAACAGTGGTGAGAGTGGACATCCCTGTCTTGTTCCTGATCTTAGGGGGAAAGCTCTCAATTTTTCCCCATTGAGGATGATATTAACGTTGGGTCGTTCATATATGGCTTTTATGATCTCAAGGTATGATCCTTCTATTCCTACTTTCTTGAGGGTTTTTATCAAGAAACGATGCTGTATTTTGTCAAATGCTTTCTCTGCATCTATTGAGAGGATCATATGGTTCTTGCCCTTTCTTTTATTGATGTGATGAATCACATTAATTGTTTTGCAGATATTGAACCAGCCCTGCATCCCAGGTATAAATCCCACTTGGTCGTGGTGAATAATTTTTTTAATGTATTGTTGGATCTGATTGGCTAATATCTTGTTGAGGATTTTTGCATCCATGTTCATCAGGGAATTGGTCTATCATCCTCCTTTTTCATGGGGTCTCTGTCTGGTTTTGGAATCAAGGTGATGCTGGCTTCATAGAAAGAGTTTGGAAGTTTTCCTTCCATTTCCATGTTTTGGAATAGCTTCAAGAGAATAAGTGTTAACTCTTCCTTAAATGTTTGGTAGAATTCCCCTGGAAAGCCATCTGGCCCTGGACTCTTGTGTTTTGGGAGATTTTTGATTACTAATTCAATTTCTTTATTCGTTACAGGTCTGTTCAAATTTTCTATTTCTTCCTGTTTCTGTTTTGACAGTGTATATGTTTCCAGGAATTTTTCCATTTCTTCCAGTTTGCCCATTTTATTGGCATATAATTGCTCATAATATTTTCTTCTTATTATTTTTATTTCTGCTGTGTTGGTTGTGATCTCTCCTCTTTCATTTTTGATTTTATTTATTTGGGTCTTTTCCTTTTTCTTTTTGACCAAACTGGCTAGTGGTTTATCAATTTTGTTAATTCTTTCAAAGAACCAGCTTCTGGTTTCATTCATCTGTTCTACTGTTTTTGTTGGTTTCAATAGCATTAATTTCTGCTCTAATCATTACTATTTCCTGTCTTCTGCTGGTTTTGAGTTTTATTTGCTGTTCTTTTTCCAGCTCCTTAAGGTGTATGGTTAGGTTGTGTATCTGAGACCTGTCTTCCTTCTTAGGAAGGCCTGGATTGCTATATACTTTCCTCTTATGACTGCTTTGTTGCATCCCAGAGGTTTTGGGTTGTTGGTGTTACTATTTTCATTGGCTTCCATATACTTTTTAATTTCCTCTTTAACTTCTTGGTTAGCCCATTCATTCTTTAGTAGGATGTTCTTCGGTCTCCAAGTATTTGTTACGTTTCCATATTTTTTCTTGTGGATGATTTCGAGTTTCATAGCATTGTGGTCTGAAAATATGCACGGTATGATCTTGATCTTTTTTGTATTTGCTTTGGGCTGATTTGTGTCCCAGTATATGGTCTATTCTGGAAAATGTTCCATGCGCACTGGAGAAGAATGTATATCATGCTGCTTTAGGATGAAATGTTCTGAATATATCTGTTACGTCCATCTGGTCCAGTGTATCATTCAAAGCCATTGTTTCCTTGTTGATTTTTATGATTAGATGATTTGTCCATTGCTGTGAGTGGGGTGTTGACGTCTGCTAATATTATGCTATTACTGTTGATGAGTTTCTTTATGTTTGTAATTAATTGATTTAAATGTTTGGGTACATCCACATTTGGTGCATAAATGTTTACAATTGTTAGGTCTTCTTGGTGGATAGACCCCTTGATTATGATATAATGCCCTTCTGCATCTCTTGTTACAGTCTTTATTTTAAAGTCTAGATTGTCTGATATAAGTATGGCTACTCCGGATTTCTTTTGTTGGCCATTAGCATGATAGATGGTTCTCCATCCCCTTATTTTCAATCTGACGGTGTCTTTAGGTCTAACGTGGGTCTCTTGTAAACAGCATAGAGATGGATCTTGTTTTCTTATCCATTCTGTTACCCTATGTCTTTTGATTGGAGCATTGAGTCCATTGACATTTAGAGTGAGTACTGAAAGATATGAATTTATTGCCATTATGATGCTTGTAGAGTTGGAGTTTCTGGTGGTGTTCTCTGGTCCTTTCTAATCTTTGTTGCTTTTGGAATTTATTTATTTATTTATTTATTTATTTATTTATTTATTTATTTATACTTTCAGCTTTTCTCCCCTTAGAGAGGCCCCCTTAAAATTTCTTGCAGGGCTGGTTTAGTGGTCACAAACTCCTTTACTTTTTGTTTGTCTGGGAAACTTTTTATCTCTCCTTCTATTTTGAATGACAACCTTGCTGAGTAGAGAATTCTTGGCTGCTTATTTTTCTGACTCAGTACATTGAATATATCCTGCCACTGTTTTCTGGCCTGCCAAGTTTCTGTGGATAGGTTTGCTGGGAACCTGATCTGTCTTCCCTGTTAAGGACTTTTTTTCCCTTGCTGCTTTCATGATTCTCTCCTTGCCTGAGTATTTTGTGAATTTGACTCTGATGTGCCTTGTTGATGGTCGTTTTTTGTTGAATCTAATGGGGGTCCTCTGTGCTTCCTGGATTTTGATGTCTCTGTCTTTCCCCAGGTTAGGAAAGTTTTTCACTATGATTCGCTCACATAACCCTTCTACCCCTATGTCTTTCTCTTCCTCTTCTGGGATCCCTATGATTCTGATGTTCCTTTTTAATGAGTCACTGATTTCTCTAATTCTTAAATCGTGTTCTTTTGCCTTAATCTCCCTCTATTTTTCTGCTTTATTATTCTCCATAAGTTTGTCCTCTACATCGCTGATTCTCTGTTCTGCCTCATCTATCCTTGCCACCGCGGCATCCATCTGTGATTGCAGCCCTTTTATAGCATTCTTTATTTCATCCTGACTAGTTTTTACTTCTTTATCTCCCCAGAAAGGGATTCTAATCTATTTTTGACTCCAGCTAATATTCTTATTATCATGATTATAAATTCTGGTTCATACATCTTGCTTGTATCTGTGTTGGTTAAATCCCTGACTGTCGTTTCTTTGTGCTCTTTCTTCTGGGGTGAATTCCTTCGTTTTGTCATTTTGAAGGGAGAAAAGGAATTAATGAGGTAAAAAAATTTAAAAAAAGTTAAATTTAAAAAAGATATTAAAATTAAAAAATTTAAAAACACACACACACAGAATAAATGATGCTAGATCCTAGGTGTGTTTTGTCTGGGTATTGAAAGTGGTTTGATAGATTATAGAAAAAGTGGGGCAGGAAGGAAATCGGTTGAGAATATGAAAAAAAATGAATACACTGAAGTAGACTAAAATGAAATGATGGGAGTAAAATAGAATTTGAAAACATTTGCACAAAAGTAAAGAATATACTAGAAAAAAATTAAAGAAAATATTTTTAATAAAAATTGAAAATCAAAATGAATTTTTTCTCTTTCTGTATTCAAGAAAAAGAAAAGAAATGAAAAAGATAAAAAGAAAAAAAAAGGAAATTGTTTGAAAATTTGAAAAGGTGAATACACTGAAATAGACTAAAATAAAATCATGGAAGTGAAGTAGAATTTGAAAACATTTACACAAAAGTAAAGAATATACTAGAAAAAATTAAAGAAAATATTTTTAATAAAAATTGAAAATAAAAATGAATTTTTTCCCTCTCTGTATTCAGGAAAAAGAAAAGAAGTGAAAAAGAGAAAAAAAAATAAAGAAAATTGAATAGATGGACCTGCTAACAGATTGAAATAGGACTGAAATTACTTCGTTTTCCCCTAGAAGTCAGACTATGAAGCTCTTTATAGTCCAGAAACTAAGCGGGTGGTGAGACTTGTGTTCTTGAAGAGTGAGGTTGGCCCAGTTGGGTGGGGCTTAGTGTAACGGTTCCGTTCTCCACTAGATGGCACTGGTAGCCTACTGGGGTGGAGTGTTGTGGTGCTTATAGGTTGCTATGCCCATGGGCGGGAGTGGTAACAATGGCATCACCCAGCTACCCAGTCTAGTATCGGAACTCTGTTCTCCCCAATCAGCAATCGCGCACCATCCTCTGTCTTCAGCTTTTGTCCACACCCTGCTTTTTCACTGTCTGTGACCAACCCCCAAGCAGTACTTCTCTCCTGAGTTTTGTATCAGATGCGGCTGTTTTCCCCGGCCCCTTACTTCTGGACTGCGGCTTTGACCCATTCGGCCCCTCTGTGGGAGGGTCTCACTGAACAATGGCCGAGTGTCAGCTGCACCCAGGAACGCTTGCTGGACCCTGCTGCTGCCGATGCCTCAAGACTGCAGCCAGGTGCCAGCCCGCCCCAGAAAAAGTTTGCAAGATAGTGTAGTAGTGGCGTTTCAGGGATTATGGAAAATCACAACACACATCTGGCACCAGGCTTCACCCTTAATGACCTTGTTCCAGCGCCAGTGAATGTGGCAATTCTCTGGGGTCTGCTGGGACCAGGTGGCCTCAACACTCTCCACCAAATGTCCTTCCAGCAGTGGAACTGGTTCTCCCAGTGTGGCCCAAGAACCTCCCAGACCCCTGGGTCTCCTGGTGCTCCTGGGGATTCTCCCTTCCCACCAGAGCACTGCCAGGTATTGAGCTACGGAGTTGCAGACTCTGCACTCCCCTTGTTTACAGTCATAATGGAATTTAAACCCTCTCCTTTATCCTTTCTCCCTTTTTAGTTTAGTCCCTGGGGCTGTTTCCAATTTTCTACTTTCTCTCCAGTTGCTTTTGGGGAGGGGTGCTTTTCCTGTATTCTCCCCTGTCCCCCCCCAGTCTTTGTCCTCTCTCCACCTGCAAAAGTGGCTCCCTGCCTGCCACCAGCTTCTCTCGCCCCAAGTTCACCTCTCCGTGCCACGGAATTCTGCTGAATTCTGTGGTTCAGGTTGTGCAGATTGTTGTGTTAATCCTCAGATCAGTTTTCTAGGTGTGCAGGATGGTTTAGTGTTGGTCTGGCTGTATTTCATGGATGCGAGACACACAAAAAACCTCCATGCTGTTCCACCATCTTGGCTCCACCTCTCTCTGATTGGTTTATAGAACACTCTTCCTTTGTTATTTTAATACTTCATCTCAAATTTTTTCTTCATTAAATGGGAACTTTAAATAAATAATGAATATTACATTTTTGAAAGTAGATTAACCTCATGAAAGTCAAGAAATGTTGGCTGGAGTTTATTCTACTTCTCTTTGCTTTTTTTGTTATGTAGAAGTTAATTTAAAGAAATATTTTTTGTCCTTTAAACTGTGGCAAGTGCATATTTTAAAATATAAAATACAAAATAGAGTAAACATTAAAAAACAAAAAAAATTAAAAAAGAAGTAGTATCACTTGAACATATATAAATATTTCAAGGTATGCTACCTTTGTTAATAAAAATACAAAAACAAATTAGAGTATGCATTATTAAGTACACTTATCAAAAAATGTACAACACAGGGCAAGCATTTAGTTTTCTTGATACTCCTATCAGAAATATGATTCAAACATAATTTCATCTGATTAATTTCAAAATAAGTGGATAAAAAAGAAATATATTTCTTTGTCCTGGCAACATAGGTAATCTTTAATATCCTGACAAAGTAAGCATGATATCAATGAACGCTAAAAATAAAATATTACAACCTATCAGTCCAGGTACCCAATATTTATGTTTTTCTTTCCCTAAGACAGATTCCTAAATATTTATTAGAAAATTTTTATACTAATATGAAATTTGAAATTTTTTCATGTGTACCTGACACACCAGCTTAAAGGAATTTTGAGAAATCTCATGCAAATGACCAATCCGTACCAGGTATCCCCCTGGAACAAGAGCAAGGAAGCTGAAAGAGAAAGAAAAAAAAAGTATATTACAGCTTAATAAAATTAGAAGAAAGGGAATATACTTTTTATTCTGTTCATGTTTTACATATACACTTAAATCTCATGGCCAAAGTCTTTCACACTGTACCAGAAGATGCTGTTATGGGAATAGTAGAAATTCTTCTCAGAATATGATTCTTTTTCCAGCTTTTTTATCCCATTCCAATTCTGGTGAGATCCTACATTATCATTACTTAAAATATATAATAATATATGAATATACCCCTATAAAAATTCAGGCTATATAAATGTATATAAAAATCTTCTATGAAGATGTAAGAACTAAGTGTAGATGCTAAGATAGGTTTATCTTTTACCCATGAATAGCACCCTTTATCTTTCACGATACTTACTGTACTTTTAATTCAAAACCAGGGGCCATGGTTAGGAGACAAGAACATATTTGACTGTATGCAGATTTTTCATGCATATGTTATAGATGATAATTACCTGGGAAAATGGCACAAAATATAGTTTAACACTAATTGAAGGTACTGATCTTCTTAAATCAGAACTAAGTTCTAAAAGAACCTATTGAGATTTAAATAATTTTAACTAATTTAATAGGAACAATAGTTTTATTGTGACTTTACTGTGTCATTGCTTCATTTACGATTTCTATTTGGGGTGGGGGAGAGATAGAGAGATATCTATGAATATGAAGATGAGAAATTGTCAAGGGCCAGAGTATGAAGCCACTATTAAAAGTATGTGATTTGGTCATGTCATACCATTTGGAGTCCCATATTAGAATCCTTAAGGGCCAAGCTATCCTTTATAGATTTTTACACTGGATGTCCATTTGTATTTAGTAAGGACTGTAAGTTGTTATATGGAAATAAGTTGGGGTATGAAAAGTCTATCTTCCATAAAGAAAGTTGGTAAAACTAACTTGACCTGTTTCAACCTAATATTTCCCTAGAGCTGACCCTATTATAGATATAAAGGCTCAGAGACAAATTACATCAATATATTTTTGACTGAAAGTAGCATAATCTTTAGTCATCTTTAAGAGCAAAGACACTTTCCCAAAACCTCGTGGCAGACTTCCTTTCAAGTCTTATTGGCCATTACTACATCACACATTCTATCTGAGCCAATCACCAAATAAAAGGAATTTGACCACCATGATTGTATTCTACCACTTATGATTGGTTACTGAAGCCGTCTTCCATGAAAGATGAAGCCTTTTCCAAAAAGGTAAACAAAATCTAGATCATACTAATATTGAAGAGGAAGGAGAGGAAGTGGGTAATGACTGTGAGGTAGCTAAACAGCAATAAATATACAAACAAACAAATAAATCATATTTATCTCTTGGTCATTCCAAGGATGCTTTCTGTTTTGTTACTGTTTGAGAAAGCTGAAATTTAAGGATTTATGGTTTAAAAAAAACACGGCAATATCTGATGCATTTATGTGTAACTCCTTGACATTTACACCTGCAAATGACTTTTAAAATCTGTGGATTAGAAGGAGTTTAAAGTAAAACCCTATTCTATTGGATTATTGAAATTTCTGAACCCTGAGGGATATACAATCCTACAGACATTTTGGCTTCAAGATTCAGAAGCAAGAGTACACATTATTATATTTCAGAGGCTATATTTCACTAGGATTACAAAAACCAGTAGCATATTTAAGCTTCATGTTACAGAAAGTAGAACATGTTCAGCCATTTGATCACATCTGGGATTCTTTCAGGTGTATGCTTCTTATGCAGTAACCTATGAATCCCTTTTGTTGTTCCCAGCTTTAGTCTCTAGGTTTGGGAAGTGTAATAATACACCACAAAGTAAGTTTAGAGTCAGAAGTTTGGGGTTAAATCCTGGTTCTAAAGCTCAACTAGCTGTTAAACTTCTGTAATTCACTTAGATTTTTGGACTTTCAATTGCCTCAAACTACCTGAGATACCTGGTTTTGAAAGAAACTTAAGATGAAACCTTTATCTATGTAAAATCTTCTTTCCAAATGCCCCAGGTCTTTATGCCACCTTGCCCAATGATTTTGTCATGCCTAAGAGACTCTCTTGATGAGCTGAGAGGAGGGCTGTCTCTTTTTTCTCTTTCATTCTTTTCTTCTATTCTTTTCTCCACTTTTTGCTATGTCTTTGCCTTGAAAATGTAGTATATTACATTAATTTTGAAAATTACTATTCAAAGCACCCTCCAGAATATGTCCTTCTTAAGCTTCAGTGAAGTAGCTCTTTAATTTACTTTTCCCTGTGTTAAAAAAAAAAAAATGACAGTATAAAATCACATCCTTTCTTTTCCATCTTCTCTAATAGTTATTTGCCCCAAGGATATAGATGAGAAGCTATTTCCAGAGCCATCTCAATACATAGGAAGAAGCCCTTTGTATTTCTTCTCATCTAAACATTATAAATGCAGCCCTTTTCAGAGTTGCTGACAGTTTCACTTTGAAGGTTCTGCCACCAGAGGGAACTGAAGTTATAAGATTTTACAATGCCTCATAGGTGCTATATATTCCTTATAAAATATAAGTTCCTTAATGAGACTAATGCTATTAAATTTGGAAATTTACACAAAATTTTCTGAGGAATTAATTGTGTTAAATATATCTTACAACCTTTATTAGTCATTTTATTCTAAAGAAAGAGATCTCTTTAGTGATTCCTTTATTCACATAGATTCCTAAGTTTCCGGAGTAATAAAATTCATCCATCAAAAAATTTATAGTGGAAATAATTGAGAGGAATCTTGAAAAAAATGGAGATCTCACAGGAACGATAAAATTATATATATAGTATAATCCTCAATAGAAAGTGGGAAACTGATTAATTTTTAAAATATTCATTCCAGACTTAAATTGAGAGCTCTAACTCTGTTTCATATTAGAGTGAGTGTTATATAGTACATAAAACTTGCTGAGAATGTGACTGGCTTAAATGATACTGCCACAGATCTGTTGAAGATATGTACATTGGTACATGGCAGACATTCTGATTCAGTGTAGCAATAAAAACAAACCTGCTTTTTCTAAAAGTTTATTTTACCCAAGATACTTTTGAAAGACTTCTACAGAGAAATGGTTCACATGTAAGTCTGCAGTGATGACTCAGCAATCATTTTTATCCTCTATTTTTTGGTACTGGAAACTTTGCTCTCTTTTTTATTTCAGTGGGTTTTTTGTTTGTTTTTTGTTGTTTTGTTTTGTTTTGTTTTTGTTGTTGCTGTTTTGTTTTTTAATGTATAATACTGGCATGAAGCAGGACGCAAGGAAAAAATAAGAAGATCACTTTTCAGACATCGAAGCAAACTAAAGCTGTAGCATTAAAGACAGATTTTTTCCCCCCTTATTTTACAAGTCTCCCTCAGTGTACATCCTGGTGTGGTCTCAGGATCACCTGCAACAACCTCACCTGGGGCGGCTGTTCACTATGCAAATTTCTAGCTTCAACTCTACATTTACTGACTCCGCATAATGCACAAGCAGCCCTCAGGTTCTCATGCACACTAAGGTGTAAGAACCATTATTCTGGAAGACATATATAGTTCCTGATTATTTAACTTCTTGAACTCTTATCCGTCCCTAGTTCTTGGCTATGATAATTTTCCTGGTCAGCACACTGACTTCTTTAGCTCACACGCTTCATTGTCTGCTTTGTCATCTTGATATGGATAGCTCCCAAGTGTACATTTCTAAACAGATGTGTCACCTATTTGGAACCTCATTGAAGGCCTGTTTTCTTGGAAATTCATTCTGCATCCAAACCTTATTTTCATTCTTGACTGTGTTTCTTGTGTCACCTTACAGCATCATTAATTGTGTGAAAGAAAATTATATTGTTGCAGCAGCTTCGCCACAAATCTGCCTACTCCTTTACCCTCCTAAACTTTCTGTATAGGAAACCTTCCTAAAATATGTCCCTCATTGGTTATTTCCCTTTACATAAATTTCCTGATGCCTCTTACAACTTAGATTCCGTTGTTCATATGTAGGTATTTTTATATCTTACAACTTAGATTCCATTGTTCATATGTAGGTATTTTTATATCTTTGGCTTCTCCCAAGACACGATCTCAACCCCATGACTTGATTTTTACCTTATTCTTCCAACCAACATACTTTTCTTTCTCCTCGTTTATCTTTGTTTTCCCCTCTCATTCTACTTTACAAACATTTGATCATTATCTCCAAAAGGACTAGATTAATTCCCAGTGACCTCAGAAGTGTCTTCCAGGATCCTCTCTCTTAGGTCAGTATTTAAATGTTCACAGGTATCTCTCTCTCTTTCTCTATCTTACTTATATCTTACTAACTGTGCTTTAAAAGCAGAGATTAAGACTTATTCTGTTTTTGAACATCTATATCATGTAGCCATGTACTAAGACTATCAAAATTGCTCGAAACTGGCTGATAATTAAAGCTATGCTAAAAAAAAATTGATCACCATTTCCTAAATTCCTGTATATTCCATATTACAGATGGAACTGTATCCATCTAATGCCATCATTTTCATTATGATTCCTGTAGTATTTATTTGGTACCAGTGGTATATGTCCGGTGCTCTCTAATAAATTTAAATCAGTACCTTCTAGGGCTTCCTCATTAAAATTCAGTGCTGGGACTAATTAAATTAAGCCCCAACCACTGTAAATTTGGTATTATAGTCAATGTCACTTTCATGTAATTCAGAATGAAGAGGTTGAATCAAAGGTGCTTTTTGGTTTGAGAAGGCTGTTGGTTTACTTAGTGAAAAAAGCAGAGGCCCTGGTGGAGCACAATAATATTCCAGAATAATCCACTTTTGACAAACAACTCTGTCCCATTAGTGAAGTAGCTTGGCTTAGTGGTTTGTCTGTTAGTGACAGACATCAGAACATAATCCTTCTGGAAGTTCAGACATCAGAACATAATCCTTCTGGAAGTTCTGCCCTGGTTGCAAATGTGTGTCTCTTGTTCAGTTAGGACAATACGGAATATGATTGTCAGTCTGGGTAATGGACAGAAATCAAGAAGGCATAGGGGCTTTGGTTCTTTCAGAAGGCATGACTTGGCAGAGGCAGAGAATTAACCAGACCAACCATCCAATCTGGGGATGACATTCAAAACATAATGTGACCAATTGCCAAAAATATAGAAATAAATGAGACATTTTTGGGGAAGGAGACAACTATGTGAAAACTCAGGAGAAGCCAAAGAATCAGGATCCTCAAAGAGGGGGAATAGTAGCAGGGAATATCTTCAAGGGGAGCCAGAGCTTTAGGAGTTGTTCTTTCAGAGTGAGCCATGAGCATCCTGAGGGGCATTAGGGAATTCAGTAACTGGTGCTGGGGAGTTTTTTGCTAGCTCCCAGCCAGCAGCTTGGCTCAGCTTTTCTCTGAGTGCCTGCTTGATTATTTACTCCTTACAAACTGCTTCATTTCCCTCTATTTTTTTTTTCTAGATCAGAGTAAGTCTGGAAAGTAGGCTTTTATTATCTCTATTTTACAGATGAGGAAAAAACCCCACAATATTCATATAAATAAGATATATTTCCTAAGGCCACATAAGCAGTAGCAGGTAGGAGTGAGATTCAAACAAGTTACACCTGACTCCTAAAGTAGTGCTCTTTCTTTGTAAGCCTGCTGGCCATAAGCAGGCGTGGTATTCAAAATATTTAACATTAGGCAGCACAGTAAACTTTTGTTGTTTTCTTTTCTTTTTTTTAATATTTATTTATTTTTGAGACAGACAGAGCATGAGTAGAGAGGGGCAGAGAGAGAGGGAGACACAGAACTGAAGCAGGGTCCTGGCTCTGACTGCCAGCACAGAGCCCAACGCGGGGCTTGAACTCACGAACCGTGAGATCATGACCTGAGCCAAAGTTGGACACCTAACCGACTGGGCCACCCAGGCGCCCCTGTTGTTGTTGTTTTCTAAATATTTTATATATTTTTGAGAGAGAGAGAAAAAAAAATGTGAGCGGGGGAGGGGTAGAGAGAAGGGAAGAGAGAATCTTAAGCAGGACTAGATCTCAGGATTGTGAGTCATGACCTGGGCCAAAATCAAGAGTTGCGTGTTCAACCTACTGAGGCACCCAGGTGCCCCAACTTTTTTGTTGTTAATGAGATTCATGAACAACATAACAACATAAAATGTGGTTAGTATTATAAAAGGAAAACTGCACTAGACCAGTTAAATAGGCAAGGAAGACTTTATTCAAGACTATTGCAATAGTAGAGAGAGATTGAATGTAACTGCCCTGAGACAAAAGGTGGAAGGACTTTTACATGCTGGAGTAAATTAATGGAAAAGTGCTGGAGGATGTCAGGGGGTAGGTTTTTCAATGTGATTTGGCCATCTGTGTTTGCTAATTGTCACTTTTTTTTTTAATTTTTTAAATTTTATTTTTGAGAGAGAGATAGAGTGTAACTAGGAGAGGGGCAGAGAGAGAGGGAGACACAGAATCTGGAGCAGACTCCAGGCCTGGGCTGTCAGCACAGAGCTCTACATGGGGCTCAAACTTACAGACTGTGAAATCATGACCTGGGCTGAAGTTAGAAGCTTAAGAGCCACCCAGGCACCCCATTAATTGTCACTTCTTGAAGTTAGATTTCTCTTTTTCCACAGAGACTGGGAGACAGGGCAATATCCCCTTCTATGATTATATTTCAAAAGGACACTAGTTCCTTGAGAGTTTCTGGGTTGTTGAAAATTTGCATCTCAAAGAAGACAAAGACTTTATAACTGCAAGTTTTCTAAAGTAAATGCTCTAAGAAAAGGCATGTCAGGTAACTATAATCAGGAAGAAACCTGTCTAAAGTTTACTTAAGGTGAGAGAAACATTAAAGCAGTCTTGGTGAATACCCATTGTTAAATATTTGAAGTACCAGACTGTGAGCCACTTAAGGGCAGTATTTCTTATCTCACTTTTCATTTTATCGTTATAGTGCATCATTCTCTTATATACATTTTAGATGTTCAATAAACGTGTTGAAAAAATTAAAGAATGAATGCTATAGTTTCAGCTAAACTGCTGGATATCAATAATAATTGAAGGAAATATTTTTTTTTTTTATGTAGCAAAAGTAATTCCTGTTTGTAACTATGTCATTTTGTGTTTAGATGCCCTATGAGCCATGACGGTAATTCCTAACTTGGTTTATCATGGAAAACTGTGTGGTTAAATTACTTCTCTGTGCAGGAAGAGATGTTGTTCCGTGTTCAGATAAGTTTGGAAAATGCTTCTCTTGGAGTTTCACTATACTAGTACTTTATGTCTTAGAGAAGTCTTAAAAACCTGGGTTATTTTATAGTAAACTTTATTCTCTAGGGTTTTTTTTTTCATGTAAACAACAACAACTGAATTGCCATGGTTCTGTGTTCTAAACAAAACAATTTGGGAAATGAAGAATTTAATTAAAATTCTTTCTTCTATGATGAACTTGTGACGAAACTTATAGAGCACTTAGTCTGCATTTTACTGAGTGCTCTGAATTATTACATTTCATCATTACTAATATGATTAGTATTTGCCTTCTTTAATGGGGAAAATGAAGTTTACAGTGTTGAAACAAATAACTCAGTTTACACAGTATTAAGCAGCAGACCTGGGATTCAAACTCTAGTGTATCATGCAAAACTCTTACACATTATGTACTGGTATTCAAAACTATGGTCCCCAGACAAACAGTATTAGCATCATCTAGAAACCTGTTAGAAAATCTTAGGCCATACTCTACTGAATCAGAAACTCTGGGGCCCATGGGTGTCTCAGTCTGTTGACCATCTGAGTCTTAATTTTTGACTCAAGTCATGATCCCAGGGTACTGGAATCGAGCCCCATGTCACACTGAGCATCGAGCCTGCATAAGATTCTCTCTCTCCCTTTGCCCTTCCCCCCACTCATTCTCACTCTCTCTCTCTCAAATAAAAAAAAAAAAAACAGTTAGAAAAAGAAAGAAGGAAAGAAAGAAAGAAAGAAAGAAAGAAAGAAAGAAAGAAAGAAAGAAAGAAACTGACGTTGGCACCAGTAATCTGTTTTTAACAAGCACCTGGGGCGCCTGGGTGGCTCAGTCAGTTAAGCGTCTGACTTTGGCTCGGGTCATGATCTCACAGTTCTTTGGTTCAAGCCCCACATAAGGGTCTGTGCTAGACAGCTCGGAGCCTGAAGAGTGCTTCAGATTCTGTGTCGCCCTCTCTCTCTCTCTGCCCCCTCCTCCTCCCCTCTGTCTCTCTCTCTAAAAAATAAATAAACATTAAAAAAAATTTAAAAAGGGGCGCCTGGGTGGCTCAGTCAGTTAAGTGTCTGACTTCAGCTCAGGCCATGATCTCGCAGTCTGTGGGTTCAAGCCCCACGTCAGGCTCTGTGCTGACAGCGCAGAGCCTGGAGCCTGCTTCGGATTCTGTGTCTCCCTCTCTTTCTGCCCCTCCCCTGCTCACGCTTTGTCTCTCTCTCTCTCTCTCTCTCTCTCTCTCTCTCTCTCTCTCAAAAATAAACATTAAAATTAAAAAAAAAAATGAAAGGTATGCTACCTTTACAAAAATTAACAAAGAAGAGCACTACAGGTAGCATTACCAGATAAAATGGAGAATGTCCAGTTAAATTTGAATGTCATATAAACCAATTGCAAGCATGGGACATGCATATACTAAAAACGTTATTTGTTATTTGTGTGACATTCAAATTGAACTTTATTTTCCTGTGTGTCCTGTATTTTTATTGACTAAATCTAGTAAACCTACTGCCAAGTAATTCTCATGTGCACTAAAGGTTAAAAACCATTGCACCTCAGGATTATGACTTTTGTTGACTCTTATGTTCAATAGGTTGAACCAGGGGAACTTTTTAAAAATGAGCAGTTGTTTACTAGCATCACCATTTTCCTAAGAGCAGATAGTGATAAACAACAGAACACATTTCCTAAGAGAAATAGGTTTCAAAATGCCCAATAGAGCACTGCACAGAGGAACAGTAATGGCGTGTCTGATTGCAGACCATAGGGAAAAGCAGGAATTTGGGGGCAAGGAGAGAAAGTGAGTCATGCTATAATAAAAATTTTGTTTTTCTCCCATAAAATGGAAAAAAAAAAACCCCACCATTTATATTGCGTGTATTCTGAAAGGGGGAAAAGGCTTTAGAAAACAACTCTGAACAAAATGACCAGGTTTAAGTTGATAGATGAAAATCCACTTCAACTGCACTCTTTACTTTGCTACCATTCATTTTTTAATCATTCTTGAAATGAGTTGCACAAAACCCCTGAGAGCAAGAGAAACTTTATACATTTATATCCTGCTTATTCCCTCTTGAATCTTTTTAGAAAAAAACAAACCTGTCTCCAGGCTGAGAAAATAATTTCCCAGCATATGGGGAACCTCAGACAAATATAATAAGGCTACCTCCACAATCCAAATTAGTGATTCAGTGATAATTTTATTGGGTAAGTGTCTCTGAAAGGGATATTTCAGGGCTCAAAACTTCCTTTTTAGTGTATCATCTCAAACCCAATTTAAAAACAAAACAACAAAACAAAGAGACATCGCTATATATGAGTCTTTTGTCTTGGTATGACTATTTAATTTTTCCCAGGAAAAGAGAGATTTGTTGAACTGAATTCAGCCAGAAACATATTTGCTGAATTGACTTGCCTGAGTTAAGTATCACAGCAAAAGCTGTTACTTAGTATTTTATCAACCTTGAAAACTCTAGATATTTAGAAAGACAACTTTAGTCTAAAGGCCAGCACACTGCAGGAATAGAATTATGCCAGAATTAGTGCTAGTTAATATCTTTCTTGCTGTTCGGTAAAGGAAAATCATACGGATCTATATATTTCTTATATATTATCATTACTCAATAAAAGCAGTGGTTTTCAGGGACTAGTATAAGGGAGAGAAGCAGGAAGAGACTGAATTAATTCTTAATTAGCCAGATCATGTGTCTCAACCAAATGTCTATATTTTGTTTAAGTAATAGTGTCCTGTGGTATTAGATTAACCTGGATCTTTACTTAAAGTTGTAGGAAACCTACAAATTACTTACAAACATAAAATGTATTTTAATTTAAAATTATTTCTCACAAATCATAACCTTAATTTGATATTGTTATTAGAGGGGATTCAGTGCATTGCGTTACTTCTGACTTGAAAGTAATATTATAATTAATAAAATACTACTCACTGATATTAAATGGATGCAAGTTCAGTGAACTAATTAAGTATTAAAGCAGAAAATCTTTATTGTGGCATTAAATCAGTCCATAGTTTCAGTATTCATTATGCTAAGCGCTCTAGTAATTAAAGAGCACTTAAATGAAACACATGCAGATAAATTAAAAATGAATTTCATAAGCTAAAGCTTGTAATGTGTCTATATATATATAATTTATTTCATTAAAGGTTGTGCAATTTGGTTGCTGTATAGTTTAATACAGAAATTACTAGTGCCACCTATTGGTCAAAGAGTAGAACTCCAAAGCTGTTTAATACTGGTAATAATCAGAAATTTCAATAGAAGTAATGGGTTCCATAAAGTGAATTCATGAGTGTTATTCCTT
Organism: Panthera leo; assembly: GCF_018350215.1. NCBI lineage: Eukaryota > Metazoa > Chordata > Mammalia > Carnivora > Felidae > Panthera > Panthera leo. The sequence continues at coordinate 82,588,810 of NC_056680.1, read as the reverse complement.
AGTGTTTAAATTACACATAAGTTTTTAATACATATGTTTCAAATTATTTATAAAATGACTGTTAAAATATTTGCTAACTCTAAAATCTAGGAATAATGATTCATAACAGTGATTTTCGCACATGTAGTTTGAAACCACCACTCAATTAGTACATTTTTATTTAAATTACCATGAAGTAAGTCTAGAAATTTTAACCCATTGTGATTCTCATTAGAATGTTCTGGAGAACTTAAAAAGATTTTTGTCAAAGCCATGACCCCACCTCAAACCAATTAAATCATAATTTTTTGAGTGTGTGTGTGTGTGGGGGGGGGGGGGCTGGGTGGAGGATTTGAGGAGGGGGGCAGCAATCAGTATTTTTTGGAAGTACCCTAGATGATTCTAACATGAATCCAAAGTTGTGAATCACTGTCTGAAACTAACAACTTAATTTAGAAGTCTGGTTTCTCATCAATAAAATGGGGGAGGGGTGGTGACATGACAGCCTTTAAGATCTCTTTTGCCTCTATTATTCATCAGTCTTCACAGTGAAGTCACTCATACTATAACATCCACATTATTATTTTTTCCATTCTTTATAATCTCTAGCATAGGAAAATAAATCACCCACATTAAAAAAATCTTTGTCATAAAAAAAAAAAAACCACATTGAATTGTTTTTACAAGGTTTTGTGAACTAAACTGGCTTCCTGCAACCTTAACTATGTTGTTGAAAGGTTGCCATCCAAGGCTTTGTAAAGGCAAGGAAACAAGGCAGGCTGATTCCAATTATTTAGTATGTGTCAGAGGTGCCAGATTTACAGCTTCGGAGGCTTAAGTCCATTACCCACTGAACGATTTACTAATGGAGTTCTATGGTGCCTCATTCACCAAATGCTAGACATAAAATGATGATATAAAACATGGTCCCTAGACTTGAGAATCTGACAGCCCATGAGGGGAGATGAACTTGACGTATATGTAATGGCACAGAATGCTATATAATTGAGTTTTATTCAATGTGTAGAATTGTCAATATGTGGTGTCAGAGTTCAGGGTTACTTTAATCAAGGGGCCTCAGGAAGAAAGTTACAAATGATTAGCACAGAGGTGTTTGGTGAGACTGATCAGCATTATGAGGGAGAAATTCCAGAAACCGGAATCACAGAGAACTAGGCGTTAGGATATGTGAAGACACAGAGGGAGTGATTAAAGAAACAGAGGAATCATTAGAAAAGGATGGATAAAACAAACACCAAGTTAGGTTAGTATTATGGAGACAAATAAAGGAAGAGCAGTTTTAAGAAACAGTGGCATGCCAATGATGTGACAAGTAGTTGAAATGTAGGGGAAATGGTACAAAGGATGCAGATGAGAAAGGAAATAAGGGTAGAACTTTCTAGAAAAATATAAAATGCATAGAATGATGATACATGAGCCTATAATGCTTTTTTTTTTCAGAGGAAAAATTATATGATTCTCCCTAGATCATCCAGTTAATGGCATAGTGCCTGGCACATGTCATAGACAAATGTCAAATAAAAATGTGTATGTATATAGGCTTCATGAATAATATTTGCAACAATTCTTCCAAAAATTTTCTCTATGGGATTCTTATTCATCTTTGTATCCCTATGGTTCCCAGAAGGCACATGGGTAATCAATACATACTGAAATATTAAATGATTGAGAAAACTCGTAATCATAAGTGACGAGCACAGATTGCTTCAGTCTCTGCCAACAGTACAGTCTCTTGAACAGCTTCTCTGTTAGGAAATTGATCAGCTAAATGAGATCTACACATTAGAATCAATATACAAAACACCAAATGCATTTTCACGTACATGCATTAAGTATTATCAGTTTTGTACTCCACCTTAATTAATTTTCATTTGTAAAGATGATGAGCTTGAAATATATTTTGCATTTTTTATTATTCTTATTATCTTTTCAATCATTAAACATTTACTGTGTTAGTATGTCTGAAAACATCAGCGTCTCAGACTAGAGGAACTGAGAACCACAAACCTTGCTCCTCAGGAGTGCATACTTAGCCCGGCATCAGAGTCAGACATTTCAGAGTCTTCTATCCTGATATTTGGAGCAGTCTGTATTTCATCAAAATGTGAGAAATAAGTAGCTATATGAGAATCCAATTTCGTTATGCATCCATAATAATTCTTAGTTATTGCTCTTTTATTTTGAAAGTTAGTTCCACTAGGAATTGAGTCACTCCATTAAATGAGTTTCAAATGTGGATTGCTAAGTGATCATTTCTATCTTGGTAGGACTTCAATTAAGCTCTTCTGAAAAAAGCAGAAGGAATTGCTACCAGTGCCTCACTTCGGCATATTTACCTTCTGCTTTCTTGTGTTGTAAATTTTGTTCCCAGCTGGGGATTTAGCTTCCAATAAGATGTTATTAAAATTTACTTTTCTCCCTTCTCTTATCAACTCCAACGTTTCCCTTGATTGTAGGAATGATGTGGGTAGAGCATTTTTGAAAACAATGTGAACCATGTCTAAGTGCTTTTTAAAACAAGGCATTATTTCATATGTGGTTGAAACTCTCTGGGAGCTGATAGAAGAAATAAAGACGTTCCACTGCCACCATCTGACCTGTGCCTTGTGTCAGAGTTGAGATGGAGGCCAAAGGAGAGACCCCCTGTGAAATTATTTTTTCTTTTTGCAAAAGTGTTGCCAGTGTAAAATCTCCTGCCAGAAATAACCTCACAGTTAGGCCATGCATGAATGCGGAGGCCCAAATAGGTGGTAAATACTGAGCCAGTCCACTAAGATTAAAGGTAACACAGAGATAATCTTAAAGAATCTAAGGTGTTTCTACCACACCCGAGTTCTGGGGTTTCGATTTGAAATCTAAAAAATCCCCTAACTAGGGGCACCTAGGTGGCCCAGTGGGTTGAGTATTGGGCTCTTGATTTTGGCTCAGGTCAGATGCCAGGGTTGTGGGATTGAGCCCCATTTGGGGCTCTGTGCTGAGTGTGGAGCCTGCTTAAGATTCATTCTCTCTCTCTCTCTCTCTCTCTCTCTCTCTCTCTCTCTCTCCCTCCCTCCCTCCCTTTGTCTCTCTCCCATGCTAATACTCTGTAAAATAAAATAAATTTAAAAAAATCATAAAATCTCCAAATTAGAAAGTAATTTCAGTATCATATCCCTGTGATGGTGGGATGTGCAATATGGCTTTAAGGGCAGACTCACTTTGGAAGATGCCAAAGATTAATATTTTTGGTGGTCAGAAGACCACATATCTACTAAAGACAGCTAAGAAAAAGTACGCAGTTTCTTAATTACTTTGCCAATGCCCTCAGCCTTTTAAACTAGAAGGATATTAAACTGTATTAATGCTATATACTATATTTATGACACTGGTCAGTGTGTAAACCTGAATTTTTACTATTGTTTTGCTTTTTTTTTCCTGTTGTTGTTTCCTTACATGGTGTATCCAGATATAGTCAATTTTGATTATCTGTGTAGATGAAAATCCTGGCTCAACTCAGGTAACTACAAAACAGTATTACAAACCATCAGCAACATTGACAGGCACTCATTTTAAGTTTTTTGTTTTTGACTAACGAGATAGGGGAACCCAGGGACAGCACACTTGGTAGTCTCCTACCTCCCTTTCTCTCATTGTGTAGCCAGCAAACAGCTTAGGTTTTGCTGCTGAGTACAGTTCTGCAGTGTGCTCTGTACAAAGGCGCCGTGTCAGTGGGCAAGGTGCTGCAGCAGAAAGACACCTGTTTCAACTGCACACACGCTGAGACAGCCAGTCTCTAGTTTGTGTGAAGGCCTCCCATTGATGGGCCATAAGCCCTCATCATAGTTTTCTTGCCCATCATGGAGTACTTTTTAAAAGGAGTACTTGCAGACCCTAAAGAAAAATATTCTAATATCATATAGAAGACTCCTCTAATGATGGAGGACAATGAGTTAAATTCTTAGATGACTTTTTCTTCCCAGTCATTTCAAATTATATCACCTGGGCATCTGCCTATTTTAGCTATTCACATCCAACCTCCTTCCACATTCCTTAGAGGAGCAATTAGCTGAGAGAACAGAGAAGTGCTCTCATTTAACTGCTCAGTAATCAGATAATCTTCTTTGAGTAATCAGAAGTTGGTTATAAAATAATTTGGGAACAAATGACACTGTGATGGTTTGGAAAATCAGGGTATCTTTAGCTCATGATAAATTTAGCTCCCACAGTATCTGATATCAGCAAGAAGTCACGCCTGTAAGTATATGAAGACTTTCAAAAAGGGGTGGAGGATACAGGGGAGATGAGCAGGGAGGGATATGATATTTAAGTCACTAAGCCCATGTTCCAGTGGGTACCATCCGGCTCAGGATTGTGGCTCCTGAAACGGTCTAAGGACAAACAGCATTTATTCATGTCATCCATCCCCTGATTCTGGAGATGCATCATCTAATTACTATGTATATACTTGTAGTGAAAGAGAAAGTTAGAGGTTTTTTGTGTTAATAAAAGATTTGCAAATAAGTAATAAAAACAGTTATTCTTAACTTTCTAGTTTAAATTCTCATTAGGGTTATTAATAAGTAAAATTGCCATACAATTTTGGAGGTAGCTTACAAAACAGGACATAATAGAAAATAAACCCAAACCAGAATGCAATTAGTTAAGAAAAAGCAAAATACAGCTGTTAATAGATCCCAGGTTAGTATTTTAGGAAGTTTAAGTAAATTGAATTCTCAGTGTGCAGTTATCTCCATTTTAATGTCTGCCTTCCTCTATCACCCTGCACCTCATGACTCACCTCTCAAGCATCATCAGATCTTTTTTTTAATTTTTAAAAATCAAATTCAAAACTTAACCCGCAACATTAAATAATGTTAAGTACTTTTAAAATACTATGCGAAACGATAGTCTTGTATTCTTAGGGGACATACATACATACACAAATACATACACATGTTATAGAATATAAAAAAGTATATTCATAGTTTAAGTGCATGTACATGTGGACACTCAAACACACAAACACTGAAAAAGTACTTGAAATAAATTCAATACACCAAATGTTAACAGAGATTTTGTATGGATCCCAAGCAGAATTGAAGGGGTACTCTACTGTCTAGACTTGATAAGCCAAGATATAAATTTTTGACTTTTGCCACCCATTATTTGTTTGTTTGTTTGTTTGTTTTAGTAATATCACTCAGATATTGGTAAGGCAATTTATTTTGCTATAATGAGAAATAAAAAGTACATTATATTCCCTAACCTTTACTTTTTACTTTAAGAAAGCAAATTATAAACCGTGCATTTAAAAATAACTTATGTAGGGCACCTGGGTGGCTCAGTCGGTCTCGTGTCCGACTTCAGCTCAGGTCATGATCTCATGGTTCATGAGTTCAAGCCCCACGTCAGGTTCTGTGCTGACAGCATAGAGCCTGGAGCCTGCTTTGAATTCTGTGTCTCCCTTTCTCTCTGCTCCTCCCCTGCTCATGCTCTGTCTCTCTCTCTCTCCTACAAAAATAAATAAAAAAAAAAAATTTAAAAATTAAAAAAAAATAAAAATAACTTACGTATTAAATTGCAGCTTTTTCTGATTCAGGTGTGGGAAAATTGTATATTTAAGTGTATTTATTTAACATACGGATTTTACTTTAACAGCTGTTAGAGACGACACTACTTTATCATATACATTTGGAAGATTTTTTTCAATCATCACACTTTGCGGTTTGCATGCATTCACGCCCGCTATATTTTAAAGCTGTAGGTGAAACTAATGAATCCTTTAAAAAGCCTTTAGGAAAAGATATGGATGTAAAAGTCAGCATTTCCTTGGAATTCCAGCTCCAAACTCATGTGAGATACTCTTGAGCAAATAATGGATGTTTGTTACCAAAAGAGGACATTGTTATTGGATGCATTAGTTCACAGTATGGAAACTAGATTTCTGAAAGGAAAAATTCATAATGACAATTTCACATACTAACCCATCTTGAAAGGAAAATAAAATTTCAGGACTTAACTGTGCCAAAAGTGATCATCTGTAGTGCCCAGAGGCATCTGAATTTAATTCTGAGAGTAGTATAAGTGGGAGGTATGTATCATTTTTGTGTTGTTTTGGGGTAGAAGTGCTCAAATCAAATTCATTCAATTCTTATCAATTCATTCTAGTTCCTAGTCTGTATGACCCTTTTCAACATTCTACTATTATACATTGTGCTTTCTAAATAAAAACTGATGCTTTGGTTTAAACTCTCACCCCATACTGCCTCTATTGAGGTGTTTTAGATATTTTAGCTTTGGGAAAATTGGATGCTTTCTTCCATTAATATCATGAGTCTCATTCTACTCAACTGGAACATGCCAGGTCCTTATTTTAGGGATCCCAAATCCCAGTGATTTGGGAAAATCTAATACAATAACTGTTAATTCAGTTAGAAACATCTAGGTGATAGCATAATCATCTGGAAATATAACCTTTATAATTGGCATGAGAGTATGAATGATTCCTAGTTCTGAAAATGGTCCAGCATCTTTATCTGAGACCACCCCAGGCAGTGACTTACTGGACTTTAATATCCTTCAATTTCCACATCTGCTTTTTACTTCTCTGCCAGAGCCCTGTAGTGGTTGACCTGCTGTCTTGATTTAATCTGGCATTATTTTTTAAAAATTTCTAAACTTTCTTTTTTCTTATTTTGGAAAGAACAAAGATTCTGTCTCTGAATCATTGTGTAAAATAATACCATCCCATAGTTTCATATTTTTTTACGTAATTGTTTCATATTTTTCAAATCTAATGGATATTAGATAAGTATTACATTCATACATTCAGTAGTGCTTGCAACACTTTACATTGAGTGCCAGCCATAGATCTCATTAACATGCTGATGGCTGCCCCTGGCATGTAACTGCCTGGTTAGTCCATGGAAACTTTACTGTTCATTTATACATTACTTTGGAAAATTTTTTCAACATTAGAACAATCCCACTCAGGATTCTAATGAACAAAATAAATAGGCCATGACAAAGAACGTTAGAATACAGGTTTGGTTTTCTTCTACTAGATTCATGAGACATAGGTATTTAAAAGGAAACATAGTAATGAAAATTTCATAAGCTTATAGAAAAGTGAAGTTTTAAAGGCATAATAAAGTAGAATGGAAAGAAAAAAATCAGAGAAAGATCTCAGGAATAATTTGAGAAGTATTGATGTCTATGGGAATGTATTTTAAGTAGTTCCTAGCACAATTCAGAAGAATAAGTGAGTGCTAAGAAACCAGCCAGGCAATCCATGTTCTAGTTTCCTGATCTCTCCCTTGAACCTCTGTGGAAAGTTGCATGAATCTTGGGCCTCCTTGGCCTTTACTTTCTTCATTTGTAGATTAAAGGAGCTGAACTAAATGCTCTCTACCATCCCTTTGAGCACTGACTTTCCATTGTATTTATGGAATACTCTCTAGATTAACCTGCGAGTTTATCCTTTAGATATTAAAACATGTTACAACACATCTGTGATAATTAAAGCGGTATAGCACTGGTACAAGAATAGAGGGTTAGTGGAAAAGAATAGAAGAACAAGAAATAGACTTATGAGGATTGAGTATGTGATTAAGATGTAATTTTTGTTCATTGAGATAGGCTGGGCAATAAAGTGTGTTGGAACAATTACCTAACCATTTATAGAGGCATAAAGCTATATATTTTTTTATCATACTCCTTACATAAAAGTGAATTATAAGTGGACTAAAGTTTTAAACATAAAAAAGAAGAGAAGGGAAGGAAGAAATAGTGAATAATGGTAAAAAAAAAAAAAACTTTAAAAAATATTTGTAGTAGGATGGCCTTTGAACATATCTCAATAAATTCAGAAGCTATAAGGGAAAACATGGGTATAGCTTATATATACAAATGAAATAGAGTTGAAAATAACATAAGCAAATCAAAGGGCAACCAGTAAACTGGGGAAGCTGTTTGCAAATCATGTGATAGAGAATTAATTACTTTTATACAAAGAGTTCTCAGAAATCAATAGCAAAAGATGAACAACCCCCCCCCCCCAAAAATGGTCAAATGACATGAGCAGACAGTTTCAGAAAGAGCAAAATAAAAATGAACATTTGGCAAGTTTCTCAGCCTTACTCCTATAGATTAACATCAAGATTTAAAAAATTGAAATGTTTAATAGGACCCATTGTTGGAAGAAAAAGTTATTCTCATATACTTTTGATGACAGCCTTTTCTTTTTTTGAAGGACAATTTAGCAACAGCTATCAAATTCTTAAATGCAAATACTTTCAGCTCCAGTATTCCATTTCACAGTGTTTATCCTGTAGTCAACCTGCCATACTCTACGTATGCATGATGCTATTTGTGTTATTAAATTTATGTTTTTGTTAACTTTTTAAATTTGTAGAATAACATTTTTTTTAACACAACATGAGCTATTTAGCTTGCCTCTATGCAGGAAATTTTTTAAATTTTATATTATTTTAACTTCTATTATAAATATCTTTACCATGATTGGTAAATATTAATAGTTTTAAATAGTGATACAATTTCACAGAAAATATGACCGTGTCCTAAAGTACCTTTCTAAAGAGGTTGTGGAAAGAGTGATGGTATGGCTAAAATATACTGAAGAAAAACTCATGTTTATCTTCTGTCTTAAATTGAAAATAGTAGTTAAAATATAGTAATATGTATCTTTTGGAAAAATAATATAAGCTCATATAACAAAAATGACAGACCCTGGAGTTTCTGTAAATTGTATGCTTCACTTACTCTACCAATGCCCTAAAGAATTCTTCTGTTTTAGATAAAAGCAGATTGATATCTTGTATTTTTTCATGCAGAACTCAGTGCTTTTTATTTTATGAATTTTTTCACACCAAAGTGCCTCAAGATATGTTGGTTATTTTAACAGTGGCATGATAAATAGTATCATTTACACAAACCCTGAGCTATTCAGAAAGTAGATTCCTTATTAACATGCTTGCTAACTCCATTAGAAAGTGCCACAGTACTTGTAACTATAGTTTTGATTGTTCCTTAGTAATTGAAAATTTTCTTTATAGGTTTCTTAAGAGTAAGAATTTGAGTTTTTTTCTAATAGAGGAAAACATTTTCTAAGTTCACAGACTCCTTATGGTCAAAAAAACCCCACATGAAATAGACAGGTTTGTTGCTTACTTTTTTCCTTTCTGTTCCTTCCACCCAAGACTGACTAAGGGCCACAGAAGGTATGGTATGCATAGTACAGTTTGAGGTACAATACCAGACACAGAGGAAAGAGTCACTATATCTGTCTCAAATTAGTTTTTGGAACCATAGATTTAGGAAATAAGATATGAAAATTGAACTCTAGCTATTAAGTGATTTTTCTATTACCTAATATAGAACTTATTTTTGTCTTTTTGAGGAGTATTCTTTAATTTTTTAATGCAAATTCAGAAAATGACAAAATTTTAGAAGATACTGTTTTAGGTTATAGACTTCAAGATCATCGGTTAATATTTCAAAACCAGAGGCAATAAGTCAGAGGCCATATACTCTCTCTTTAAAAAAAAGGACTAGAATTGGATAAAACTGCTTTTGCCGCATTCTAGAAATATGAACCTCAGTTTTCTGGGAGATTAATTTTTAGCCCATTGATTCCTGAGTTAATTCTCCATGGTTTCACCAACTCATAACCCACTTGTCTTAGATTTGGCTCTTCATACTTGGCTTTTTTTATCGACATACCTATATTCTACATACACTACTTTTGAAAGTATATATGAAACAGCTAGTTCAGATTAGGTATTAAAATTTTATCCATAAGCAATTCAAACTTTAGAAAAACCTTTTAACAACCTCAATACAATGAAAGTAAAATTTCCCTATTGCTTTTAATGTTTGGAGTATACCTTTTTTTGTTGTTGTATGTGTGTATCTGTGTATGTTTGTTGATCTTGGGCTTCTCAGTTATTTTTGTGCTTGCCTTTTTAAATAAAACTTAATTAAACTGTAGATTTTTAATTAGAGTTTTGCTCCCAAAGAAGATGATGCAGAATGGAAAATATTTTTGAATATCTGGTACTTAGTATAAAATATTCTTCTTAATCTTAAAAGAAACATTTTTTCCTCTGAAATTAATATACTCAAAAAATAGAAATAATTGGAATTCAATACCAGTTGCTGTGTTATATTCTTTTAATTGCCAAAATAAAGAAAAAAAGGCATATTTACTGCAAAAACAGGACAATTCAACAAAACTGAGACCATGACTAATCTCTGGAGAATAAAAAAATATCTATTGCTTTAGATTAGACTAAATTCTTTTTATTCCTATAATATCCATGTACCATAAAAATGTGCTTAGAGAACTAATAAAAGCATTTATCTGCAGATAAAGCATATTAGTAATAGAAACCATAAAGTAATAAAGTTATATTAATTAAATATCATTACTGTAATTATTCTAAGAATTGAAAATGAAGCGATATTTAATATTCTCACTCATTTGTTAAATTTATGAAAGGTATCAAAGAAGAATGTGCTTGTCACCTTACTTTATGCCTCAAAACAACCTAAGAGGAGTGGTTAATTAAATTACAAATTTCATAAAGATAATACTGTTTATTGATATAACTTTATAAAAAGAAATAATTTCATGCTAGAAAAGAGTGACGACTCCTGATTCATTTGGTGGTTTATTTTGTTGTGCTCTGTATTGGTTTTGAACAGTAATGTTCTTTGATGCTGCTAGAACAAAAAATTCGCTATCCTGTTCCTTGCATCCCTGCACTCACATAACACTGCATTTGTGATAGTACTGGGAAGGCAGGGAAATAAATCTTCAACAACTGAACATACTTCTCCCCAAGAATAAAAGCAAACTAAAACAATTTCAAAATATGAAGATTGATACTGACTTAGTTCTTCGTAAATTTTCCAAAATCAAAAATGTAATTGCATAACACAGACTCTACCAAGCAGCCTATATTAGTTCCCTTTTTTTTTTAATTTTTTAATGTTTATTTATTTTTGAGAGTGGGAGAGAGAGAGTGAGTAGGGGCGGGGGGGGGGGGTCAGAGAGAGAGGAGGAGACACATAATCCAAAGCAGGCTCCAGGCTCCCAGCTGTCAGCACAGAGCCTGACGCAGGGCTTGAACTCACGAACTGTGAGATCATGACCTGAGCTGAAGTTGGACACTTAACCCACTGAGCCACCCAGGCACCCCATTAGTTTACTTTTTTAAAGGAAACATTAAAAGAAAGTAACAAAAGGGATAAGATACACCAAACCATTATCTTCTCACTAGACTAATGTAGAACTGTGAGTATATACGTGAGAAGGGATACAGAGAAGTTATGAAGATAACAGACATGAATAAAGATAGGAAAAGAGAGCTATGAGGACATAGTCGAAGAAAATGTAATTGTAGAAGAGAAAGCACAGGGACAATTTAATAATGCCTTTCAAGTCTATAAGAGGCTATTCAATAGACCTGCTGACCGGCTGTTCCTAATCTTCCTTGAAATCATAAGTTAGAAGGGGTCAGAGTTGTAATTTAACAGATTTAGATCAAGGAAGAGATGAGGACAGCAGAGGGGGAACAAGAGGATGATTCCAAAGAACGTCTCAAGTGCTAAGGCACCTAAAAGTATGTGCTCACATCAATGTTTTGTTCATAAAGTCACCTGTACAAATCAATAGATTTTCCTCTCATTTTTTTATTCTCCTTTGAAAAATATTAAAAGCAAGTGAAACAAAAACTTATAAGGTGATTTTAAGTATTTATATCGTAAAGATAATACTATCATTCAAATATATTTAGGGAATGAATGAGTATGAAGTTTGGCAAGATATGGAAAAAATGACTACCATGCATAAATATTTTAACTTTATTTATTTATTTTGAGAGAGACAGAGAGAGTGTGAGTGGGGGACAGGCAGAGAGAGAGGAGAGGGGGAATCCCAAGCAGGCTCCATGGTCAGTGTGCAGAGTCCGATGGGGGGCTTGCACCTACGAAACCATGAGATCATGACCTGAGATGAAATCGAGAGTCTGATGCTTAACCCATTGAGTCACCCAGGCTCCCCAACTATGCACAAATTTTAATGTAAAATTTACCTGCCTTAGTTAAAGGTTTCTACTGTTTAATAAACACATATCTTTTATATTATGAAGACATGAAACATCACGCTACCTTCGATGTGATATTGTATAATTGTACAATATTTTTTCCCATACTTTGACAATCTTCATACTCATTCATTCCCTAAATATATTTGAATGGTTAAAATACATTGTGAGAAATTGCCCCAAATGTATTGAGTGCTTAAAGTCTACATGTGATGTGATGTGTCAAGAAGACGTGGCGCAAGACCTGGGTGCTAGAGACCAGGTCTCATAGGTAAGGCCAGCATCAGGATAACAAATGACTAAAAAGCAGGTGAGCAGACAAAGATCCATAGGACAAGGGTAAGAGGAGACACAGCTCGTGTAGATCAGGAGGACTTGAAAGAGTAGAGCAAAAATAGTGGTCAAAGAATCAAACAGTTGATGATCAAAGGAAGGTCCAAGATAAACCACTGTAGCAGAGGCCCGTGGAGCAAATCTTGAAACACAAGGGATGCATTTGCCAATCTCAGCTGATTCATTCTGCTCTCACTCTGGTGGCAGTAAGGCATAAGTAAGCCAGGTTTGGATAGCTGCCATGAATGAAATTAAAGCCTGTTGATTAGGTGGAGCATGGGAGGGGCAGACAATTCTCTGGCAAAAGCACCTTCTTGACATAAAGTAATAATGAGTTTCTCAGCCCTTTGGGATCTGTTCCTTGTGGTTTTGATACATGAGATGTTGATGTGGTGCTTTTAATGTATTATTAATACTTTATTTTAATTTGTGGTTTGTAAATAGTGCCTTTTCAGTGACCACTTAAGTCATGAAATTGATCTTTATAAATAATTTACTATAGAAATTATAAGTGATTTCTAGAGGGGATTGTCTGCTGAGGTTTGGTAATCATCCTGACATGGGCAGCTTTTTCATCTGTCATTCTGCTAAATTTTATGTGTCGTTTAATTATAATAAAGATGTCAATGTGACTAGGCTTCCTTTTTCTGACAGATACAGAAAAACATTTGGTTATTTTTTCTACATTTATAATGCAATTCATACTTGAAAGCTATGATACATTACATTTTTATCATTGATATTGTAGCCCAAAGGAGACATTTATGTCAAAAATACTCTTCCAGATATACTATAATCAAATTAGAGGTAATATATACTTTGTGGGCATATGTAATGATGAGGTATTTTATTCAGATTTGTTTACAAGTTCAGCATTTGTTTTTAATTAATTAGAATCTCACTCTCAAGTTGATGACATCTATGAAATTAAGACTCTCTCACCCATACAACTTCCTGTACTTCTACATTCTGGGATGTGTATGTTTCTGTATTGAAGTATACATCACATTTGTCTCACCTAACTAGATAACTTTTATTATTTGAAATGATCTAGGGCAGTAGCCCTCAAAGAGAAATCCTTAAACCAGCAGCATCAGTAACTCCTGAGAACTTGTTAGAAATGCAAAATTAAGGCTCTAACCTAGACCTACAAAGTCAGAAATTAGAAGGACAGGGCCCAGCCATCTGCATTTTAACAAATCCCTCCAGGAGAATCTGATGCATGCTCAAGTTTGAGAAGCACTGGTGAAGTAGATCATTTTGTTGTTTCATTTATGTGACTTATATGATTGATTTATTTGATTAATGTAAATTAATATAATCTATGTGGCTTGGTAGCTACTATGAGAGATACTCGAGGGGTTAGTCATAAGTTCCTCTTCAAAAAGCATATCATCTAAAATATTAACCCACAGCTGAGGAGTTCAGTAATATTGTAACAGTCTACCGTATGTCTCTGTGGTGTATGATAGATTACCAAATTTAGAAAGACGGTACAATTTGTCATTACACTATAGTGGTTAAGAGTTAGACTCAATAGTCAAACTTCTTACATGCAAATCCAGCTTTGTCACTAATTGGTACCTACCTCAGAGGACTATTGTGACGCTAAAGGAGTCAGAATAGTGTCTGACACATGATGAAGGCTATGTAAATGTTTATTATTTTAGTATCGTAAACAGTAAGTTCCATGGGAACTCAAAGAAGCTTTTTTTTTTTAATGAAGGAATTGGGATGATTTACAGAAAAGAGGTAATTTTGTCAGAGCTTTGAAATATGAGCCTGTATTGGTGGAAGAGTAGCAGAGGGTGTTGTTTGCTGGTCTTTTGCAAATTCTGTTCCCTCCGCCTAGAAGGCAGTTCTTTGTTTCACTCCACCCTCACCTCTGCTCATTCTTCAGAACTCAATTGTGTCACTGGAGTTCATCCTCTGTGTGTTTATCACCTTCCTTCTGCCAGTACAGAGGAGGGGAGTGCCCTTAGGGCTCAGACCACCGGGCACACACCTGCAGCTGAACAGGTTGGGTTTATTACTCCTTGCAGCAAAGGGTGCCACTGATGTTTTTAAGGAAGACATGAGGCATTTCAGCAAGAGTGTCTTAGAAAGAACCTGTGGCTTTGGCTTTGGTTGGGTGATTTGAGAGAGAGTCTGAAAAAGCAGGCTTCTCTGTAGATACTGTCAAATTCTATGATTGAGTTGCTCAACAAATCTAATCTAGAAGGAGGGTAGACTACAATGAAGATAAAGCTTCAATTGGTAAAGAAGCAGCAGTCACTCATTTTAGTTGAGAGAAAATGAAGTTTGTCATTTTGTGGGTAATACAGTGACCTCATTTTTGTCTGTGCTTAGACAAAGTTAAGAATTGGCCTTGTTTGGCCTCACCTTATCATGGTCTTGAACTGAACTTGTCTGAAGTTGATAGTCTGTAGGATTATTTATGTTCTATAGGAGAATGACAAGGCTTCCCTTGTGAATACCAAGTCACCTTCTGGATGTAGGATTGTTTTGTTTTTTCCTTTCTTAGAAGTTATGCATTCCATCCTTCTAAAGCTCTTTTTGATGTCTCTATTAAATCACTTATCACATCACATTTTAAGCAAACTGATGTCTAGCATATTCTATTCAGTAAAAGATTTGATAATATGAATAAAAAGATGAGTTGCTGAGACCATTGATCAGTGACTTTTATGATATGTACCTCCTTTCCAGTCTTCATTAAAAGTCATTAATCGTAGGACTTTGAGGAATTAGGAAATGTCTCCTTATAAGAAAAATATTAGTGAACCATGCTGTTGGAACTTAGAAAGAAATACACTTGAAAAGTGAGAGTGAGTATAGTAATTATCAGTTGCAATTTTGTCAAATTAATTACTTTTGCTACTATTTTATAGGAAAGGAAGTAACCACCAGTAGACTTAATACCTATTAATACTATTTTGCCAATGTGAAATTCAAAAGCAATATAAAGGGGAAAAACACATAATATACAAATGCATAACCATCATGTTTATGTGAGATGTGTATGTTAGAACATTATTTACTCATAAATGTTATTGTGTGTGTCCTGAAACAATTGTTCTTTTCTTCTCCCTGGTCTATGCCAGATCCTCAATTTCTGTTATTCCAATATTTTCATTTATCACACCCTCTTTAAAATGTCTTGTTAGAGAGTAATAGAGGGAGAGATGAAACACCCCCTCCCCCACACTTACAAAACTATATATATATATATATATATATATATATATATATATATATATGTGTGTGTGTGTGTGTGTGTGTGTGTGTGTATATGTATATATATATATGGGAATATATATATTATATGTATATAGTATATATAGAAGGATGTATAGTGTGTGTGTATATATACATATATATATATGTACTATATGTATATGGTATATATAGTATGTATAGAAGGATGGGGGATATATGTATATGTAACTTTTCTTCTTTTTATTGAGATATAATTGACAGGCAACATTCTATTAGTTTCAGGTGTACAACATATGGATTCAATATTTATATATATTGCTAAATGGTCAACATAATAAGTCTAGTTAACACCCATCGCCATACATAGTCATAATTTTTTTTCTTGTGATGAGAACTTCTAACTTTTATTCTCTTAGCAACTAGGTACCTTTCTTTAAAACATATTTTATGTGAGTTTAAGACCCATTTTTATGTATTATTAAAGCAAAGTCTGTTATTCTGACCTACTTTCTCATGTTATTTAAAGGTACAAACTGAAATTTATCCATTCAAACTTCAAGTGCATTTGCATATATGGATATAATAAATCTGTCATTGTATGCTCTTAGTATGGTAGCAGTAAGTTTTAAGTGCTTGTTTTACTTTTTATGCTATTAAAAAATCAATGATATTATAATGTTCTGTGACAAATCAGATAAAAGACAAGAGATCATAGAATTTTATTGCAGGAACAGACCTTAGAGTCTATCTAGTTCAATACTTTCATTTTACAGACTTGGGATGTGGTGTCCAAAGATATTAAATGCCTTGCCCGAGGTTATATGGCTCTTTGGCAGAGCTGAAACTACAGTCAGGTTTCCTGGCTCTGGCCACACTGCTTAGTGCTCCTTTCTATCTCCAAACCATATATAATTATGTTGGAATCATTTCTCATAAAAGTGGCTCTACACACAATTATTGAGTAAGTAAAGATTTTTTTGAGTTCCAATCCCTTGGAGCCTTGGCTACCTTACCATGATTCCCCTTTAGACTCTGACAGAGCCCTGTGCTAATGATTGTCTTCTCTTCACATCTCTTAATACTTTCCTCTTGTAAAATGACTGTGGGTAGGAAATAAAGTAATCATTTGCTAAACTAAACATTCACATGTTTACTAGCCCATTAACATGTGAATTCTCTCAGATAAAGTCTTAGTATGTTCGGGCTTCTATAACAGAATACCATAGACTACGTGGCTTAAAAACAACAGAATTTTATTTCTCACAGTTCTGCAGACTGAAAAGTCCAAGATCAAGGCACCAGCAAATTTGTGTCTGGTGAGAGCCTGTTTTCTGGTTCATAGATTGCTGTCTTCTTGCTGTGTTGTCACATGACAGAAGAAGCCAGGGAGCTTTCTAGGGTCTCTTTTATAGGGGACTAATCCCATTTTTGAGGGCCCATGATTTAATCACTTACCAAAGACCCCCAATCCTGAATACCATTATATTGGAGGGGTTAGGATCTCAATATATGGATTTTGGGGTGGGGATACAGTCTGTAGCAGTTAGCATACTGCTTTAATAAAGTTAAATTTCATCGAGTTTACCGAGTACCAGTTTATGCCTGCTACAGTTGAGAAGCTAAAAATACATCAGTGAACAAAATGAACAAAGCCCAACTTAAAAATATCTTAGGAACTATAGCAATGATTTATAATATTTTTCAAATAAAATGTTTAAAAAAAAACAAAACTATGGGAGTAGTTAGATCAATGACATCAGAGAGGCACTTTAAGAATTCAGTTATCTTTCTCTACAACTGGAGCCCAGAATCTGATATTGGTCAATTATATTAAACATCAATTCATATACATTACCCTTTTGATAATAGAAATTTGCAATTGTAGAAATAACTCTCAAGTTATACTTTTCCTCTTTGCTTATATTTTAAGCTTTGGGATAGTGACTGGTATGAGAAATGGTCCCAGTGTTTTCTGCATCAGCAGTTGAAGCCAATCTACCACTGTGTTTAACTCAGTTTTTATTTTCCCCTTCTATGCTGATCCCTTTTAGGTTAGAGGGAATATTATAATCCAAATGTTGTACTCTTTATTTTTCACTGTTAATCACTCTATTCTATTCTTCTCTTGTTTTCTTGGGAAACTTATGGATTTTATAGATGGATCAGGGGAGATAGAAGTAAGAGAGAAAAAAAGTCTTGGCTTTGAAGTTATATGAGATATCATGTCAAAAACAGGCAGTAGTGACTTTCCTGAAGAAAACTATGGATAAGCCACATAAACTATAAATTACTTTTCTGCTTTTTGCTTTTCATGTGTTTAGTACTAGTCTTAGGTTCAAGTTTTATGTTGGCTTAGAAAACCATTGTCATTTACTTCCTGCAAAGCCCTGCCTCAGATTTGTAACAAAACTTTAAACAAGTAGAAATAACTGATCCCAGTATTTCTTGAGACGCATGGACTAGTAAAATTGGCATTCACTGCCAAGGCTTTTAAACAGAGGCCTGTTTTCTGGTGTGAGGTGGACAAAGAAGGAAACAGAGGTACCAATCTATTTTCCCTCCTCACCCTTGCTTACAAGCCTCAACACCGATGTAGGGTCCTCTGAAGATCTGGAATTCTTCCCTTCTACTTAGATCTAGGATGACCTGCAAAAGGTAGGAGTGAATCTTCTTAGACCTTGATGTGGTTGGTAATGGGTAAGTACATAACTAACTCTCTTATCCTTAAAGAAACCAAGAAGTCAAATCAGTTCACAAGGCATCACCTGTACAAACACAGCTACAAATAATCATTGTAATGTGACTTGTGATTATGTGCTAGACTTTTCCTGCTGCACTGAATATATTTCACTATTGGAAGTGAGTGCTTGTGTTGTATTGGCTGATCTCACACAAGATAGAGCCAGGGAACATTTATTATTAGGTTTCTCTCTCTTACTGTAGCACACAGAACACCTTTTTTGCACATTTTATAATTAACAGTTATTGATGAATGCCAGGTAAATTTGATGTTCTTAAAATGGTACTTATACATAGTTGACACTGGTTCTTTTTCCTTATTTCCTAAAACAAGATAATTCCAGTGGTATTTATTTAATACCTCTACAAAGAGTCCACAGTTGGCACAGATTTACCCTGGTCACATTAATCACAGATTTCTTGTTTACTTCAGTAGTGCTGATGCCCTTGCATATGATACGGTTGTATCATAGAGAGTGAAACATTTCATGACAAGACCTAGAGTATTAGAAGAATAGGAAAGATGATAAGAATAAAGAGTGAGAAGTCAAGATGAAAATTATTATCCGGCCTGAGTCTTAAGTTAAAAAAAAAACACTGTTAGTAATTTGGACTTAATTTTTTATTTTCTATCAAAGATAAAACAAGATCAAGATCTCTTTTCTAATTTACTTGTTGTCTGGAAACTAATGGTTGAGAACTGTAGTTCAGATTTAGTATACTATTAAGTGTTTATTCTCACCAAAAGTAAAATAGACATATACATCAAAGGAAGAAGTAACATCATATTGTATTTATATTTGCATCACTGGAACAAAAATAGTATGTGGTGAAGAAAGGGCTAAGGACTCAAGAAAATAGAGTGTATTATAGCACAGTTTTGAATATTGCTAACTACACAGCAAATTACTTGCTTAGCTTTGCTTCATGTGTGATGTAATTTATTTCCACCAAGTGTTTGGCAGGAAGAATTAAATGTTTGCCTTTTTATTGCACCATTAAATGTCCCTGCCATGAAATATATTGAGAGTAAGACAGCACACTGCATGAAGAAATCACATTGCAGTGGGTGTATTATCCTTTATCCTCAGACAAGTCATGCAAAACTGACCACTTCTCATGCGTTCACTTTTTAAGTTTATGACCAATTCAACCTTTTTGAGGTTTTGCCCACAACAGCTTAGTGATAACAGACAGCAATATATGGCCGCATGAAATAACACTCAGGCTTGGGGCGCCTGGGTGGCTCAGTCGGTTAAGCGTCCAACTTCGGCTCAGGTCATAATCTCGTGGTCCATGGGTTCGAGCCCCGTGTCGGGCTCTGTGCTGACAGCTCAGAGCCTGGAGCCTGTTTCAGATTCTGTGTCTCCCTCTTTCTCTGACCCTCCCCTGTTCATGCTCTCTCTCTGTCTCAAAAATGAATAAATGTTAAAAAAAAAAAAAAAAAGAAATAACAGACTGTTTACTGCTAGCTTTTTTGGTAGCAGCCATCCTGCATTTGAACCCTGAAATTGGATACTTAACCTACTGATTAAATATTGACCATTTAAGTGCAAAAATAAATGTTTCTCAAAACGTGTACTTTACTTCAGTATAATTTTATTTCCTCACAGTTACTTTAGAGATTGGAAAACATTCATAATATTGTTTGAACCTTAAAACAAACATTGGGGCACCTGGGTGGCTTAGTCGGTTGAGCATCCGACTTTGGCTCAGGTCATGATCTTGCAGCTTGTAAGTTCAAGCTCCACATCAGGCTCTGTGCTGACAGATCAGAGTCTGGAACCTACTTTGGATTTTATGTCTCCTCTCTCTCTGCCCCTCTCCTGCTTGCACTCTGTCTCTCTCTCTCTTTCAAAAATAAATAAACATTACAAAACAAACATTATGAAAGAATTGACTAATGGTCACTTGCAAATTAAATATTTGGTAATTAAAATTAGTATTAAAATTGTTGTCATGTGTGCGTAGTATGACATGCACAGTATGACAGGCATATTCAAGTAATCTTTTAAAAAGTATGTGCTGATGTATCTATTTTAAAACTGAAATGAAACTTCACTTTAGTACTATTAGCTAAGAGTAGAATTAGGGCCAAGGGAATTCTATCTACAGCTCCATCATTGATCCTTGGTCACTGAAATAGGAAGGAAGGAAGGAAAGAAGGGAGAGGAGGAGGGGGTTAGGGAAAGGGAAGGGAACAAAACTTGGTGATCAAAATAGCTCAACCTATTTCCTTTCAGTGTTTATTTTTATTTTAATTTAATGTTCATTTTTCTTCTAATGCTTTAGATCTCTTGGTAATTTTCATGATAAGAGTTAGTTATGGGTCTTACAATTATTTGTTACGGGTCTTATAATTTATCAGTGATCATTATAAATAGGTGAGATTATATATTCTAGAAAATGAAAGTATATGACCGTTAACATCATTTGCATGTGATGGGTGTTATGGTGCATAAACATTCCATTTCAATGCTTTGATAACTCTGGTCCCCACCCACCAGTCTATAAAGGAAGGACTGATGATGTTATGCTCACAGATGATCACTATCATAATGGTATAATCATTGCAGAATCTGTCTTCCTTATGATGCTTTCAATAAATTTTGCCTGCTGACATAAATCTATTTTCATTTTTTACCTGGGAGTCGACGTAAGTTTTAGATTTTGAATTCATAATTTTTGTCCAACATGCATTTCCATTTTTCTCTTAATTTTTCTTTTGATTGATAAACATCATTTCAGTGGCCTAATGCCTGAAAACAGAACAGGCTATGAATCAGAATAACAGCTCTACTAGAATAAAAGTGGTTATGGAAATCTCACCCCTCAGGTGACATTCTATACAAAGAGCAGCCAAGTGCCTCAAATTCTGCTGGGATATAATTATCTCATAATAACTATTTTCCCAACAGCACTGCATCACAATCAGGCCATAAAATGTGTTTTTGTGTCTCAGGAAAGAAGATAGAGTAAGCAATTTGGAATATTACAAACAGGCTCAGTTGAGCCATTTAATTTGCATGGATTATCTTCATCCTATAAATGTCTCTTTGACCAATGAGAGTTCTCAGTTGCCTTAGTCCAGAGAGCATTATAATTTTATATGCACACATTTGCATAAATTGAGATTAAAAAGTTGCTCAAAATATAATAAAAGCAAAAGAACTATTAAAACATTAACTGCTGTAAATAATATATTTTTACAACTTTTGAGATGTTTTATTTTCCTGTATTTAGCATATATCTAACAGATATTTTACCAGCAAAGATATGCAAAATAAATCAGATTAGAACAACCCTATAATTATATCTGTATAAATGTTTTAAAAGATTGTATTATAATTAAGCTGTGTGGTAGTAACTTTATTATGCTATTTCTAATATGCAAGCAAACTTTATACAATAGTCATAGACTTGAGTTAAATCAAGTACATTCTATAATTTTACATCTGTTTTAGAAGCCAGTAAACTTCCAAACATAATTTTAGTTGATGTAACAAACATTTGTTAGCTCTTATATTTCATTGAGTTCCTGGGGATGTAAAGATGATAAGACTTTTTTTCCCTTAAGAAGCTTGTGGTGCCGTGTCAGGCACTTGTACTGTATTATTATGCATTGGAAGAAACTAGCACAGGGGATAGAAAAGCACAGAGAGGAGCCCATAACCTAGCTTGGGAGTTGAGGGATAACTTCTTGAAGGAGATTGATACTTAAGGCTGAGATTTAAAGAATGGGAAGGCATTGTCCAAAAATGAACAATATTATTCAAAAAATAAATGAAGATTGGACACACATGAAAGATATATGATTTTTTAATGTTAGGTGTATTAAGGTGTGATATTTATATAATGAAGTCCATTCCTTTTAGATGTTCAGTTCTAAGAATTTAAACAGTGGCATGCAGTCATGTAACTACTACTGTAATCAAAATATGGAATATTTATTTCACCCCACAAATTTCCCTTTGCCCCTTTGTAGTCAGTCTCTTACCTCTACCTCAGTCCCTGGTAACCACTGCCTATTCTAGAATACTATATATATATAGTATTTTTCCTTGACCGTACACACAGTGTATATATATATATATATATATACACTCTTGGATCTATCTTCTTTCACTTAACATAATGCACTTGAGAGTCATCCATGTTGTTGCATGTGTCTGTAGTTTATTCCTTTTTATTGTTGCATAGTATTCTACTGCGTGGATTTACCCTGCTTGTCAATTCATTCTCTAGTTGATCGCCATTTGGGTTGTTTCTAGTCTTTAGAAGAGTATGAATAAAGCAACTATAAATGTTTGCATACAGACTTTTGTGTATACATACGTTGTTTCCATTTCTCTTGGATAAATATCTAAGAGTGACATTGTTGGCTTACATGTGGAATATTTTGATGCAGCTAGTGGAAGCGTGAAACAGCATGAGTTGCTCACAATTTGCTGTTACTGTGGCAAGGTAAGAGAAAGGAAGAAACAGAAAGAGATCAGATTAACCAGTACTTTTTATTTAATGCTAAGAAACTCAGATTGTATTCCCAAAGCAATGTAGGGGTTTTAAGCAGTGATGTTGTGTGCTCCTATTTTCATTTCATCTGAGGTATCAGGATGAAGCTTGAGCTGGTTAGAAGAGGCATCAGATATCGATGAGGCTGGAGTCAACAAAAACATTTTAGAAGTCTATTATTAATCTGGATCCTGTAATAGTACCTGTCCCTGGCCATTTTCCCTTAGAAAACAAAAATGTGGAGCATACTCAAGACTTCCAGTGTCACAATCCCAGGGTGCTCTGGTTGGGAAAGCATGTTTACTGTTAACACTTTCTAAGGAATTAAATAGTCAACTCCCTAGGAACACGGTTATGCTAAGTAGATTTTACTAAGAAGCAGAGACTTCACTATGCAGAACTAAGCGGGTGCTTTCTTAAGACTGCCAAGCACTGGCAATTTAATTCTCCTAACAACCCTATGAGGTAGGTGCCATTGTCATCTGCATTTGTTATAATGGGAAAAGCAGAGGTTTGAAATCAGCAAGCTGTGTGCATACTGGAGCTACCATTTATTACCATGATAATCATATTGCTGTGATAATCTGTGATAAATTGCTTAGCCTCTGTGAATTCAAATTCCTTGTCTGTAAAATGGGGATCATAATATCTTACCTCATAGAATTATAAGAAGATTGAAACGATATATAAAATGTCCTTAGAGGGGCGCTTGGGGGCTCAGTCAGTTAAGCGTCAGACTTCGTTCGGCTCAGGTCATGATCTCATGGTTCATGAGTTCAAGCCCCCTGTTGTGCTCTGTACTAACACCTCAGAGCCTGGAGCCTGCTTCAGTTTCTGTGTCTCCCTCTCCCTACCCCTCCCCCGCCTGTGCTCTGCCTCTCTCTTTCAAAAATAAAATAAACATTAAAAAAATTTTCAAAATACAATGGCCTTAGTGTACTGCCTGTTGTCAGTAAATGTTTCCTCCCTAGAGTTACTCTATTCCTTTCTTTAGATATACACAATGAAATATTAATCGCTAAGTTGGAAATTAAGCTTGAATAATTAAAAATCAAGGAAAAATCAATCATTTAAATGAATTCCAAAGATAATTAACTTATAAAAATACTTAAAAAATCCGTTTAAAAACAACATAAATGAGAACCAAGTTCCTTCATCTGTTTTTTTTCTTCATAATTTTTAAAAAATATATTTATTTTTAATTTTTTGAGGAACCTCCACACTGTTTTCCAGAGCAACTGCACCAGTTTGCATTCCCACAAACAGTGCAAGAGGGTTCCCCTTTCTCTGCATCCTCACTAACACCTGTTGTTTCTTGTGTCGTTGGTTTTAGCCACTCTGACTGGTATGAGGTGGTATCTCAGTGTGGTTTTGATTTGCTTTCACTCCTGTGTGGAACTTGAGAAACTTAACAGAAGACCATGGGGGAAGGGAAGGGTAAAAACTAAACAAAGCAAAACAAAAAACAGTTACAGACAGAGAGGGAGGGAAGCAAACCATAAGAGACTCTTAAATACAGAGAACAAACTAAGGGTTGATGGTAGGGGTGGGGGAGAGGGGAAATGGGTGATGGGCACTTGTTGGGTTGAGCACTGGGTGTTGTATGTAAGCAGTGAATCATGGGAGTCTACCCTCAAAACTAAGCACACAATATACACTGTATGTTAGCCAACTTGACAATAAATTGTATTTTTAAAAAAATGTTTATTTTGAGAGAGAAAGAGAGAGAGCAAGCAGGGAAGGGGCAGAGAGAGAGGGAGAGGGAATCCCAGTACAGGACTTGATCTCACAAACCGGGAGATACGACCTGAGCCAAAATCAAGAGTCAGATGCTTAACTGAATGAGCCACCCAGGCACCCCTCCTTTAACTGTTTTGATGAAAATTAAATGAGATAATTTACATGAAGCATGTAGATAACAGACACATATTCTCCCTGATTTATGGATTTCCTTTCTCATGGAAATAATTATAGTAAAATATTTTTTGTTATAGTCAGTAATGGGACTGGGACATTTACTCTGGCAAAATCTTTAGTAAAGACATTGGGATATTTGAAGGACTTCCATGTATTAGGAAGAATAATCTTGTTTTATGCATTTTGCAACACTGAGAGTAGACCATTAAATAGATGTTGAAGGAGACAGTTTTGGGAGGAAGATACCAGGGACCTAATCATTAGAGTTGTCCAGTGGAAGAGACTGGTTTTCAGTTTGCAGAATCTTTAACACTGTCTGTCAGGAATGATTTAAAATAAATTATTGCATTGCAAGAAGAGGTTAAACTACATGTCCTAATGAAATCTTCTGTAATATAATCTATCATACTTGGCCTTTCTAGCTGTAGGACTCAATGATTCTCTACTTCTACTTCTTCAGAGTTTATGAATACTTTAACATCATGATGCTTCATATGATAACCATTCTGACCTTTCAAATATATTATTGCTTTCATACTGGTAAATTTAAGATTTCAAGTAATGTTGACACTTAGGTTAGCAAAATATTTTTTATATGACTAAAGGGCTCATTGAATTCTATTTAGTTTTTAAAGACAAATTCCTTCATGTCATAATGTATCTTGCTATTCAATATGAGGTTACAAAAACACTGTGTCTTTTCCTGTGGATATAATTTTATTTGGTATGCATGTCCTCAAGTGAACTGCATGTTTTTGTGTGTGTGTATTGCGCTTGGTAGCTTTGCTTCATTCCCAGGGTCATATTACTCTCTCACAAGACTGGGCGAGCCGTTTTAAATGTAATAGTTGTCCTTATTCTCGTCAATAGGATATCAGCATAGATTCTGTTTTTTTAATTTTGAACATTGGAGAAAAATGCACTTGATACAGAATCATTAGTGCTCCTTTATTTCTCACATACTGCCAAGTGGATTTTTTCCTTTGAGGTAATTCTTTATCATTTCATCCCTTGTGCTTTTACTGCTAATACCCCAACCAGGCCTTTTCTATTTCATGCCTCGACTCTTACCTTTGTCTTGCCTACTGTAATCCATTCTAAAACCGCTACAGAATTAAGCTTCATAACATATCTATTTATAAAACACCACACTTTAAACTTTCAATGGCTCATCATTACTCTTAGAGAAAAAATAAATAAAACAAAAATGATTATTAGTCTTGAATTCAAGCCTTCCACAATATGATTGTGCCTGTCTAAACAATACACTTTTCATACCAACTTTCAGTTCCTTCCATGCCAAACACAGCCCTAACAACGTATTTATTTGTCTGTCTCCATGATCCACCTATATAAATATTATCTGTGCTTCAGAAAGCAACTTAAGTTCCATTCTTTCCACAAAGCTTTCTTGGAGGACACTTAGCCACATTGTTCTGATCTCCTGTGGTGTTTATTGCTCATGCCATCAGACAGACAACAAAAAAGGCTAGGCTTGGGAAAAAAATAGGTACGGACTGTATCTGTGCCTCTTTTTAAAGATGAAAAAACTGATACATTGGATCTTTGACTGAAACACAGTGTTTTTCTTTTAATTTCTTTCATTGTTGATTAGTCTTGAGTAGGTATGTTAATCTTGAGTAGGTATGTTGTCTGCTGCCAGGATGACCCAATGAATGATATTTTATAGCCCTGATTTAGTTTTCAAAATACCTTTAGATTTGAATTCGATTTAATATTATCAATATTTTTCTAGATGAATTATTTGTAGTCATATATGCCATGAATATATGCATGGAACTCAGTGCATATACTTTCCTAAAATAGTTTCTTATCCATCACAAAAGAATGTCACAAAATTTGCTCTGAGTTAATTTTAGGCAGCAATTTAGTTTTCCCAGCCTGCTCATACCACGTACCTTGACATAATGCTGCTGTCTACTTCACACCCTGCCCCTTTAGGCAAGTGCGAGTCCTGTAGCAGCCGAGGGACTGCTGTTTACATAAGTGCCTACCTGGGAGTTGAAAATAGGGCACCAAACTCACACATGCAGTGTTTTTGTTGTCCTTTTCTGTGAAGGCATCTTGGTCAGAGATTGTGTGAGAAAATGAAGGATGATATGACATGTGTGACATGGTTCAGGATCCATTTAATCCAACGAATTAATAATTCAATGTGAGAAGCAGGAGTAACTCAACAAAGTGGTACTAGGCTTTCCTCTGGGAAGTAACCTAGAGAATTACTATTCAGATGTATATTATTTTTGTATTATGTACTGTATGCATATGTGCATGTGTTCATAGGTTGAGAGGCTTCATTTATGAAGAATATGTGTTTTAAATAATATAAACATGGGTTTCAAGAGAACTGATCTCAATAGTTGCTATCTAAGTTCCACTTAGAACAAGTATTCAATTTCTGAATACTATGACATATTTTAATAAACTTAATCTTGAAGGATTTTTAAAATACTTTTCTTCACCTCTTGCATGATTTTGCTTTTTTTTTCTTTTTCTCTTTTGTTACTGGTTTTCTCATTTCCTTTTAATACTGCATAGCAGTAAGGGGACAGCAAATTTTAAAGATAGATTTGTAAAGAACTCTGACAGTCTATGATGAAAAGTTTAGATTATCTCTTCATAACTTTTACTTTACTATTATCATTATGACCTTCATCATCAAAACTAATTATAATCAATTTCACTCAAGAAACTAGAAATTATGTTAAGTCATTTAGTTCCTGTTTCAAGTTGCCCTTGATGTAAAGTGACAGCAATGGCAACAGAAATGTACAGCTGTGCATTATCCACCACAAACCCTTCACTGTCTCTGGTTTCCTATTGCACACCTGCCTCATAGGGGTGCTCTGAGTATTAAGTGAAATAACATAGCACAGGGCTTGGCAGATGGCAGGTGCTTCATAAATGTCACCATTCCCTGGGCATAAGTAGCACAATGCTTTCTAATAACCCACATTTCTCATAAAGAGTCATGCATAGAAATTATTTTTCTAATTTAAAAGTAGTAAGTCCACTTCTGTGAGAAGTTATAGAAATTATTCACGATTAAAATGCAGCTATTTCATAATTTAGGCATGTGCTGTGTCTGTCTGTATTTAATGCTTAGACGAGTAGAATGAAGGGGAAGCACCTTTGTTCAATTTATCCCTCCCACACCCAAAAAACCCCTACAACGAAAATTTACAAAATTCATTCTGGTTTCTTAGGATTTATATCTAACTGGGGCAATCATTAAACACACACACACACACACACACACACACACACACACACACACACACACACTGGGGTGCCTGGGTGGCTCAGCCAGTTAAGCATCTGACTTCTGCACAGGTCATTATCTCACCATTTGTGAGCTCGTGCCCCTTTTCGGGTGAGCCCTGCTTCTCTCTCTCTGTCTCTTTCTCTCTCTCTGTCCCTCGTGGGATTCTCTCTTTCTCTCTGTCTCTGCCCCTAGCTAACTTGCACCCTCTCTCTTTAAAAAAACAAAACAAAAAGCACTAGTTTTTTATTAGATGGTGATAAGTTAATAGCTAAGAGAACATTTAATGGAGATGCTTAAGAAGATCAAAAACTTTCAATGATTTTTTAAAAATTTATGGTGGACCTTTGGTTCCATAATCTTGCTGAGCAACCAAGTGAATCTACCAAGTCTAAATTTCTAAGGACAGTATTTCTTTAAAAAGAACTGATATGTTATTAAATTCATTGTTAATGTTGCATCATTGACATATAATACCCAGTGTTCATCCCAACAAGTACGCTCCTTAAGTGATGAATCACTGGGTTCTACTCCTGAATCCAATACTACACTGTATGTTAATGTTGCAGTCAAATCTGATGTGTATATTCGTCATCTCCTTAGAATCTAAAAATGGTCATTCCACATGAGTGTCCCAGGCTCTGAGGAAACCTATTATACCTGCAAAGGCACATGGTGCCCCTCTGCCTCCCAGGTTCCTCACACCACTCTCCAGACCTCACCATTCACTGAAGAACTGTCAGCTCCAGGAAAACCTCCAGTTCCTTGCCTCCCATTCCCTTCTACCAGGCAAAATTCAGATCTCTTCAGGTGAGCCTTGTTTCTCAGATGACTCTTAGAAGAAGACCACTGTCTGCAGTGAAATAATTCACAGGACTATGTGCATGAATGTCTATCAATTCATTTTTGTGATCAGAATTTTTCAGGCATTTTAATGGGAGGCTGCTTGTTAACACACGCGCGCACGCATGCACGCACACACACACACACACACACACACATTTCAATCTGGTAAAATTTCAAATAGTTTAATAGCATGAAATGACCTCTGTAGGCAGCATGGTGAAAGTTCTTTTGAGGTCATCTGGGCTTATTTAGGCATCTTTGAGTTTCAGCTCTGGAATCAGTTCTCTTTTATTAATTCTTGCGGATCACAGCTTTTCTCCTCATTTGACTTGCCAACCAAGAAGGTTCTCTCAAAGCTCCATCTTTTATTCTATGACAGTTACCATGGGACGAGCATCAAGGATGCTGGATTTCTGAGTGTGTGTGTGTGTGTGTGTGTGTGTGTGTGTGTGTGTGTTTGAGTGTTTGAATGGGGAAGAGATGAGAGGCCACTGTTTATGTGTCTGGGTCATTAGGAACTTGAATAATGGTAAATGGAGAGCTGACTTCACTGTAAAATCAGTTTTAAATGAAATATTGTCATTTTCTTTCTATCCAGTTGCCAGCTTCCCCCCCACCCATGTATAATATTGTCTTATAGTCATTGACTAAGCCTATCCATGAAGTAGTCAACCCCTGTCATCCCACATGAGCCAGGCTCTGCTTGACTAAGGTAGTGACTTATGAAGGAGACACACCCACTTCCCCACTTTCCTTGCCCACCATTATCACCACCACACAGGGGACAGGATAGAAAAGGACACAAATGTGGATTCAAAACAGGTGCTGTAAGTATGCTGGTTTATCTTTTGAGTTTAATCTGTGGCAAAAGAAGCACCATTGAACTCTCCTTTCTGCCATTAACATTGGGAAGCCCCAGGTGGGTAGGATGCAGAAGCAGGTTCAGGGAGACACTTCTAGTAATACAAGCACTACTAATTACTTCTTTTGTTCAACCCCTTCTGAATGTTGTGAAGATAAATTAATACAAAAGAATCGTGTATGTGATATTTATTAACCTCAAATCTCCATTAATCTCATCAGTCTTGAAAAGCATAGACATTGAAAACTATGAAATTAAGGGCCACATGATTTTAGAGTAAGAATCTCTGCAGCCAAAAATTCCAAGATTTCTACTATCTGAACAGCCTATGCAGATTACAATATCGAGGTTTTTTCTTTTACTGAGCACAAGGAAACATGTAAAATTATCTTGAATTCAGATTTGCCACTGAAATGAGCACAAAAGGCTTCAATCTGTGTCTCATCCGTCATTCTTTTTCCCTGAGGCACTTAAAAGGTAAACACGTGTCTTTAGTTTTTATAACCAAATTTAAAATTTTCAGTGAAGAAAGAATGCTGACAAAATACAGAATGCAATCAGTCAAGAACATAGGAGCCATTCTGTAACAATTCTTGGTATTAATTGAAAGTGACTTCATTATCTATTTAAAAAGCCTAAATTCTGTGAAGTAGAAGGAAACCTTAATGCCAAATATACTGTTTTCAGAAGCTAATGGGACCATTTAAGTGAGTTCTTGGCAGACAAAGTAGCTGTTCCATTAAAGGATTAGATTGTTTTATATTCCTTTTACATTTGTTTCCTGTAAGAAAAAGCCTACCTTTATTTAGTTTTACTTATGGTTTCTTTTTATGAAGTGAAAAATTCCAGTCTTTGAGAAAACAACATTACCCATCTATGCTTTTTAGCTGGAAGCATTGCTTTTGGCAAGCTTAATAATAATAAATATTAAACACAGTGTACCAGCTATTATTCTAAATATTATACAAATATTAACTCATTTAATACATTCATTCGTTATAATAGTATAGAATTCATATTTCAAAAGAAAATGCTATTGGTGATTTTCTTTGTTCTTTCACTTATGTGTCTCCATGAACACAGACCTCATCCTCCTTTATCAAAAATATCTAAAAATAAAACTGAGAAAATAAAAAGAGTCCTATGAGTTCTGTAACTTTTGCACGTTAGATGTAAATTCCACGTTAGATGGAATAGCATAGGCAAAGGCCCTCATACTTTGTACATATGTATGTGCTTTAGATTTGATGTTATGATTGCTAACATCATCAGTTTATATACACATATGCTTTACATAAAGATGTTATATCAAAAACTGATAAGCAGCATGTAAGAAATGGTATTTAGTGAACTGAGTATTTTGAATCTGAGTATTTCACAGGGTAGTATCTTGCAACAGAGTGACAAAATGCAGATGTTTTTTCTACTCATTTAAGTTTATTATAATTGGGGGGAAGGGAAAATGTGTGGAACACTCACTCTGTGTAAGACGTAACATTAACCATTTTACATGTATCACTTTCATTAACACTCACAACAGTCCTATATTGAAAGTTTTAATTACTCTTATTTTACAGAGAAAGAAACTGAAGTTTTGATTAAATAACCAGTGAAAGTTACATAGCTAGAGTGGTAGAGTTAGTTTCCAAACTGAAGGCATCAGTCCCCAAAGCCTTCAGGCTTATTCTCAACACTATGTGATATATGTAGTCACCAAATGTTTTTTGAGTCCCTTGTCTGGCTAGATGCTATACTTGGTGCTAGGAATAAAGCCATCAGTGAGAGGTGTTGCCATGGCATTTTTACAGTATAATACATAAAACATTATAATAAGGTCATGTACAGGGGCACGCCTGGGTGGCTCAGTAGGTTGAGCCTCTGACTTCATCTCGGGTCATGATATGGTCCATGAGTTCAAGCCCCACATCGGGCTCCATGCTGTCAGTTCAGAAGCCTGGAGTTTGCTTCCAACTCTGTGTCTCCCTCTCTCTATCTGCCCCTCCCCCACCCACGCTCTGTCTCTCTCTATCAAAAAATGAATAAAAGTTAAAAAAAAATAAGGTCATGTACAAAGTAACATGGAATCCCGGAGGAATGACAGAATATCTCTGGCTAAAGATGTGTATTAAAACTTAATGGTCAATTTTGGAAACTTCTAAAGTATTGTCTTGGTCCTTCCCATGCATATTAGTGTGTTTTTTTTCTTGCATTGGTTGCAGATTGTAGGTCTAGTCTCTGCCAAAAGTTTTGAACCTTTTCAGTGGAGAGACCAAAACAAGATTTTTTTTTCAAATCAGAAGCCTAATATTCATGTATGTTATTCACAGCAAAGCTGCTGAAAACCATAATTACGCTGTCATTTTCAAAGAAGAAAATTTATCATATTAGGAGAGGAAATAACCACTACAATAATAAATAATAACAACTGCCATTTATTGCCTGCTTGTCATGTGCCAAGTACTGTTCTAACTGCTTTCCACCTCAAATTTCATTTCTCAGTATACTCCATGAGATAGGCATTATTACCACCATTTTATTTAAAAAAAAATTTTTTTTTCTAATGTTTATTTATTTTTGAGACAGAGAGAGACAGAGCATGAACGGGGGAGGGGCAGAGAGAGAGGGAGACACAGAATCGGAAGCGGCCTCCAGGCTCTGAGCCATCGGCCCAGAGCCCGACGCAGGGCTCGAACTCACGGACTGTGAGATCGTGACCTGAGCTGAAGTTGGACGCTTAACCGACTGAGCCACCCAGGCGCCCCAATTACCACCATTTTAGAGAGGAAATTGAGGGATAGAGAGGGCAATTTCCTAAAGGTAACATAAACTAGTTAAAATGCAGCCTGGTTCAGACAAAGGCGTAGATGACCTAAGCACACTACTACTGTTCTAATGATTAAGGTTTAGGGTCTGGAACCACTGTGGCTAGTTTGCATTCCAGCTGTCCTGTGTCTTTTCTTTGAATGATAGCCAAGATACTTATCTATGCCTCCACTTCCTTATTGGAAAATTGAGAATGATAATTATAATACCCTCTCCATAGGATTGGTTACAAGGATTAAATGAGCAGTTACATGTAAAGCTCTTAGAACAATGCCTATCACAAAGCAAATGTTCCAGAAAGGATGGTAGTAATTATTTTATTATAATTCTTATTCTAATCATCATTATCATCATCATCATCATCATCATCATCCCTTCTGGAAGAACATGGAAATATGGAAATAAATATCTGATAGGGACTAAAGCATTGGATTTATAGCATTTTTTTTGGTCACAATCAGCATATTAACTGAAATCATCACATTCACTGAGGGTGATAGTGTTTTAGGTAATATTATTCATCTCATCTATTCCAAATAATTTTAAAAGAATATTTTGAGCTTTCCATTCTTTACCAGAGTTCATTTTACTTGAAATCAGTGTCATTTTGATTTTATTCCTTTCCTCAGACTTCAAAATTGGTGACCAAAAAAGAGGTGTGAACTCAACATTGAGAGTCAAAAAGGTAAACATATGTTTTCCTGTTTCCTAGTATCAAATTAAAATTTCAAAATATTGGAGGTGTGCCTGGGTGGCTCAGTTGGTTAAGGGTCCAACTTCAGGTCAGGTCATGATCTTGGGGTTTGTGGGTTCGAGCCCCATATTGGGCTTCAAGCTGCCAGTGTGGAACCTGCTTAAGATTCTCTCTCTCTCTCTCTCTCTCTCTCTCTCTGTCTCTCTCTCTTTCTCTCTCTTTCTCTCTCTCTCTCTCCCCTCTGCCACTCATGCTTTCTCTCTCTCTCAAAAATAAATAAAATAAACTTTAAAATAAGATAAAATAAAATTTCATTATACAGTATTGGAAAGAAAAGCTGATCATAAACTACCTAATACAAGCTGGCCTCATATTATTTGTTAATTACCAGTGATGTTTGAAATTAATGATTGAATGTAAATATTAGATTGTTTTATATGCCTGCCATTGTTTATCTGTTGGTGAGAAGAATTTCCAGGATGCAAACAAATTAATTACTATACCATTCTATGCTAGCATTCTTCACTTGAATACAACAATGGTCTTCCGGGGAGAACATGCTTACAGGGGAGCTGGGGGGAAGTTATTAATATATATATGTATATGTAAACAGACACACACACACACACACACACACACACACACACTTAGAGACAGAGAGAAACATAATTCTTCAAAAGCCTAATGCAGATATGTCACGTCCTTGGTTTAGGTGCTATAGCAACCAAGTAAAACTATTGAAAATGGCAATGAAACTGCCCATCAAAAGACTCGTTCATGTCATGCATTGAAAGGAGAAAGCATCGAACCAGAAATGAAATTATTAGAAGAACAATAAAATGGAGTTTGGGGTAACTTACTACCATGAATTATTTTATGGATATCTGCCCAGAGAATGTATTTAAAATGTATTAAACTTCTTCATAAAACATTTACATATTGCCTTGGTTCTTAAGAGTTAGAACTACAAGAATAGGTTTAATTGTACTATTTGCATACAGAAATATTATTTTCTTGCAATTTTTTTAAATTCCCATGTTTCCTCTTATCATTTGGTGGACTGTATGACTTTTATCACCCTTATTAATTTTCTGTAATGATCCCTGGCAGAGCCAAGAAAAAAAAAATACTTCTGAAGAAAAAGAATAAACCAGAGAAATATATATATTCTCCAGGGGATAAACTCGAGAAAGGAATGAACATACAAGGAACAGAAAATAGTCTTCCATCAACATTTTGATGAAAAGAAGAAAGGCTAAGCAGCAGCAGCAGGTGTATGTGATAGCAAGATAATGAGCAGTATGAGTAATAATTGGCAGAGTCACACTAGAGATATTCTGGTTCAGAAAATAAACTGTATACATTTTTAATATTTTGATTTATTTTCTTAAGCTTGTGAAAATATGCTAAGGGACTTCTGGGGTTATATGGTGGGGTGAAGCTGTATAATTGAATTGCTTTCTCCCAAACTTAACAAAATTAGTCAAAAAAAAAAAAGTTTTAAAACCAGAGAAGTACACTGTCAGAAATAAAGCAAAGGAAATGGCAGAACTCCCAATCATAACATTTGAATAGTGGGAGTCAGGGAGACAGAGGATCCCAGAAATCACCATGCAATGTCTACTTCTCTCCCCATCGACCTCTATCACCACTGCTCCCTCCCCTGTCAAAGCAGTACAGGACATGGTCCTCACAATAGCTTAGGTACAACCTCCTCCCACCTACACAGTTTAAAACCAATTAATATGGTGAAGAGGCATACTATGGAAAAACAGAAAACTCAATAGAGGGGAAAAAAAGGCTCAAAGCCTCTCCTACATCTCCGTAATTCACCAAAGCCAGGAAGAACTACCTGGATCAGGTTTTTGTTTTCTCCCCAGCTTAACGGGAAGCTGAAGATGACAGGTAAAATGTGCATAATCACTGAGAGAAATCACCTCCTACAATTAGTAGGGATTTGGTAGAATGAAAGCGAAAACAAAATAAATTAGACAAGCAAGCTCCTCTGTAAGAACAGGTGGTCCTGTGAGAAGGGATGCAAAGAGTGCTAGTTGTAGCATTTCCACTTCATGAGACCAAAGTGTCTGTGGCCCAAGGCTGAAAGTTATTACTTTCTCTTTCCTACCAGATTGGCTAAATTAAAAAGTTTTGTACTACCCAGTATTGGGAAGAGGTGTGGGGAAACTATAACTTTCATCCCTTGTTGATGGGAGGGTAAGTGGATGTGAACTTTTTGGAAAATGATTTGGCAATTTTTATCAGAATTTAAAACACAGATATTTCATGACCAAGCAGTTCCACTCTTGAGAATGTTACCTACAGTCAGGAAAAAGTATACATACCAGAATGCTTGTTGAAGATTATATGTAACAGCAAAATACTAAAAACAATTCTGATGATCTTCAATGAGGTAATGACCTAATTATATGCACCCAGTGGAATGCTCTATAGTGACTAAAAATAAGAGAGTTTTATGCTCTTGACATGACATGAAAATATCTCCAAGATGTATTACTAAGTGAAAAAAAAAATACAGAATATTGTGTGTATTTTGGTAAGTGAAATAAAAGAATATGCATACATAGGTTTTGCCAGAATAATTCATAAGAAAATATGATTGCTATTGGGAAGAAGTCCAAGGGTTGGGGCTGGGGTAGAAAAACAACTTTTGCTTTCCATTTCATACATTCTGTTCTGTTCGAAAATTTACTGTGCACAAGTATTGTGTTTCCATGTGTTCACTACCACTGGCCCAAATTCAACATGCTCAGAAGAGAATCCGTATTACCTTTAACCCAGCTCTTTTCTTGTGTTACCTAATGTTGGTAACCATTCTCCTTAAGCTTATGGTATTAAGCTTTCATTCTCCTATGAAACCATTCTCCTATGAAAACAGTCAGAAAACCTAAGTCATTAAAAAAATTACTTATCTTTTTCAAATACAAAAAAATGATTTCTAACTGCAGAAACCCTGAGGGAAAATAAGGCGTGTGGAAGATAAGAATATATCAATTGTCTGTAAGTTTGCCATCCAGAAAATTGATGTTAAATGTTTATGTTTTACACATAGAGATAGTAGATGAATGATAGATAGATGATAGATAGATAGATAGATAGATAGGCAGAAATAGATATATTCACATACCACACAAACATGTATCCTGTTTTTTTCCCCAGTTAAAAAGATACCATGAATAAGCCAATGCATATTCATTTATGTCATATCCCACAAGTGACTTACTCAATTTCCCACTGTAAAACATGTAGATATTTTCCAGTTTTTTCAGTAACATACACAATGCTGTTGAGAACATCCTTAGACTTACTTGTGGAGTTGATGAATGGCTTCCCAACTAAAACAAACTCGCTGCCTGTGAATCAGTGAAAGATGGATTGTACTAATTGAAAGTAAACCGTTGAAGAGACAGTGATGCACTGTTACTTTGAAATAAGGGAAAGAGAGGATATATAATGCAAAGGTTTTGCATATAATTTCCTTAAAATGGGAGGTGCACCCCAAGTAGGACCATAGGGAAAGGTAAGAAAAATTAGGATAAGGTAGGGCTTGACATAGAATGAAATGTGGCTGTAGGTCAAGTATAGTTTCAACATGTGTGATGGCACTTTACAGTGCTGGGACATTTCCCATGCAAAAATATCCACCCCAACTGATGCCTGACATTTACTCATGAGATAACCATTCATTAATTTATTGGTTTTGTTAACTTAGGTAAGCATGTTAAGCTATTACTAGTTATTTAGGCCTTAACATAAAATCTTATCTATCTCTATTATGACCACCTGCGTATATATAGAGAAAACATATATGTTTAGCATTGGTTTTTAATTTTAATGTTAATTATTGAGTATTAATTATAAATGATATATATATAATTTTTATTATAAAAATTTAATTATTAGTATTAATGTTTATAATCTATGTTGGTAATTATATTAATAGTGTTTATACATTGAATACATATAGCTAAATATATATGTACATGGGTTTTTTTTTTAAATATGGTGTCAGTTGATTTCATCACTTTACCTTTGTAGGCAGTCAAGGAGCATCTAAATATTTTATGCCAACAGGAAAATTTAACAAAGTCAATGCACTTAACAAAACATGAAGTCAAAATTGAAAAAGCTTTGTAAATTGAATTTGTAGATAAAATGTAAAAACTGGCTGATTGGTTTTTATATGGCTCCAGTTTTCATTCACATTTTGTCTTTCAGTTTATCACTTATGCCCTCAAAACTCAAGCACAAAAAAATGTAAACTGTTTCTCTATTCAGTGAGTTCAGCTCAGCAAACCCAGACAGACATCTATTCTGTACGAGACACTAGAATAAGCTATGAAAATACCATGATGAATCTGGCAGTTTATGAAATCAAGAAACTGACAGTTTTGTAGAGTATATAAATATTAGATAAATAATTTTAGTGTGATAAAATAATAGTATATACAGTGTGCTTTCTTAGAAATATGTAATACATGGAGTTATGGTCACAATAGTATAAAGAAGGGAATGATTAATTTTCTAGGAGGAGAGTGTGGGGTCATGGGGGAACAGAGAACCCAGGACATGATAAACCTTGAAGAATGGATATTCCAGGAAGCTACCTGTGGAATATTGGGGCAGAGAAAATAACAAGCACAAAGGTATAGAGGTGTGGGATACAGTGGTGTTTATAGAGGACCATGAGCATTTTGGTGTGTCTGGATTGTAGAGTGTAAGGTAGAGAGTGGCAGGAATAATAAGTGGAATTCTTACTGTCTGGATAAAAAATAAGTTTATATTTTGATAATTTCTCCTTTTGTTAAGTTTTTATAAATCCTAGTTTTGCAACACATATTATGTTGCAGTAACATTGTACTAAAAAATCTTTATATCTGTTTGCTTTATTTAGCATATTAAGAATGAAAGTTAATTTAAGATGTTGGTTGTATATTCAGGACATATTTTATGTGTGTACACATTTTACATTGGTGGCAGCTTGAATATTTTTAAAATGCTTATTGATTGCTGGGTTGGTTTTGTTTTATTTTTTTTTCCTTTGCTTTATGTTAGAGTTTAGCAAATCCGAATACATGAGTGCGGTACAACAGAATATTCTACAGATTTTTTTTTTTTTTTTCAGGAGTGAATGCTTAATTGTCAAGAGTTATCTTTGTGTAGCAGTTACTGAAGCTGCTGCTGATACCATAGTTAAAACAAATGGCAAGAAGTTTTTTTTTTCTTTGTTATTGTCCATGTCTCTAATGAAATTATGACAGAACTGACTGACTTACTGGCATTTTTGAACACTAGAGAGGAGAAGGTATTAAAAGCTAGGATTGGAGAGGTAGGCAGGGATCACACAAAACAGGACTTTGTGGTAAGGAATTTGACATTGCTCCTAAGTACAATGGGAAGCCATTGGAGAGTTAGCAATAGGACAGAAAGATGATCTACTTTATGTTTTTAAAAGATCACTCTATTATGTGAAACATTTTTAAAGAAATGCAGGTGAGAAGCAGAACTAAGAGTGATTTATAGCCATAGTCCAAGAAGAGATGATGATTGCAAGCACTAGTGTAGTATCACTGGAGATGATGAGAAATAGAGAAGTTAAAATTGTAGATTTTTATCTGTGTAATTGAAAAAAGGAGACCAGGGAGGCCTGGGTGGCTCAGTCGGTCAAGCGTCCAACTTCAGCTCTGGTCATGATCTCGCGGTTTATGGGTTCCAGCCCCGCGTCGGGCTCTGTGCTAGCAGCTTGGAGCCTAGAGCCTGCTTCAGATTCTGTCTCCCCTCTCTCTGCCCCTCCCCTGCTCATGCTCTGTCTCTCTCTGTCTCTCAACAATAAATAAACGTTAAAAAAATTTTAAGAAAAAGAAAAAAGGAGACCAATTAAGGATCCATTCTAGGTTTGGGAACATTTTATGTGCCTGTACTAAAAAAAGAAAAAAAATAGGGTGAAGAGTTTGGGGTAAGGGTTGTGTGGAAAATCAAGATTTCTGTTTTGAACGTTGTTTCAAATGTCTATTAGAGAGCCAAGTAAAGCTGTTAGGTGGATGGTTGGATTTGTGCCTCTACAGCTCAGGGGCGGGGTGGGGTGGGGTGGGTGGGGCACTTGGAGCTCGGAAATACGAGTTGGAAATGATCAGCTTATAGAAAATGACTAACGACATGGATCTAGATGAAATCACAAAAGGATATTCAAATAGTAAAGACGTTTTTTAGGAAACTCAGATTTAACAGGAAGAGGGATCAGAATAATGTGTATCACAAATGAGTTCAATTTTGTAGAAGAAGATGGATATTATGACTCACTATGGCTTTCCAGTCATTACTGTTTTTCCCCCAGGTAAATTGTCTTTGTTCATTTGAAACTTCCCAATGATTTTTTGTTTATGTTGAGTAATTTATGAACTATCACCTAATATAGCCTGTTTCAATAATAGTATTGTAGTAAATGGGTCCTAAGTGATATGAAAGTTAATAA
Source organism: Panthera leo (assembly GCF_018350215.1). NCBI lineage: Eukaryota > Metazoa > Chordata > Mammalia > Carnivora > Felidae > Panthera > Panthera leo. The sequence continues at coordinate 82,548,985 of NC_056680.1, read as the reverse complement.
CCCATACTAACTCATAAACACATTCTAAAACCTTATTAGTTGTCTGTTATGTTGTGAATATAATAATAGAAAATAAAAATAAAATCCCAATGAGAAATTACATAACCAAATTTACACAGACACTTAGTAAAAAGCCAAATATAAGCCTCAGGTCTCCTCATTCCCAATCCAGTGACCTTTCCACTACACCCTAATGGCAGTGTCAGGTTGTGACCATATTTGACCATCAACCATTTCCAGCCTAAGTAGATGATCAAAATCTCTTTTACACTAATAAAAAAAACAAGTTAGTTTTTAAACACCTTGCCCACTGAAAGGTAATAAAAGTAATGTATATTATTCCCAGACTTTAATATTTTATTGTTGCCAGCATTCTCTACTAATTGTTTGTCTACTTGATGATTTCTCTTACATCCTCTAAAATGTGAGAAGAAAGTTTTGCTGAGGACTAGAATGTATTTACTATGCAACATTAGGTGTTGTTATATCACCAAAAGCAAATCCACGTAATTTTTAAAGTTTTATTTCTTTTTTTTTCCATCATGAGTGTACTCTTCAATTCCCATTGCCTATTTCAGCCATCCCCCATCCACCCTTCTCTGGTAACCATCAGTTTGTTCTCTATAGTTAACAGTCAGCTTCTTGGTCTCTCTCGCTCTCTCTCTCTCTCTTCTGCCTCTTTTTCCATTGCTTTTTGGTTTTGTTTCTTAAATTCTACATATGAATGAGATTGTATGGTATTTGTCTTTCTCTGACTTATTTCACTTAGTATTTTACTCTCTAGCTCTATTCATGTTGTTGCAAATGGCAAGATATCATTCTTTTTTATCGATGAATAATATATATATGTATATATATGTGTGTGTGTGTATATATATATATATATATATATATATATATATACATCTTCTTTATCCCTTCATCTATCAACAGACACTTGGACTGCATCCATAGTTTGGCTATTATAAATAATGCTGCAGTAAACATGGGGGTACAAGCATCCTGTTGAATTTGTGTTTTTGTATTTTGGCAGTAAATACCCAGTGGTGCGATTACTGGATCATAGGGTAGTTCTGTTTTTAATTTTTTGAGGAAACTTCATACTGTTTCCATGATGGCTACACCACTTTGCATTCCTGCCAACAGTGCACTAGGGTTCCTATTTTTCCACATCCTTGTCAACACTTGTTTCTTGTTTTTGATTTTAGCCATTCTGACAGATATGAAGTGATTCTCCTTATAGTTTTGATTTCCATTTCCTTGATAAGTGATGTGGAACATCTTTTCATGTGTCTATTGGCCATCTTTATGTCTTGGATAAATGTTAATGTCTTCTGCCCATTTTTTAATTACATTATTTGTTTTTTGGGTGTTGAGTTGTATCAGTTTTTTATATATTTTGGATGCTGACCTTTTATTGGATATGTTGTTTGCAAATATCTTCTCCTATTCAGTAGGTTGCCTTTCAGGTTTTTTTAAAATTTGTTTATTGTTTAATTTACATCCATTAGTTAACATATGGTGCAACAATGATTTCAGGAGTAGATTCCTTAATGTCCCTTACCCATTTAGGCCATTCCCCCTCCCACAACTCCTCTAGCAACCCTCTGTTTATTCTCTATATTTAAGAGTCCTTTATGTTTTGTCCCCCTCCCTGTTTTTATATTATTTTTGCTTCCTGTACCTTATGTTCATCTATTTTGTATCTTAAACTCCTCATATAAATGAAGTCATATGATATTTGTCTTTCTCTAACTAATTTTGCTTAGCAAATACCCTCCAGTTCCATCCACGTTGTTGCAAATGGCAAGATTTCATTCTTTTTGATTGCCAAGTAATACTCCATTGTATGTATGTGTGTGTGTGTGTGTGTGTATATATATATATATATATTTATATTTATACATACTTATATATAAATATATACCCATGCATATATACATATATATTATATATAATATATACATATATATACATATATAATATATATACATATACATATATAATATATAATGTATACATATACATGCATATATTATGTATATAATATATATACATATACATATATTACATTTTATATATATATGTGTGTGTGTGTGTGTATATATATATGTGTGTGTGTGTGTGTGTGTGTGTGTGTGTGTGTTTTCTTTATCCATTCATCCGTCGATGGACATTTGGGTTCTACCCATACCTTGGCTATTGACAATAGTGCTGCTATAAACATTTGGGTGTATGTGCCCCTTGGAAACAGCATACCTGTATCCCTTGGATAAATACCTAGTAGTGCAATTGCTGGGTCATATGGTAATTCTAGTTTTAATTTTTTGGAGAACCTCCACACTGTTTTCCAGAGTGGCTGCACCAGTTTGTATTCCCACCAGCAGTGCACAAGAGATCCTCTTTCTCTGCATCCTCACCAACATCTGTTGTTGCCTGAGTTTTTAATGTTAACCGTTCTGATAGGTGTGAGGTGATATCTCAGTGTGGTTTTGATTTGTATTTCCCTGATGATGAGTGATGTGGAGCATGCTTTTACGTGTCTGTTTCCCATCTGGATGTCTTCTTTGGAGAAGTGTCTATTCATGTCTTTTGCCCATTTCTCCACTGGATTATTTGTTTTTTGAGTGTTGAGTTTGATAAGTTCTTTATAGATTTTGGATCCTACCTCTTTATCAGATATGTCATTTGCAAATATCTTCTCCCATTACGTCAGTTGCCTTTTAGTTTTGCCGATTGTTTCCTTTGCTGTGCAGAAGCTTTTTCTTTCTTTTTTTTTTTTTAATGTTTATTTATTTTTGACAGAGAGAGAGAGACAGAGCATGAGTGGGGAGGAGCAGAGAGAGAGGGAGACACAGAATCTTAAGCAGGCTCCAGGCTCTGAACTGTCAGCACAGAGCCTGACGGGGGGCTTGATCTCACAGATCATGAGATCATGACTTGAGCCGAAGTTGGACGCTCAATTGACTGAGCCACCCAGGAGCCCCAGAATGAGGTTCCAGGAGTTCATTTTTTCTTTTGTTTCCCTTGCCTCTGGAGATGTGTTGAGTAAGAAGTTGCTGCAGCCAAGATCAAAAAGGTTTTTGCCTGCTTTCTCCTCAAGGATTTTGATGGCTTCCTGTCTTACATTTAGGTCCATTTCATCCATTTTGAGTTTATTTTTGTGTATGGTGTAAGAAAGTGGTCCAGGTTCATTGTTCTGCATGTCACTGTCCAGTTTTCCCAGCACCATTTACTGAAGAGCCTGCCTTTATTCCATTGGATTTTCTTTCCTGTTTTGTCAAAGATTAGTTGGCCATACGTTTGTGGGTCAATTTCCAGGTTCTCTATTCTGTTCCATTGATCTATTTTTGTGCCAGTACTGTCTTGATGATTACAGCTTTATAATATGTCTTGAAGTCTGGGAGTGTGATGCCTCCAGCTTCATTTTTCTTTTTCAAGATTGCTTTGGCTATTTGGGGTCTTTTATAGTTCCATACAAATTTTAGAATTGTTTATTCTAGCTCTGTGAAGAATTTTGGTGTTATTTTGATAGAGATTGCATTGAATATGTAGAATGCTTTGGGTAGTATTAACATTTTAACAGTGTTCTTCCAATCCAGGAGCATAGAATATTTTCCCATTTTTTTTGTGTCTTCAGTTCCTTTCATAAGCTTTCTATAGTTTTCAGTGTATAGATTTTTCACCTCTTTGGTTATGTTTATTCCTAGGTAGTTTATGGTTTTTGGTGAGGTTGTAACTGGGATCAATTCCTTGAATTCTCTTTCTGTTGCTTCATTATTAGTGTATGGAAATGCAACCAATTTTTGTGCATTGATTTTATATCCTATGACCTTGCTGAATGCATGGACCAGTTCTAGCAGTTTTTTTGGTGGAATCTTCTGGGTTTTCCATATAATTTCATCTGTGACGACTGAAAGTTTGACTTCCTCCTGGCTGATTTGGATGCCTTATATTCCTTTGTGTTGTATGATTGCTGAGGCTAAGACTTCCAATACTATGTTGAATAACAATGGTGAGAGTGGACATCCCTGACGTGTTCCTGACATTAGGGGTAAAGCTCTCAGTTTTTTTCCATTGAGGATGATATTAGCAGGGGGTCTTTCATATATGACTTTTATGATCTTGAGGTATAATCCTTCTATCCCTATTTTCTTGAGTGTTTTTATCAATAAAGGATGCTGTATTTTGTCAAATGCTTTCTTTGCATCTATTGAGAAGATCATGTGGTTCTTGTCCTTTCTTTTATTGATGTGATGTATCACATTGATTGTTTTGTGAATATTGAACCAGCCCTGCATCCCAGGTACAAATCCCACTTGGTCACGGTGAATACTTTTTTTAATGTATTGTTAGATCTGGTTGGCTAGTATCTTGTTGAGGATTTTTGCATCCATGTTCATCAGGGAAATTGGTCTATAGTTTTCCTTTTAAGTGGGGTCTTTGTCTGGTTTTGGATTCAAGGTAATTCTGGCTTCATTGAAAGAGTTTGGAAGTTTTCATTCCATTTCTGTTTTTTGGAACAGCTTCAAGAAAATAGGTGTTAATTCTTCCTTAAATGTTTGGTAGAATTCCCCTGTAAAGCCATCTGGCCCTGGACTCTTGTGTTTTTGTAGAGTTTTGATTACTAATTCAATTTCTTTACTCATTATGGGTCTGTTCAAATTTTCTATTTCTTCCTGTTTCTGTTTTGGTAGTTCATATGTTTCTAGGAAATTGTCCATTTCTTCCACATTATCCATTTTATTGGCATATAATTACTCATAATATTCTCTTATCAGTGTTTATATTTCTGCAGTTGGTTGTGATCTCTCCTCTTTCATTCTTGATTTTATTTATTTGGCTCCTTTCCTTTTATTTTTGATCAAACTGGCTAGGGGTTTATCAATTTTGTTAATTCTTTCAAAGAACCAGCTCCTGGTTTCATTGATCTATTCTAGTGCTTTTTTGGTTTTGATAGCATTGATTTCTGCTCTGATATTTCTAATGTCCTGTCTTCTGCTGGTTTGGGGTTTTATTGGCTGTTGTTTTTTTTTTTTTTTTTCCCCAGCTCTTTAAGGTGTAAGGTTAGTTTGTGTATCTCAGAACTTTCTTCCTTCTTTAGGTAGGCCTGGATTGCTATATACTTCCTTCTTATGACTGCCTTTGCTGCATCCCAGAGGTTTTGGGCTGTGGTGTTACCATTTTCTTTGGCTACCATGCACTTTTTAATTTTCTCTTTAATTTCTTGGTTAGCCCATTCATTCTTTAATAGGATGTTCTTTAGTCTCCAAGTATTTGTTATATTTCCAAATTTTTTCTTGTGGTTGATTTTAAATTTCATAGTGTTGTGGTCTGAAAATATTCACAGTATGATATCGATCTGTTTGTACATGTTGAGGGCTGATTTATGTCCCAGTATGTGATCTATTCTGGAGAATGTTCCATTTTCACTCGAGAAGAATATGTATTCTGCTGCTTTAGGGTGAAATGTTCTGAATATATCTGTTAAGTCAATCTGGTCCAGTGTGTCATTCAAAGCCATTGTTTTCTTGTTGATTTTCTGTTTAGATGATCTGTCCATTGTTGTAAGTGGAGTATTGAAGCCCCCTATTATTATGGTATTATTATCAATGAGTTTCTTTATGTTTGTGATTAAATGATTTATATATTTGGGTGTTTTCACATTTGGGGCATAAATGTTTACAATTGTTAGGTCTTCTTGGTGGATACACCCCTTAATTATGATATAATACCCTTCATCTCTTGTTACAGTCTTTATTTTAATATTTAGATTGTCTGATATAAATATGGCCACTCTGGCTTTCTTTCGGTGACCATTAGCATGATAGATGGTTCTCCATCCCTTTATTTTCAATCTAAAGGTGTCTTTAGGTCTAAGTGGGTCTCTTGTAAACAGCATATAGATGTATCTTGCTTTCTTATCCATTCTGTCACCCTATGTCTTTTGATTGGAGCTTTTAGACCATTGACGTTTAGAGTGAGTACTGAAAGATATGAATTTATTGCCATTATGTTGCCTGTAAAGTTGGAGTTTCTGGTCCTCTCTAGTCTCTCTTGCTTTTTTTTTCCCTGTATTTTCTCCCCTCACAGAGTCCCCCTTAAAATTTCTTGCAGGCCTGGTTTTGTGGTCATGAGCTCCTATAATTTGTGTTTGGGAAAATTTTATCTCTCCTTCTATTTTGACTGACAGCCTTGTTGGGTAAAGAATTCTTGGCTGCATATTTTTCCAATTCAGCACATTGAATATATCCTGCCATTCCTTTCTTGCCTGCCAACTTTCTATGGATAGGTCTGCTGCAAACCTGATCCATCTTCCTTTGTAGGTTAAGGATTTTTTTTTTCCTTTCCTGTTTTCATCATTCTTTTTTTGTCTGAGTATTTTGTGAATTTGCCTTGTTGATGGTCGGTTTTTGTTGAATCTAGCAGTAATCCTCTGTGCTTCCTGGATTTTGATGTTTGTGTCTTTCTCCAGGTTAGGAAAGTTTTCTGCTATGATTTGCTCACATAAATTTTCTACCCCTTTTTCTCTCTCTTTGTCCTCTGGGACCCTTATGATTCTGATGTTATTCCTTTTTAAAGAGTCACTGAGTTCTCTAATTTTTATTTCATGCTCTTTTGCCTTAGTCTCCCCCTTTTTCTCTGCTTCGTTGTTCTTTGTAAGTTTGTCCTCTATATCACTAATTTACTGCTCTGCCTCATCCATCCTTGCCACCATGGCATCGATTCGAGATTCCTGCTCAGTTATAGCATTTTTTATTTCATCCTGACCAGGTTTTACTTCTTTCATCTCCATAGAAAGGGATTCTGATCTATTTTAAACCCCAGCTAGTATTCTTATTATCATAATTCTAAATCCTGGTTCAGACATCTTGCTTGTATCTGTGTTGATTAATTCCCTGGCTGTCAATTCTTCCTGTTCTTTCTTGTGGGGTGAATTCCTTCATTTTGTCATTTTAGAGGAAGAAAAGGAATTGATAAAGTAAAAAATTAAATTAAAAAATTAAAAACAACACAAAGAAAACACAAAAGATGCCAGATCCTAGGTGTGTTTTGGTCTGGTTGTTGAAAGAAGATTGATAGATTAGAGAAAAAAGGGAAATATAAGAAAAGGAAAAAAAGAAAAGAAAAAAGGGGAAAAAAAGAAAATGTTTGAAAATTTGAAAAAATTAATAAAATAAAATAAAATGGTGAAAGTAAAATAGAATTTTAAAAATTCACAAAATGTAAAAAAATACAGTAGAAACAATCAAAGAAAAATCTTTTAAAAAAATGGAAAAATAAATATATTTTCTCTTTCTGTATTCAAGAATAAGAAAAGAAAAAATGAATAAAAAGACTAGCAAACAGAATGAAGTATGATTGAAATTACATCTGGTTCCCCATACAAGTCAAGCTATGAAGCTATAGTCCCTAAACTAAGCAGGTGGAGAGACTTGTTTGTTAAAAGCGCTGTTGGCCCAGTTGTGTGGGGTTTAGTGTAATGGCTCCGTACTCCACTAAATGGAACTGCTTAGCTTACTCGGGTAGATTGCTGTGGCCTGTGTAGGCATGTATGCACATGCACGGGAGGGGTGAAAATGGCATCACCAAACTCTTCAGTCTCTAGTATTGGAACTCTGTGCTCTCCATGACTGGCAATCAAGCATCCCTCCTTTGTCTCCAGCTTCCATCCACTCCCTGCTTCAACACTTTGACCAAGCTGTCAGGCTGCCAGGTGGCACCTCTGTCCTGAGTTTTATCTCAAACGGGCTGTTTCCCCACTCCTCACTTCTGAGGGACTGTGGCTTTGACCCGCTCAGACCTTCTGGGGGATGGTCTTGCCAAGCGAATGGCCAGGTGCTGGCCCACCCCCAGAAACGTTCCAGAGATTGTGCTTCTGTCAATGCTCAGAGCCTGTGGCTGGGTGCCAGACCACCCCCAGAAAAAGTTCCCGTGATCTTGTAGCAGCAGCATGTCAGGGTTTATGGAAAATCACAGCACACATCTGGCACCAGGCTTCACCCTTAATGTCCTTGTTCCAGTACCAATGAATGTGGTTGTTCTCTGGGGTCTGCTGGGTCCGGGTGGCCTCACAGCCTCTACTAAATGTCCTCCCAGCAGGGGAACCGCTTCTCCCCATGTGGCCCGAGGACCCTTCAGACTTTGTTTTCTGCTCCTAAGGATTTGCACCAGAGCACTGCCAGGTATTGTGCTGCAGAGTTTCAGACTCTGTGCTCCCCCTGTTTATAGGGTCTGAATGAAACTTAAACCCCCCCCCCTTTCTCTCATTTTTGTTCAGTCCCTGTGGCTGTTTCCACTTTCTCTCTAGCTGATTTTTTTTTGGGGGGGTTGCTTTTTCCATACCCTCCCCCCCACTCCGTCCACTCTCTGCAAACAACAACAGCTCCCTGCCCTCTGCGGCTTCTCTCTCCCACAGTTCACCATTTTGTGCTGAGTACCTGCTGAGTTCTTTGGTTCAGGTTGTGCATATTGTTGTGTTCATCCTCAAATCAGTTTTCTAGGTGTGCAGGACAGTTTAGTGTTGGTCTGGCTGCATTTCAGGGATGAGAGATGCAAAAAAACCTTCCATGCTATTCCGCCATCTTGGCCTCTCTGGTTGCCTTTCATTTTGTTGGTTGTTTCCTATGCTGTGCAGAAACTTTATTTTACTGTAGTCCCAATAGTTTATTTTTGCTTTTGTTTCTCTTGCCTCAGGAGACAATTAGAAAAATTGCTACATTGGCTGCCTGGCTTGTTCAGTTGGTAGGGCATGTGACCCTTGATCTTGGGGATGGGAGTACAATCCCCCACACTGAGGGTAGAGTGTACTTTAAAAAATGTTGCTAAGGCCCAGTGTCAGAGAAATTACTGCCTGTGCTCTCTTCTAGGTTTTTTATGTTTTCTGCCATTTAGGTCTTTACTCCCTTTTGACTTTATTTTTGTGTAGTGGAAGAAAGCGGTCCAGTTTCATTCCTTTACATATAGGTGTCCAGTTTTCCCAGCACCATTTGTTGAAGAGACTGTCTTTTTCCATTGCATTTTCTTGTGTCTTTTGTTGAAGATTAATTGATCATATAATCATGGCTTTGTTTCTGGGCTTTCTATCCTGTTCCATTGAAATGTGTCTATTTTTCTGTGCCAGTACCATACTGGTTTGACTACTACAGCTTTCTAGTATAACTTGAAATCTGGGATTGTAATACTTCTTTTTGTTTTGGCTATTTGGGGATTTTTATGGTCCATACAAATTTTAGGATTATTTGTTCTGGTTCTGTGTAAAATGCTGTTGGTATTTTGATAGGGATTGCATTAAATCTGTAGATTGCTTTGGGTAGTATAGACATTTTAATAATATTTGTTATTCCAACCCATGAGCATGAAATGTCTTTCCATTCCAAAAATTCATGTAATGTTAAAATCCTGGAGTTGATAAGAATATTTGAAAAAAAAGAGACCTGACCATTTTTGTACTTAATATAGGGAATTACTAAAGAGTATGCTATGAATCCTTAGATAATAAAAGCATTATTGAAATAAAAACTGATTCAGATTCTGTGTCTCCCTCTCTCTCTGCCCTCCTCTGCTCACACTCTATCTCTCTTTTTCTCAAAAATAAATAAACATTAAAAAATTTTTTAAAAAGTCGGGGGGCGCCTAGGTGGCTCAGTCAGTGAGTCATGATCTCACCATTTGTGAATTTGAGCCCCACGTCAGGTCCTGTGCTGACAGCTCAGAGCCTGGAGCCTGCTTCAGATTCAGTGTCTCCCTTTCTCTTGGCCCCTCCCCTGCTCACACTGTCTCTCTCTCTCAAAAATAAGTAAATATTAAAAAAAAATTTTGAAATAAAACTGAATTCTATATAAACTCAAAATTTTAAAAAGATTCATGTACAATTTGAACAGTTAAATGTCAACTAAATATAGTAAAAAAAAATGTATAGTCTTCTTACTGCACAGATAGTACAGTAGGCAACATTTTTCCAAAGCATTTCATAAAATGCTGTTATGTGAAAAAGATTTTATGGGCATATACATTGGGGGAATAATGAGTTAAGCACACCCATGCTTCTCAGAACTTGTAATGTGCAGCTGTGCATTGTTTATCTCAATCTGTTTGGGTTAAACATATTAGCCAGCATTCCCCGAATTTGTATGACTACAGATCCCAGCTTTTTCCACTTCTTTTAAAACCACTGTTAGTGGAACACACTTGGAGAATGCTGCTCCGAAGAAAGGGTGGGATTGAAGGACAATAGAGGTAGACATCCTAAACATAGTTAGAGAGATTTTATTGTCTGTGACCTTGAAAGTCATCACTTTTGTATTTTTTATATTCACTTAAAACCCTCATAAACTTTCAAGGTTAGGAAGGGCAAGTGCTGTGTGAAAGGAACAAATCAAAACTGGCCCCAGGCAAAATGATGAAGTAAGCAAAGTATTTTTGGCTTTTTACCATCAGTATCATCACATTTTCTTTCTACTATTGACAACTCACTTAGGTTGTCATCCCTCCTCACCACACCAGGATCTTGCTCTAAAACCCTTTCCCAGAGGGTGTTTAAACATGGCCAATTATACCTGCCTTCTGCTCTTTTCCCTGAAAAAGAGCCAATTTCTGCTAAGGATACACCACCTCTGGGAGCACTTTGATTGCATTGTCTTTTAGACTGAAAGCTCTGTCTGGGGCCTTAACAAATGTGTGTACTCGTAGCAGTTTAGGCCTTGTAGCAAAAGTAAGAATTTCTGCTTTCGGACAGAGAGCCCTGCTGGAAGGCTATCAAAATAAATCTCATTAGTCACCTTCTATTTTGCCTACTATCAACACCAATACTAGAAAAAATATATATAATTTTTCAGGAAAAATAGAAGTAAATAAGGCTATAGAAATTGAAAGGCCTGAGAGTTAGAGGCTTGGGTTTTAGTCTTGTCTTTGTTACCAACTGGTTAGCTTGTGATGTCACAAGGCCTCAGTATTGCCACTTGTCCAATGGGGATAATTCTTTCACTGGACCATGAAGATAGTAAAAGGAGACATATCAGCAGTGTTTTGAACAGTCTCAGGCAACATGATATTCTTTCAACAACTTTAGTTTGCATATAAAGAAATTCGAGTGGTGCCTGGGTGGCTCAGTCAGTTAAGCGTCCAGCTTTGGCTCAGGTCATGATCTTGCAGTTTGTTGAGTTCAAGCCCCACATCTGGCTCTGTGCTGACAGCTTAGAGCCTGGAGCCTGGAGCCTGCTTCAGATTCTGTGTCTCCCTCTCTCTGCCCCTCCCCTGTCCATGCTCTATCTCTCTCTCTCTCTCAAAAATAAACATTATTTCCTTCTTTCCTCTTCTGTCTTTTCCAGATGCATAAATGCATCTGGAATCTTTGTATATCTCACTTAGCTTTTCCATCTCTCCAGGCTGCACTGCCAAGGACATCTGCTTCTTCCCTGCCATCTATTTTGCCCACAGCCTTTTAAAAAGCTTTCTAGACACTATTACTTCAGAAACTTCACTCCCTAAATCATATTAAAACACACCTACATCCTACATTAAATATAATTCAGATGTAAAATAATTTATAAAGGATTTACCTTTGCATAATTCATTTAATACAGGAATGATTTCTTAATAAACATGGGCTCTTAGGCAGTTTCTAGATTTGAATCCCAGACCAACCATTTACTGGCTTTGTGACTAGGAACAAGGTATAATCTCTCTGTGCCTCAGGTATCTTAACTGCAAACCAAAGATGATAAATGAGCTACCTGAGAGGGTTAGTTTGAACAATAACCGAGCTCATAAAGTGTTTTAAGAGTTCTTAAAAGGTTACCAATTGTGTAATATTAGTTGAAGATATACTGATACTCTTTGGACTATTCTTTCAACTTCTCTTATCTTTGAAGTCTTTTAAAATAAAAAAATGAGAATACCCTCTCTCCCAAGATGCAGCTGTTAACAATATTATTAATGGTTGTTATTGGAAATCAGTATGCATACCTGGAAATTCTTTGGAAGTAAACACATCTAGCCTCTAAAAAATGTTTCAAATGTAATTAAAATGTATTTTAACTTTAATAATTTATTAAATGTCATAATTAACTTTTGTCATATTTTCTGGACATTTAATTAAGCCTTTATTAATTTGAAATTTTTAGTGTCTGTATTTTAGATACAATAAACCTTACCTTTTTGCCTTTCAGTTCTTCAATGTTTCCCAGAAACGTAGGTCCCTGAAAAGTTGATAGGTTCTGAGAGGAAATGCCCTGCCTGTTTACCTCTAATTGTTTTTATGCAATAGATGTCAAGCAATGAAGGTAGAGTGCAGTTAAACATTTTAAATCTTCTTCTTTATTTCATTGAGGTCAGTATCTTAATAAAGAGCCAGGTATGCTGCCACATTGCAAGGTGACAAGTGCAGTGGGAACAATACCTATGGTGCAAATCACTCTAAGAGATGCTATGGGGAGACAATCAAAAAAGACAAACGAGAAAACCTTATTCAAATGGCAGCACCTATCTGGCATTCAGGGCCCTCATTCTGAAATTCCAACTGAGGCTGCAGAATTAACCTTACATGAGGTCAAGACAGCTGGATGAGTGCCAAGATACCCATTTAGAAACCAGGAGAGTTAGTTCAATTGACTCAGAGAACTTGTATTACTGAGTGGAACTGGACCCAGTGCAGACGTTGATTATGATTTTCCTATGAGCAGAATGTGAGGTTTTATACTTGGTGGTGATTGAGTGATTAAATATCTTCTGTCTTTTTATGAGAAATTACTTTGGCCTATTTTCTTAAGCTTGCAGTCTTTATAGTCTCATTTCACTGATTTCTTATTTCAGGCACAGTCAGATCTGACATTAATACCAAACTTGCTTAATTGGTGAGTCAGTCAAAAATCACTTTCCTGGCAAGCAGTAAAATGAAGTCCAAGGAGACAGCTGGTCTAGAAGGAGATAAGTACCTGCTGGAGCAGGAAGAGAAAGAAAAGTCTACAGGAAAAGGAAAGGAATAAATCTATCAAATGTACTATGGCTTTTGCAGTAAAAATCAAACTTCTGTAAGGAACATGCCGTTATCTGATGGAACGCTAGGAAAAAGTTAAGGATCGAGTTAGAGAATATGATGCAACAGAAAACACAATGAGCAACAGCTTTATGAGAAAGGAACTATATTACACACTACTTGGCTTTATACTGAACAACAGTTAGAATGTGAATATTAATTAAGTAAAAATGATGATTCTATTATACCAAGAAGATAGAAGAAAGAAAATAGGCATGATCACCAAGTAAATAGGATGATGTTAAGAAGATAAGTTGTCAGAGCACCTGGGTGGCTCAGTCTGTTAAGATTCCACCTCCTGATTTGGGCTCAGGTCATGATCTCAGGGATCCTGGGTTCCAGCTCCACATCAGGCTCTATGCTGACCCTGCAGAGCCTGCTAAGGATTCTCTCTCTCCCTCTCTCTCTGCCCCTCCCCTGCTCATGCTTTCTCTCTCTCTCAAAAAATAGATAAACTTTAAAAAAAAGATAAATTGCAGAAAAGAAAGTCATTAATGGCCTAAAAATAGTGAGATTAGATTCTTGAAAAATATGAGGTAAACACTATAAATGTTTTAAATAAATTGAACCATGGAAGAGAAGGTGCCATTTAATTTATTTTTAAAACTGTACATGTAATTATTAAATATTTTTAAAGTAAGGAGAATAAGAAAGATAGTGTTATTTCTATAACTTCTTTGGTTTCATTTTCTTATCTCCTGCATCTTAAAAAATTATTGGTAACATATCAATCAATGCTGGTTGAGGAGATTAATTTAATATGCCTTTTATAGAAAGAGTTCATACAGGTGAAATGCTCAGAAAGGTAACAGAATAGATATAGTGAGTGCTCAGCTTAGCAGTTCTGAAGGATTAGGGCCTGACTGTAGCTTTTCAATAGAAAAACAGTGGACCTCCATTCCAGGTCTTACAGACAGAAGTGGGAGCACGGAGGGGAGAGAAATCTTTTCCCATTTAAGTATGAGTTGTTAATTGATTCCTTTTCACATTTCTAAAATACACATACATTATTTGCTTTTAATTCCAAAATACAAATGCATTTCCTCTTTTAACAGGACTTTCGCCACAAGTGTTCTATTTATATTACAAGGTTTTGAGTGCTTTCCTTCCCCTGCAAATTCTGGCTTTCTGGGAATATGGTCTGTTACTTTGTAACAAGGGAGCAGTATTCAGCATGTGAAAAATGCAGTTAATTGTCATTAAAAGCTCAGTTGATGGAATGGACATCACAGATGTCAGGGTATATGAATATCTGAATTTCATTGCTAAGAGATGCTTTCATTACCACCACATTAGTCAGTGATAGCTGCTTAAATGTGTTGGTAGTTTGTTGATGCAGAACATCTGGCCACATTGTTTTGATTGCTAGGTGACCGAATCTTTTGTCATGCCCGCCAAGAACAATGTCAGTAAATCAGATTCCCAGTTGTTGTTAATTATCTTTTCAGGGAAAGTGGTAATGGAGTCATAAAATTAAAGAATTAGAAAGGATTAAAAGAAGTCATTAGGTCCAATGGCCTTCTAATATTTGCCCCTATATTACTTATTACCTAAGAGGTTCTCCTAGATGAACTTGGGGCATATCTTACTAAAAAATGTTATAATATCGTCATTTTTGTCCATAGCATGAATTGACAATTTAGTATGATGTTTTTCATCGATGTTCCATTAAAAGGTGTTTGAATCTCTCCATTTAATTCTCGTAACTTTTACCATAGCAAACAGTTGCCCACTGTGTGCAAAATATGTATTTTTTTCTTTTCTGAAGTATTTCTCAGATTGAGGACAAAGGAGCACTATGGTTCCCTAATGTCCAGGGAGGATTTCATTCAAACACCAAAAAGCTAGATGTCAACTTTATGTTTAAAATTTCTATGTTTTTTAATTCGGAAAGAAAATATTAAGTGTATAGGACACACAGGAAGTTGTACAAAAACCTTTAAAACTGGCAAAGGAATTTTAACTGTGGGAGGAAAAGAGAAAATTCTGATTCCAGAAGTAATCGATACAACCTACATAAATAATTCAGTCTACTCCTATTGGAATTAGCTCTTTATCTTTTAAAACACCCAGTGCATACATTAAAATTCATGACTATCCCTGCTCTAAAACAGTTGTTACGTTTATGATTACTTATGAGAAAAAAAAAACACTAAATAACAAAACTAGTTTCCACAAGTTAGAAAGTAACAAAATTGACATTTCCCCGTAGAACACTAGGCTTTTCAAAAAAAACCAAAAAAAGTTTTAAAAAGTTCATCTCATTTCGGTGGGCCTTTAATTGGATGGAAGTATGATAATAAGAGCTTTTTGGTTTTTTCTTACAAATCTACAATGAAATGGTACAAACAGAATCTTCTAGAAAATTGTGCCCCTTTTGACATTCAACATTTTTTTCAGTAATAAAGAGGTGATAAATGCTTTTGAGGCCTGTCCTATCATCAAGAAAAGGATAAACGGCTTACTTGTAGGAGGTCATTTCAACTTTCCAACCATCTGAATACCATTTAAGAAATGACCTTTTTCAGCATAAGAATCCTAGGTAGAACACTAGTTCCTGAGAAAAAAACATTTTCGACTTGATCAATTAAAGAGTAGGCCTCATTTTTGATGGGTTGTAAGAGCTCTTGCCCATTTTCTCCCCTCTTTCAGCATACTTAGTATCGAAGAGCCACTTTGCAGTACTCTTAAGAATGACTCTGTGCGTTGTAATGAAAACCTTAAAAAATATTATTTTATTGTGAGGCCAATGTGATCTACACTCAGACACACACACACACACACACACACACACACGAATCGCCTAAAACAGCAGTCATACGCAAGGACTCCTGCAAACCAAAAACTTAGGACCTCTTGTTCAAAAAGTAGGGGGAAAAGAGGTGTTATTAAATATGCTAAAATATAATTCTATTTATCTTCTTCCTGTGTTCCTCTTTTGACTTATCATGGTGTTTTTTTTTAATTTCCTATTTAATGTTGTTCTAAGTTAAAATTTTAAATTATTAGCATGGATTTTACCATCCATTTTTACATGGTGCACTGTTGGTTTTAAATTCAAATACAGGATGATTTAACTGGTATGCAGAATCACAGAAATTACATAATTCATATCCTGTAGCTTCTATATGCACATGTACTTCATTCTTACCAGAATAGTGGAAATGCTGAACAAAATTAACTCATCTGTGTGTATTTTACTTCTTGATATGTGCACATCCTACCCACAATCTTTAATTTCAGCTTATTGATGAGTAAGGATGAAGTAAAAGGAAAAAGGACTATGGGTTGCCTATTTTTACCTTTCCTTTCATATCCTCATTATCAGCATAAGTGATCAGCTACTAAAAGGAAGTAATACAAGTAAGAAAGGCTACAGTAAGTTCTTTGGTCATTTGTGTTTCTTAGAACACCATGCCTTCGTTCTGCATTCAAAGCAAATTCTGTTTCATATGGAAAGCATGGCCTCTCTGGGCTGTCAACACCTTTGCTTACTCAGCCATAAACAGAAAATATTTACCATATATTCTCCCTTTGAGTCTTGTTGATACTCTGGGATCACTGGAATTGTGTGCTCATGGGGACATTATGAGCCCTGTGTTTGAATGAGACAACAAGGATTGGGTAACAGACCCTCATATTACACAATTTTCCGTGGCTTATACCCATGTTCCATTGTCCCACCAGACATCAATTATAAAACATAAGGTCAAAGATAAAATTATTAAGAACTTTAAGATGGTTGCAGAGGAACATTAACCCAAGGCTGGGGCCTGAGCATGTGGCCATGTTCTAGTTCACAGGCTGCATGCCCAGGAAGCTAGCTGCGGTCCTACCAGGAGCCCTTGACTTGTATTTCATGAGGGTGTCAATGTGCAGGTGCTTTCCTCCTCCCTCCTCAAAAGCAAAGTGAAATAGGGAAAATACTCCCAAAAGATGTTGATAAGTACTTTCATAGCACCTTTTTAGAGGTGCTTGAAGTATTTGGCACCAACACAACCACATGAATATTGAAAATAAAAATGTTCAGGGTAGTTTTCAGAAAAAAGTAAACTGAAGGGAGATCAAAGCAATTAATCAAAGGTTAAAATCAATCAGTAAAGTCACACTTTGATAAAACCATACTCCCACTCTATTGATCAAGGCCACTGTAAAGTGCTATTTTTAATTGAAACTACTCCTCTTAGGTGAAAGTAGAATTCGAACCCTAATATTCATATGAAAGCCAGTGTTCTGTAAAATTTTTAGTATCAAACCTTAGAGGCATCTTGTTTGTGCTCTATTGATACTGCCTGTATTTACACTTATGTTCTAGAGACTGAATTGTGAGCCTTAATAAAATATCACAGTACTGCTGTGGAATTCAGTATTTGCCTCATTACGTTTCAGCACATGTTATAAAGTTTGGTAACATGTTAGACTATAGACATGAGCCACCACACATCTAATTTATTATATTAAAGATGGGCACACCATTGACATTGGGTTGGGGGGGTGCAAACATGATGCTTGCAGTTTTGTTGCCTGTCTAGAAGAAAAGAAAGGACAAAACATTGAAGCTAAGGAGCTAAGAATAGTGTCTCTGTCTCCAATTTTGAGATAAATAAGGCTTGTCAGGGCCATAGGATAATAGACTTGATTAACATGATAAATGGCACAGGTGTGGGAGAACTATCTCCCTAACACTATCTCCCAGCTTTACTGGATGAAGAATGTTGGGCAAGCTATTGTCTAAAAGCATAGTTACTCTAATTGCACTGTACATTTTGCCTCGTCCGTTTCATTGCTTGTTTTCTGGCCCACAGCAGAAATATAGTCACCATCACAATACAAAGTATACCATACACACAGAATATAAATGTGTTATAGCCACGCTACCTTGGTATTTGCCTCTCTGGTGAAATTCAGGCTTCCTGGAGACACTTACCCTTTTGGAGCCTTGACATTGACTCAAGAATTGCCTAGCTCAGAACTGGGAACCTCAGAATGGCTGGACTTTGTGTTTACATTATTATTCATTCACTCATTCAGTCACCTGATATTTATTCAGCAACATATATGTGCAAGGCACAGTCTTAAGCAGATTACAAATACTAATCACATAGGAATCTTTAAAGAGCATTAGAGGTGGACATAAGACATGTGGAGATAACTATCTCATACAGTACAAGATGGAAATTAGAGCAAATCCCTCCCCACCCCCCCAAAAAACCCACATATATATAGAAGTTCAGAACAGAAGATGAAATGCTTTCTCTAATGTGCAGATTACATGATTTTGTATCAGGCAAACTAGCTGCAATCAAAACCCATGAGACAAATGAAATAGTCCACAAATTTCATGTATAACAAAGTTAGCCAGTTAAAGTACAATGGGAAAACCCAGTTCGTAATGGCCAAGAAACACACACACACACACACACACACACACACACACACACACATCACATTTAGTAATACACTTAACAAGGAGAATGTAGACATTTTGAGGTAGAAGGAATAGAATTTCAGGTGAAGGAAGCAGTATATGTAGAGGCACAGGAACTGAGAAGTGAACAGTTGTCATAGATGAGAAACAGTTTGTCCTTTAGAGCAGTGTTTCTCAAATTGCAATGTGTGTATGATTACCTACAAAGCTTGTTAAAACTCACATTCTGATTCAGTAGGTGTGTTTCACAAGCCCTCAGGTAGCAATGCTAATGCTGCCAATTTATTGACCACACTTAGACTAGGAGGGGGTTAGAATATATGAATCATAACCAGAGAGAAGCTAGGTGGAAACTTTAGAACAATGAATGTGGGCTACGAAGTTTGGACTTTATTATGTAGAAAAAAAGATGTCTGAAAACAGATTATTTTCATCAATCCTGAACTCTTTTTTAAAAAAATATTTTTAATGTTTATTCATTATTGAGAGACAGAGAGAGACAGGGTGTGAGTGGGGCAGAGAGAGAGAGAGAGACAGAATCCAAAGCAGGCTCTAGGCTCCGAGCTGTCAGCACAGAGCCTGACGCAGGGCTCAGACCCATGAATCACAAGATCATGACCTGAGCCAAAGTCGGGCGCTTAATCAATGAGCCACCCAGGCATCCAATCTTTAACTCTCTTAAAGTTAGTAAAGCAGCAGTGTTTAAGATGGGTATCTTTTCCTAAACTGAACAGTGCTTCTCAAAGAATGATAAGCACCTATGTTTTCCCAACTTAACTTAGAAGCTCTTGGTGAGTGGGGACCCAGGAACCTGCTTCTTAATAGCCTCCCATCTAGCTAGATGTTTTGGAATCACTGGACCAGATGGTCACCACAATTATGTAACTTCCTCAAATTTGTATTATCAAAGTCTTCATAGTAAGAGGTTTCTAGAAACCATATTGTAATCCAGCTTTTTTTTTAAATGTTTATTTATTTATTTTGAGAGAGACGGAGAGCGAGAGAGAGCAGGGAAGGGAGAGAGAGATGGAGACAGAGAATCCCAGGCAAGCTCTGCACTGTCAGCATAGAGTCCCATGCGGGGCCTGAATGCATGAACGAGATCATTACTTGAGCCCAAATCAAGAATCAGAAGCTTAACTGAACCACCCAAGCTCCCTGTAACCTAGCTTTCATGGATAATGCTTGGGTAGAGGAAGTTTGTATTATAAATTAAATTCAAAAATAAGCCTGAGAATCAATAAAATGTCATGGTTAAGCAGAATTTATTTTGTGAATGCAAAGATGTTTTAATATTTAAGATCTGATTCCCCCCATCCCAGTTTTCCCTTTCTTAGTAAATTATACTACTGTATATCCATTTGCTTAACCAGGAACCAGAGAGGCATCCTTAATTCTGGCACCTTCTTCACCTCCCACATTCAGTCATTCACTACTTGCTGTAGATTCTACATCCCAAATGTATTCCAAATTTAGTCGCAGATCGTCTCCCCTCATTCTATGCCAGACAGTCATTATTCCTTTCCTGCTATGAGAGCTCCCTAACTGGTCTTTCCATTCCTCCTTCACCTCTCTTCCCCACTACATTCTTCACAAAACACACAGAAAAAAGTTTTAAAATATAAATCCTATCAGTTTAATCCCTGATTAAAATTATTCAGTCGTTACCTGTTGCACTTTGTTTAAAATCCAAACTCCCTCCAATGGCTTGTAAGGCTGATTTGTCCCCTTCTGTTTCCAGTAATGCTTCAACCACTTGCCCACCGTCTTGTATTTTCCTAGACTACATCTATCTGTTTCTTGCCTTGGGATATACACATACAATTCTCTCTTTGCTTGAATGATCATTTTCAGAAAGGCATTTCCTTTTTTGGGGGGAGGGGAGAGAGAAAGAAGGCGTGAGTGAGCGAGGGGGAAAAGAATGAGGGAGAGAGAGGGAAAATCTCATGCAGGCTCCACATTGTCAACTCAGAGCCCAAAGCAGGGCTTGAGCTCAACCGAAGCAGTGCTCACCTCACCCCAAGCAGGGCATGTGCTCACCCCATGCAGGCCCAAGCTCACCTGATGCGGGGCTCGAACTCACGAACCATGAGATCATGACCTGAGCCAAAGTCAGCTACTTAACCAACTGAACCACTCAGGCACACAAATAAAGGTATTTCCTAACCACTGTATAGAAGTATAGTCCCCCACACATCCCCAACTTTATTATTGCAGTGTCTTAGTTCCTTCTTGCATATTTTTCTGTATTTGTAGTTACACCTTTACTTCTTTATCTGTTCTGTGTTTATCCCCTTACTGTGTTGTAAATTCTGTAAAGGCAGAGGCTGTTTTTTTTGATTCATCTTTGTAAATACAGCATCATATTTCTTTATTCAACAAATATTTGTTGACTGTCTAAGACATGCAGGGTACTGTTTTAAGTTCTCCATATATAGTAGAGAGCAAAACAGATAAAAATTCTTGACCTCATGGCATTTACACTAGTTGTGGTAAGCGTTCAATAAATAGATAACGAGGTGAAATTTAAAGCATGTCAGATGGTGGTTAGTGCATTGGCAAAAAATAAGGTACAGAAAACAAAAAGAAATGTTGAATATGTGTAGGGTTTACTTTGTCAAATGGGGATGTGGAAGAGGTCTCATTCTAACATACAAATAGAGGAAAGAGTAATATATATATATATATATATATATATATATATATATATATATATAATTTTCATTTATTTCCGTATATTTTTTAATTTCTTCTTTAGTTGCTAGGTTGACCTATGCATTCTTTAGTAGGAAGTTCTTTAACCTCCATGCATTTAGAGGATTCCCATTTTTTTTTCTTGTAGTTGATTTCAAGTTTCATAGCCTTGTGATCTGAAAACATGCCTGTTATTATTTCACTTCTTTTATATTTATTGAGGGCTATTTTGTGACCCACTATGTGATTTGTCTTGGAGAATGTTCCATGTGCACTCAAGAAGAATGTGTATTCTGCTACTTTTGGATGAAAAGTTCTGAATGTATCTATCAAGTCAGTCTGGTCCAGTGTATCATTCAAGGTGATTGTTTCTTTATTGCTTTTCTGCCTAAGTGATTTGTCCATTGTTGTAAGTGGAGTGTTAAAGTCCCCTACAATTACCGTAGTCTTACCAATAAGATTGTTTATGGTCATGATTGATTTATATATTTGGGTCCTCTCAAGTTGGGGGCATAATCATTAACAATTGTTTGCTCTTCTTGATGGGTAGACCCCATAATTATGATATAATGTCCTTCTTCATCTCTTGTTATAGCCTTTGTCTGATGTAAGTATGGCTGATATCTAGTTTGTCTGATATAAGTATGGCTACTCTAGCTTTCTTTTGACTTCCAGTAACATGATAGATGGTTCTCCGTCCCCTCACTTTCAATCTGAAGGTGTCTTCAGGTCTAAAATGACTCTCTTATAGTCGGCATATAGACAGATTTTGTTTTTAATCCATTCTGATAGCCTATGTCTTTTGATTGGGGCATTTGGTCCATTTACATTCAGAGTTATTACTGAAAGATATGGATTTAGTGTCATTGTGCTATCTGTAGGTTTCATGCTTGTGGTGATGTCTCAGGTCCTTTGTAGTCTTTGCAGCATTCCACTCACAGAGTCCCATTTAGGATCTCTTGCAGGACTGGTTTAGTGGTCGTGAACTCCTTCAGTTTTTGTTTGTCTGGGAAAGCTTTGTCTCTCCTATTCTGAATGATAGACTTGGAGGATAAGGATTCTTGGCTGCATATTATTCCTAGTCAGCATATTGAATATTTCCTGCCACTCTTCTCTGGCCTGCCAAGTTTCAGTGGACACTAGATGCCTGGGAATGGCTCCTCCTCCCTCCCAGGCACGTGTTCAGGGTGGCAGGTCCCAGTCTAGAGAAAGACCTACTACCCTTGATCATGTTAGAAATTGGTTATCTGTTTTTTGTTTGTTTGTTTGTTTGCTTGCTTGCTTGTTTCCCAGTCCATGGATTTTATCGTGTCCAAATACAATCCTACACTTCCACAGTCTTTTTTTTTTCTCTTCCTTTTGTCTCTCCACAGAAGGGGATCCCTCTCCTCTGTGCCTATGCTGCCCATTTTATCTCTCTCAATTCGCAATCATGCACCTATGGCCTGCCAAGTTGTCCCCTTGGGCCCCTGGGATCTTTCTGTCTGTCACTCTGTAACCCGGATTCCTGGAATTCCAAGTCTTCTGGCCTCAAAACTGCTGTGTGTGAGGGACGAGGGAACTTCGGGTCCCCTAATTCCCTGCCATGTTGATTCCTCTCTAGCCTTGTTATTGTTTTAAATACTATACACACATATGGAAAAGTTTGGAAGTCCACATACCAGTAATGGCTATAGCCAGATAGCAGGATATGTTATTTTCATTTTTTTCTTTATATTTATATTTAATTTATGTTCTTTAACCACCCATTGGTTATTTAAACTTAAAATATATAAACCCCTTACAAAAGAAAGGTGATAATTCTGACAACTTAAAATATTGGTCCTTCTTAGATCTGAAAGGTACCTCAGAGGTTGTATATTATATCCTCATTATTTAACAAATCAGGAATCAGATGGTTAAGTAGTTAAGTGAATTTCCCCAAACTGAATTGCAAGCAGACCTGGGACAACAACTGATGTTTTATGAATCTTAATCCATAATTCTCTTTCAGTTCTCTTTCTTTTTTGTGCAGTGGCAATCCCCAAACAATACTTTCAGTAGAAGCTTCTTCTAAAATGTTATTTATATATTCGTTAAACAAAAACATGCACATCACTTTGAATGACTTTATCGCTTTGTTGAAATTTAGGTTTTCTGAATCCCAGTCCTTCACTTTTTTTTTTTTCATGGAACAGTGGTAATCTCTAAGGAATCCTTTGTAGGAAGGAATAAAATGGACTAATGATATGGGTGTATCTGTGAAACGCAACCATGCAAATTTACTTGCAATGATTTTCTGATCTATACAGTTGATGTCATATAGTTTCAACCATAAGTCTTTTAAAGTTGTTAGGAAAGTGGAGATTTTTTTTTATTTCTACTCAGAGGAAACATTTCAGATCTATCAACTATTTTGACATCCAGAATAATCAATATTTAAAAGTCTGGCCAATAAATACTTGTAGAGAAAAAAAATGTTGCAGAGAATTAGAGACATGTCTTCTAATTCCATATATACTCACATATGGTGTATTCTTGGAGATTCAATGCTAAGTATAAATTATAGATGGATGGGGAGTAAAGACTAAGCTAAGAATTAGGGTGCCTGGGTGGCTCAGTTGGTTAAGTTTCTGACTTCAGCTCAGTTCATAAATGGTTTGTGGGTTCAAGCCTGTGTCAGGCTGTGTGCTGACAGCTCAGAGCCTGGAGCCTGCTTTGGAGTCTGTGTCTCCTTCTCTCTCTGCCCCTCCCCTGCTTGTGCTCTGTCTCTCTGTCTCTCTCTCTCTCTCTCTCTAAAAAAAAAGTCTGCAGCCAACAAATAGTGGCAGACAAAAAAAAATGTTGCAGAGAATTAGAGACATATCTTCTAATTCCATATATACCCATATATGGTGTAGTTCCTTGGAGATTCAATGCTAATTATAAATTGTAGATGGATAGGGAGTAAAGACTAAGCTAAGAATTGGGATGCCTGGGTGGCTCAGTTGGTTAAGCGTCCAACTTCAGCTCAGGTCGTGATCTCAAAGTTTGTGCGTTGGAGCCCCACATGGATTTGAGGCCTGCGTTGGGCTCTGTGTTGAAGCTCAGAACCTGGAGCTTGCTTTGGTTCTGTGTCTCCCTCTCTCTCTGCCCCTCTGCTGCTCACACTCTGTCTCTCTCTCTCTCTCTCTCTCAAAAATGAATAAACATTAAAAAAAAATTTAGAGCCTAAGCTAAGAATGGATACTTAAATTGGTAGAATTTTTACTTATATGGATTGTCCTGGTTTTTCTTTTCTTTTCTTTACTTCTCTTTTCTCTTCTCTTCTTACTTTTTTTCCCCCTTTTCTTTGCTTAATTTACCTTTTGTCTTAGAAACTTAAAAGAGTTATAGAAAGGGTATATAAAAGGAAAGGCCTCCTTCACCTTTCCCCAGTCCCTCCCTTCCCAGAGGTGGGTGTCCCGACCAGCCCCAGCCCTCATTCATTTTCAAACTTGTATGTAAATAAAAGACCAAGTTTGAGTTTGTTTCTTTTAGTAACCAGATCATGGTATATATATATATATATATATATATATATATATATATATATATATATATATATATATATATCATTTATCCATGACATATTCTACAGAATTAGTGTCCCCATTTGGGTTGCTTCATTTGCTGTTATAATTATGCCCACTTTTGTGCACAGACTTGAGTATGCGCTCTTTCTCTTAATAAATAAATAAAATAAATAAATAAATAAACTTAAAAAAAGGCATAATTTCTTAATAGTTCCACTCTAGATGGTGCCATCAGAGAAATAGAAATCGCCTTCAACAGACTACTTTTTGAGGATAAATGCAAAGTAAGCTTTGATAAATTTTGCTTTATTGAAATAGCAACAGAAGGTTAAAATTAATTACATTATTAAGGTTAAAATGATACTGTTGCCTATATTAAAATTTTATAACTAAAATTATATAAATTTTAAAGTCATTACAATGTTTTATTTATTTTTTTTTAAATGCTTATTTATTTTGAGAGAGAGAATGCACTTGCACACAAGTTGAGGAGGGACAGAGAGAGGGAGAGAGAGAATTCCTCAGCACAGAGTCCTGCAAAGGCAGGGCTCAATCTCACTGTGAGATCCTGACCTGAGCCGATATCAAGAGTCAGACACTTAACCAGCTGAGTCACCCAGGTGCCCCTAAAGTCATTACAATGTTTTATTCATTATGTTGAAAATCAAAGAGGATAGTTCAAATCAGCTCTTTTCAGGTCCTTTCTTCACTAATAGTCTGTATCTTACTCTTATTTATGCCACCAGTGTCCCATGAGTAGATACTGAGATTGTCCTCTGGATACTTAAGTTCCATTCTAATTGCAGTCATTTCCAAATATTAACATTTATCTTGGAGGATACTGCTGCTTCTTTAAAACAAATATAGCTTCAATAATTTTTAACAACACTAGTGTTCTTAAGAACATCATATTTCAAAATACTAGGTGTTTAGTGTGGTATAAACTAAATGTCTAAATAGTTTACTAAATCACGTTTCAGTTGACATTTTAGAGATGCTGGTATCATGTATTCGTTATTCTTTCACAATTATATTGGAGATTATCTGTTTTGTCCCAGATAAATGGAACTAGCTTCTGAGGCATTTGGAAAATAAATGATAGAAGTGATGTTATTATGTGTGTTTATGTTTGGCTTCTATGTCCATACGTGTATGTATATATGTGTGTATGTGCACACGCTTATTGTTACCACTGTCTTTTTAAGATGAGAAAATTCACCATCAAAAAAAAGAGAATTACATCAATTTAGACCTGACATTTCTGTAAAAGGGCATATTTAAGTTAGTGCCGGTACTTTGTTTTAAGGTACAGTCTAATGACTCAGCAGTAAGTTGTCACTGTGAATTTAGGCCTGATCGTTTTAATTCTGTCACCATTGAGCTTCCAACAGAGTTTCTCAGTCCCTGATGGCTTAAGAAGGTTCTCATTAGCTGGATTCTCTCTCTCATTTAAGAAGAATACATAATGTTAGCCTTATTATCTTCAAAATGCCTCTTCTTGAACATGTTCCAATGCTATGTGGCACTTTGCATATACTTGCCTATTATCTCATTCATCATATATAATATTTATCTATTTTTAAAGACAGACTCATTTTCTGGGAAATGGAATGATGTGTCTAAATGAGCATTGATTCATTCATTGATTAATTGATTCATTTAGCAAACACCATTGAATACCTGCCATGTAATAGACATGTTGTTGGCCATAAAAATGACTCTGATTTGGTAACCACCTTCTGCAAGCCACAAATATGAAGAAAGGTTGAGTGAGTAGCAATACTGACAATCATTGTTGATTATTGTTAGCTTTGGGTCATGGGTGCATGGTAGTTCATTCTCTATTCTCTCTTTCTCAAATATACTTGAAATTTTTCATATTACAGAAGTTTTAGTTTAGTTGTTTTTTTTTTAATGAATCCTTGTCAAGTTTTATTCTACTAAATTGGGGGTATGTATCCTAGTCACCCAGAAAGTAACCACTGGACTTGGGTTTGTTTTTCATTTGGATCCTTCTCTTTCTGAAAATGCCAAACACATTCTTCAAAGTTTTGCCATTTCTTCCTAGTGCCAATTTCTAAAATTCCCTACCTTGTAAACCTAAATATAATAACACACACTTTTCTCCAGGTGTGGTAATGAAAGTGGAGTTAGGAGCTTGGCTGTGTTGAGCTACTCTCCAGAGTTACCTCTTTCTTTCTTTAGTCTCCAGGCCATTAAATTTCATTTGGTCATGACTCTTCTTATACCTTAAGAACTATTAATTTTGTTATCGTATTTCCCTCTTCTTTGTTGATTTTGTTATATTTTGAGGAAAAGGGGTTCTAAGTTGCACCTTTATTTTTCCATCTTAAATCATATCAGGGGCATCTGGGTGGCTCAGTCAGTTAAGCATCCAACTTCAGCTCAGGTCATGATCTCACTGTTGGTGGGTTCGAGCCCTGCCTCGGGCTCTGCACTGACAGCTCAGAGCCTGAAGCCTGCTTCAGATTCTATCCCCCTCTCTCTCTGCACATCCCCCCTTACACTGTATCTGTCTCTTGAAAATAAATAAATGTTTAAAAAGAAATCATATCAGTCCCCTTTCTTTAGTTCTTTAAAGTCCCAAAGGAAAGAAAAAAAGAATATCTGAAGATTAAACAGCAGAGTGAATGTCTTAGATACAACCAAAATAGCCACCAGTGCCTCCTTTTAATTGCATTCAAGCTGCAAATATTAAGAACTTACTGTATTTTATGGCTACTTTACAAATATCTTTCCTAATAGCTTAGAAAGAAGTGAGCTTCCCCTTCTGCTCTTTTCCTGCGAAGAGTGTATCATATGCTAAAAATGTCCACATTTATGCATATTTCTATTGCCCATTGTAACAACAGCAGCAATCCTGAATACGGAGTAAAAATTGAGTCACTGATTTTAGTTTTATTTTAAGTGACATGAAAGATCTTTAGGAAAATAAAAAGTCAAGCTGGGAGAAAATATTTGTAAAATATATACCTGATGAAGGACTGATATCCAGAATACTTAAAATATCTCTAAACTCAGTAATAGGAAAACAAGCAATCTAATTATTTAAAAATAGATTCCAACAGACACTTCAGCAAAGAGGTACAAGATAATATTTTTGGTGATGCACCTGTTCTTTATCTTGATTTTGGTGGTTACATAACTGTACGTTCATCAAAATACATAGAATTATTCACCTAAAATGGTGAATTTTACTGTACATAAATAACACTTTAATAAAAAATGAAGGAAAATAAAAGTGATTTCAGACCAAAAAATGATGCGCAAGATGTTAAGTAAATGTAAATGATATTAAAATATTTTAATATATAGATATTTACATGAAATACTCCCTTGCTTTTTCAAGTCTTACTAGTGAGCCTTTCCCTGGTAATCGTAATGTACATTTGAATCCTACACACAAATACAAACTCATTCTTCTTCCCCAGTTAACTTTTCTCCATTGTGATATTCTAACTATTTATACACTTCTGTTCTTTCTTCCTCCTCCAGGATGCCATGATAAGATGTAATGCAATACCATGATAATAGGGATTTTTCTTTGTTTGTCAAGGTAACCTCAGTCCCTAAAATGGTACTTAGTACATAATAGGCTTGAAAAAGTATTTGTTTAATTAATTAATAATTTACTAATTAGCTCCTTTAAAAAAATATTGTTCCTTTACTAAGTAGAGACCTTGAGTTGGTCACATAAGAAAAAACAATGAGGCTTTGTCTTGTGTTGAATGCAATTTATGGACTTTTACTGTTATTATGAACATTATTTTGAAGAAAGAGCCATGATGTCAGTGCTTTCAGTTGCCAAGTTTTAGGAAGAGTTTGGATCTAATACTTTTAAGTACACTGAATTTGCTTTATAAAGGTAATTCTTAGTATATTTACATTTATATAAACCTATTTTCCAATCTTTTGTCTAGACAGTTATTCTTAATATCCATTGTACTTATGCAACTTTTCATTCTGTGTTACCCAATATCTTCCTAGATTCATGTCATCAGTGCTAGTAAGTATCTCCTGTTTCCACTGATTATTGTAATTTATTATTATGTGCAATAATCTAAGTATAGACTTAGCCCAAAAGACAAAGTCAAGTCAAAGTCAAGTTTCCTTGTAAATAGTACAAGATATAAAAAGTACACTAACAAGAGAGATTTAATAGAAGCAGTAAAGGTCAATAGTGTAGGACTTTTAGGATGGTATTTTCATGAAGACATAACCACTACTTTAAAGAAGTGATTAAAGGCTAGCTCATATTTAGAGAGAGAAGTTATGAATGTAGCAATTGATTATCTCTTAGGAAGAATTCTCAAACCTACTACCTAAAAGTCAAGAAGTCATAGATGAGCCTAAAGTACAGATAACATTCATGGGAGTAAAACCACATACTGCAAAATAACAGGTGTTTACAAAATATAACTGACCTTTCTCATGCCCTAAGAAGAACAATTAGTGTTAATAAAGAGATGATGATGGAGCTCAAAGTAATACTATTCTGTATTTTTTTAAGTTTTTTATTTATTTAGTTTCAGAGAGAGAGAAAACATGCATGTGCATGAGTAGGGGAGGGGCAGAGAGAGAGGGAGAGAGAAAAACCCAGGCAGGTTCTGTGCTGTCAGCACTGAGCCCTATGCGGGGTTCAATGTCATGAACCACAAGATCATGACCTGAGCCAAAATCAAGAGTCAGACATTGAACCAGCTGAGCCACGCAGGTGCCCCCCCACCCCAAGTAATACTATTCTCAACAAAATTTTAAGTTCTACAAAATGAGACTTTAATATTTGCAAAGATTAAGTAGTTAGCATATGCAGAGTGTGTGCTGCAGTGAGTTGCACACGGTAAGCACTCAGCTGTTTGTTTTCATTATTACTGTCATTTTAACATCCCCTACACAATTTCTACTCCTTTGCTGAGGAGAAAATGCTCAATGAAATAAGTTTAAGTCAAAACAAAGTGGTTGAAGTAGTGACTTTTCTTACAAATGAATGGCAACAATAAACAAAAGTTAGAAACAACAATGAGTATCATACAAAAAGCAAGGAAAAGTATTATGTGAAGATAGAACTTGTGGGTATGGGGAATATAAGGGAAATCTCTGCCTTCTACTCAGTTTTTCTATAAACCTAAACTTTCCATAGAATATGGATTATCTAGCTTGTGTTTTTAATCAGAAGGCATTTTCTATTATAATTAAGTAACTTTTAAATGTGGCATATATATATGACATACACATATATGTCTGACATGTATGTGTGTGTGTATATATACATATATATATATATATGTGATGAAAAACCAAAAAAGAAAAAAAATTACTGGTGTTTAGTATGTGAGTTTGTATGTACGTGTGTGTTTGTTCATGTGTTTCATTTTCCTTTTGTCTTACCACACTGTTTTCAAACATGTAGTTTTAATTTAGGGTATTAATACAAAAGAGATTACAAGAAAGAAAGATTCTTAATTCCTCTTTAATTGAATTATCTCATTTAGTCTATTTTCTATTAAATTTGCCCAACAAAAATAACTCTGAGAAAGTGAATATTTACTAATTAAGGACTTTGGAGTTTCATCTCTAGTTATCTACAGAGGGCAGCAAACAGCTTCAAATTCAAAGACTAGCATGTTGAGTTAGCAGGTTTTAAGAGCTGCTTTCTGATTCAGCATCATAGGAAGCACTGTGAAACATGTCAAAATAAAGGTTCAGTTTGCTAAATGTACATAATTGCTACATGTGGAAGAGAGCAGAGGAACCCATGGGTCAGAACCAGCTACGTGACTGCAGTCAAGGAAAGGTAGCAAAATTAGCACATTCAGGGTGTCAGTCATTATGTTAACACTGCTCCAAATCTTGATACTACAAAGGTGGTTTAAAAATATATATTTAATTTCTAAAAAAAAAAAAAAATATATATATATTTAACTAAAATGTTACCAAATATGTTGCAGACATATTCTCATGAGTACTGATTATGGTATTTTATAAAATTATAAGTGGATAGCCATTAATGATTAATGGTCCAAGGCAAATCTATAATGTTTCAAGCTAACTTTGGTTTTGAATGCTTTTCTATTAATGTATCTCTACCTCTATTTCTACATTTTTATTCTTATTTTTATGACATAGTAAAATCAAAGTTATATTCAAGATGCCACTAGCCCAACCTATATTTATAGTAGTAATTTATTGTCCCTGATTGGGTTGTGATTCTAAGACAGAGTCTACTTTGTAAGAGGTTTATGAAGGTATGGTCTTGAGGTCAACACGTGTGGAATGGAGGGGAGGGAAGAAAGACTAGGCAGAGGGAAAAAATCAAACTGCAGTGTAGGCCCAACCCTACAGGATACTCTGGACTTAAAATGGTTCTTCAGAATCCTGCTAAATCAGGCTGAGAGGGGGATGTCTTCATACTCCCACCTGGGTGAGCCAGTGCATGTGGGCCACTCCCATGAAGGGGCATGACCATGGGCAAGGCTCAGGCTATCCCTCCTGGGAAAGAAATTCCTCCCATCCACCTTTTTTTTTTTTAAGTTTATTTATTTATTTTGAGAGAGAGAGAAAGAGAGAGAGGGAGAGGGAGGGAGAATCTCAAGCAGGCTCAGCGTGGAGCCCAACAAGGACCACGAGGTCATGACCTGAGCCAAAACCAAGAGTTGGATGCTTAAACTGACTGAGCCACTCAGGTGCCCCATTAAGTCCTTCCTTAAAGGGACGTTTGAGTGGGGCATCACCGCATCCCTCACATTCATGCACAATAAAAAGTAACCGAAATGCCTTATCGTAATACAGAAGGGATGACTTTTAGATTTACCTAGTATGCTTTGTTATCTTTTCGAGAATTAACTCATTAATTCATGTTTAATAGAAGGCTATTAGCAGTTCGGTGTTAGCTCCTTCAAGTTTTGCTTTTTAACAGGTGAGAAGGCAATAAATTAAAATACTGAAGGGTGCCTGGGTGGCTCAGTCGGTTGAGCATCCGACTTCAGCTCAGGTCATGATCTCACAACTCGTGAGTTCGAGCCCCGCGTTGGGCTCTGTGCTGACAGCTCAGAGCCTGGAGCGTGCTTTGCATTCTGTGTCTCTTTCTCTCTCTGCCCCTCCCCAACTTGTGCTCTGTCTTTCTATGTCTTTCAAAAAAAATAAATGTAAAAAAAATTTAAAAAAATACTGAAGTGAATACTCTATCCAAGCTTTATATTAAGACACACACACACACACACACACACACACACACACACACACAAAACCCTGAAAGACCAAGTGACTAAAAGTATGCTTAATTGTACTTAAAAGAACAGTTTACAGCACCTCCAGGCATTCCTTATTTATGGAAATCCTTGGAGACCCAGTACTAAAGCAACATGGAAGGGAGAAACAAAGACATTGTTGTTTTAAGATTAACTGAATTGCCTTTAGCATTAAAGAAGAGATATATACTTATTTAAGTTATATGAATGAATAGACATAAGGAAGAAAATTAAAATTACCCACGATCTCTCAATTCAAAGAAAACCACTTAATAGTATAATTTTTCTCATAATCATTTTTTCCTCCATAAATAATAAAATTTGATTCAGATGATCTCACATATAGAATACAGCCTTTTCTATTCCATTAAAAAAGTATTCAAATGAAAATGTGCCTCTACTGTAGGTTTCTCCACTTATTTGGCATATGGAGCATATAATTAGCGCCGTTACAAGCAACGAGAAGATGAATTACTGAACGATATTTCTTAACTGTTGCATATTTCAAACTATTTTTCTGGGAGAAACCACAAAATGGAATTATTTGGCCAAAGATACATAACTTTTGAAGGTTTTTTGCCATATTACCAAATTGGAGTTCAAAATAATGTGCATCACTTTATTCCGCCTTAGGTATTTCTTATATCTTTTTCAATAGTCCTTGCAAAATTTGATAAGGAAGAGAATATTTCACTGTTGCCTAATTTTTTGATTATTTGTTTGGTTATTGAGTGAAAGTAAACATTTTTTAAGTCAGTCATATGTCTTTTTTCTGTAAGTTATCTATGTCTTATAGAAACAGTGCTTTTCTGTATTAATGTATTTTTAAAAATTTTTTTAAATGTTTATTTAGTTTTGAGAGAGAGAGAGAGAGAGAGAGAGCAGGGGAGGGGCAGAGAGAGAGGGAGACACAGAAGCCGAAGTGGGCTCCAACCTCTGAGCCCCAACATGGGGCTTGAACCCAGGCATCCTGAGATTGTGACCTGAGCCAAAGTCAGACACGCAACCGACTGTGCCACCCAGGCACCCCTTTTCTTATTGATTTCTAATTCTTCTTTATACATTAAGGATATTTTCCTTTTGTTGGTGGTCTTGCAATTATTTTTCCCAGTTTGTTACATTCTCTTCAATTTTGATTTTTTTCTGAACTATACATTTTTTGTGTCTGTGAATTCAAACATTTTTTTTATAATTTCTTTTTTGACTTTTACCCTTATAAAGTTCTTAGTCAGAGATTACATACATGTTCATCTATATGTATTGTAGTGATTTCTTTTAAAAATTCTTAAATCTGTCTATATTTTATTTTGTTAGTTTTTAGAAACTAAGAATATAAAAATATATTTTTCCAAATAATTACCCCAAATTATTTATTGGAGAAGCAGACTCTTTTTGTTACAACCATATTAAAAATAAGTACATTTTACGTCACTATCAAAAACACACAACATGCATAGAAACTTATAACTGAAGTAAAAGTGTCAAAATAATTTTTATCCTTCATGTTAGTACTGGAATTATGAGCTATTCTATTCTATATCATCCCATCCCATCCCATCCCATTTCATTCTGTATTATTTCAACTAAAACTAAAAAAAAATGACTGTGGTCCACAAAATAGGTTTGAAAAATTTATTAATGGATTTACCCATTGTCTGGAAAACATAATTTACTAATTCCTTGTTTTGTGATCTGTACCATATCTTACAGAGTTGTTATTTTTTGTATGGCAAATAAGTACAAAGTTTGTTCCATTACTGTTGATTTTTATATATTATTATTATGTTTTAATTATTTTAGTTTTATAATATGCTTTACTGTCTTGCAGGACAAGTAAGTTCCTTTTTCTTCACTCTAAATTTTCAGATTTACCTCAGCTAGTCTTGCATATTGGTTTTTGTGGGTTAACTTAATCACTCTGTCACAAGTTAAACTTTTGACAGGTGTGCCCTGTGGTCCTCTCACACCTTAGTGTGCTCTTAGAGCATTAGGCCTTCATCATGCACATGCTTCCTGGGAATCTATAACAATTACAGTTTCTACCTCTAAACCATGTAGCAGCTGTTTAAGCACCAAACCTTTTACTGTTTGGGGTAGGGTGGACCCTTAAGTAAGTATGACTGCTGTCCTTATAAAAAAGGGACAGTTTGGATACAGAGACACACACACACACACACAGAATGCCATTTGAAGGTTGGAGTTAATACTGCTATAAGCCAAGGAATTACCAGAAGCTAGAGAAGTCTAAACAGGTCCTTCTCCAGTGCCTTCAGAGGGAGCATGGCCCTGCTAGCATCTTGCTTTCAGGCTTCTGGCCTTCACAAACTCAGTGACCCAGTTTGTGGTAGTTGTTTGTGGAAGCCCTATCAAACGAATACACCCTCTAATTGTACCAAATAAGTGGTTGATTTTACTCTTTAAAAACAAACGTAAAACTTATGATGGTTTATGATGTACATTGTGAAGGAGTGCCCCGTGAAATGAATTTTAAGTGATTGTTTTGTAATCACAACACAATTTAAATGTTAGATATAAGAACAATGGCTAATGGAATGAGTGCACTCTATACTCTCATTTTAAGTAACACTCATTTTCTTTCATGGAGTTTTATTTTAATTAAGGATCGAATGGCTCAAAACATTCCTGCAAAACCTCTTAAACCAGTGAATCTGCTGATAGATCTGTATATATTCTAAGTAATGCAATTTAAAAAATCTCAGTGGGATTTTTTTATACTCATGGTTGTTCTTTTCAGACAAGGGTTATTGAATTAAGTGAGCTATGAAATAATTAGCAATAATTGTATGCATTTATAACAATGAACATTAAATCCCCCACTTGCCTGGAAGTTTAAGAAGCAGTTGTTGTGGATAATCAAATATTTTGGATAACTTAATATCTAACATATATAATACATATAATTGTAATCTCTATAAAATATGCTTACTTATATTAATCTGGGAACTTATGGTACCATATAGTCACCATTTAAAAAGTAATTATTCTTGGAAACACCGTGGTTATATAAATTCTATGTAAAATATAGTCATATCTTAGTTATTACTCCCCCAATTAAGGGAAATTGAATTTCAAATAAGCACTAATTGAAATGACCATGTATAATTTAATGAAAACAGGGATATAATAGAGTATTGATGGAATGACTTCTGGGGGCTGAAAGTACAAATTTAAAATTAAAAAAAAAAAGAAAAAGGAATAATCACCCTTTCTGCAAAATTTTTATTGAATTTAACAATTACAGGTCTTCAGTATGTTTTTCTGTTGATGTGGCTGTTAGTTTAGCTATGAGTGTTAATCTTTAGATTTAGTTATAAGTCCAATAAACTGCTGTATGATTTTTTTGACAAACTTTTTGAGCACATGGAAATAAGAAAATATAAAGTACCCCCTTTAGGGAAACTTCAGCAAAGTATTCAGACACATTATTGAAGGTCATCTAGGCCAGCTTTGGTGCTGAATGTGTGACTATGAACAAGACAAAGAGGGTTCCCACTCTGCTAGTGAGACTATACTGATACAAAAGTTAAATGCTACTTAAAAGTCTTCATGCCAGGGGAGCCTGGGTGGCTCAGTTGGTTAAGCTTCTGACTTTGGCTCAGGTCATGATC
Organism: Panthera leo; assembly: GCF_018350215.1. Taxonomy (NCBI): domain Eukaryota; kingdom Metazoa; phylum Chordata; class Mammalia; order Carnivora; family Felidae; genus Panthera; species Panthera leo. The sequence continues at coordinate 82,513,397 of NC_056680.1, read as the reverse complement.
TCACAGTTTGTGGGTTTGAGCTCCACGTCAGACTCTGCTGACAGCTCAGAGCCTGGAGCCTGCTTTGGATTCTGGCTCTCTCTCTCTCTCTTTCTCTCTGCCCCTCCCTGCTTGTGCTCTGTCTCTCTTTTGCAAAAAATAAAATAAACATTAAAAATTTTTTAAAAAGTCTTCATGTCAGTACAAGCAATCCTAAAAAACAAAACAAAACAAAAAAACTATGTATTTGAATATTTAGAACTATCATATTGCAAAGTATTAATCCTATGGTTGATTAAATTTTGGAAGCCAGTTGCTTCTTGCCCTGGATGCTGAAATAAACTAAAAAGAGTCATTTATTCTAATTCTCTATATTAAAATGCACTCTCCAAATTTCCCTTTCTCAAGAACCATAATTGTGTGAAATTTGTCCAACTTATAGAAAGATCCCTGAAGAATACCCACATAATAGGAGGGACAAAGCAAAGGAGTTTGGAAAAGGGAACAGAATGGAAGATGAACATCTTGTGATATCACCGATGCCACAGGTAGGAAGCTTTTCAAAAAGAAGAGAGGGACCATTCTGCAATCCCAGTAAAATACTGACTCAAGCCAGGGCTCAATAATGAATGCTAATACCATAGGTGAAAGACTCCTTGCACGTGCACCAAAATATTACTCCACTAGTTGATTACTAATTGCAATAAGGATATTTTATATATTAATATATATTTTTATTTTAATATGTTTAGGTTATAAATATATATTACATCTATAATATGTATCATGTATAATCAAATATATTGTAAACATAAGTTAAATCTAAATATATTATATATATTTTATTTATATTTATATAAATATAATTAAATATATTCTAAATAAAAATATATTTTTTATTTTATTTTAATACATGTACAATATATATCTTTTAGAAAGAAAAACCTGGTAGACATCACCATTACTAAATGATCATACTTAACATCACTAATAGTGGGGCCATCTGACATTAGAGACCTTCCGGAATACAGTATAAAGTATTCTGTATCACCTAAAAGAAATCTTCTCCAGAAAATGTTTAAACTGTATCTCATTAAGCCTAGAGCCTAGGTTACAGCAAATATAGGGGATTAAAGAATAATGTATGAACAAAATGAAACTATCAGCTAAATCTAGAATGTGAGCCATTCCAAAGACAACTGACCTACACTCTTCAAAAAGTTAATGTCATTATGTGGAGAAAAAATGGAATGACTATTCAAGATTTAAGAGTTAAAAGAATGTAATTAAATACAGTGCATAATACCTGAGTATGAGCTCATACAATGAGTCAAATGGCTAAAAGGCATTTTAGAGACAATAAGGGAATATCAATATGTACTGGCCAGCAGATAATATTACCAAATTATTGTCAACTTTCTTACTTGTGATAATGGCACTTGGTGTTTGTAGGAAAATGTCATTATTTTTAGAAGGTACAAGCTGAAATATTTGAAGATGTGCATGTCCTGATACTCACAACTTAACCTACACAATTGTTAAGCAAAATACACACCCCCATAACACAGCAAATGCAAAATATTAAGGATTGTTGAAGAATCTAGGTGGTGGGGATAAGTGTAATCAATGTACACTTTAAACCTTTCACTATGTTTTGAAATGTTCTGAAAAGGGTGCCTGGGTGACTTAGTTGGTTGAGTGTCCAACTCTTGATTTCAGCTCAAGTCATGATCCCAGGGGCATTGGATCAAGCCCTGCATTGGGCACCACTCTGAGCATGGAGCCTGCTTAGGATTCTCTCTCTCTTTCTCTCTCTCTCTCTCCCTCCCTCCCTCCCTCCCTCTCTCCTTCAGCCCCTCTTCCCTGCTCATGCTTTCTCTTTCTCTTCCTAAAATTAAAAAAAAAAAAAAATAGGGTTGCCTGAGTGGCTCAGTTGGTTAAGCGTCTGACTCTTGATCTTGGCTCAGGTCATAATCTCATGGTTTGTGCGTTTGAGCCCTGAATCAGGCTGTTTGCTGCCAGCATGGAGCCTGCTTGGGATTCTCTCTCTCCCTCTCTTCCCCTCCTCTACACACTCTCTCTCTCTCAAAATAAATAAGTAAATAAACTTAAAAAAATAAAATAAAATAAAATAAAATAAAATAAAATAAAATAATAAAATAAAATAAAATGAAATAAAATAAAAGCAGTGGAAATATGTGCTAAAAAATGTTTCTGAAGTAAAGTGTGTGTGGGGAAGGGGAATATCAAATACTGCTGAAAGATCCACCAAGATGCAGACATATTTAGCAGGAAGAAGGATGTTTCTTTGTGAGAGCAGTTTCAGTCATTTTAGAGTAGTTCAGAAAGTAAACCAGAGGTGAGAAAAAGAAAATAGTGTAGCCAACACGTGGAAGAAGTTCAGCAGTTTTAAACTAGAAAGAAATTTCAGTTATGAATTAGAAAGAAATAAGACTATAAATTTAGACAAATTTGAAGAAGAAATTTTGCTTATTTGTACTTTTTTATTTGAAGAATTTTGTTTGTTTTTAAAACTCTGGTTTTAAGGAGGACAGAGGTGACTGTTTTGACGCTGATAAGGAAGATTCAGTAGAGAGGGGGAAATTGAAGAGAAAGAAGAAAGATAAAGGAGGGCTGTTTGAAGGGCCTTGGAACTAGATGAATGTGAATAAGAAACTAAAACCTGTGATTTTCTCTGAAAATCCATGAAACGTCAGCCTTGGGGCCTCACTTCCATGATTCTCCCCAAGATGCTAGAACTAAGTTCTAATTTGTGTTCTTTCATTATTCTTCCTCTTTTCCTCCTTTTTTCCCTTTTCTCTTTTCCTTTCTCTCTCTTTCTCTTTCTTTCTTTCTCCCTCTGAAGAAAACTCCCTAAATTGTATAAACTTCACACCCCACAAAAGATGGATCAACATCTCTGGGAAGATGTTAAATATGAACAAAAAAGAGCAAACCTCTTGTGTACATATGAAATAGAGCTTGTCAAGCTTTAACAAGCCTGATAATCACTGGGGAAGCTTGTTAAAACACAGATTTCTGAGTAGTATTATACTATGAGTTTATTGATGATAAAACTAGGACTTACAAAGATTATATGACTTTGTCTAAGTCTTAAGTCTTAGTCTTAAGACTAAGATCACACAACTGTTTATGGCCAAGCTGGTACTAGATCTCGTGTACCATCATTTCAGTGGTGTTTTCTCTTGCTCTATTTATACTCTATCCTCTATTGTTTATGTTACTGGAAAACTTCTACCTATTTTTATTAGGGCTATGAAAAAATTAGTCTTACAGACTTCTCAGAGTAAAGTGCAACTTTTGAGAAACTTAAACTCAACTATCCAGCAATATTTTCCTTTGCTAAGAATAAGGATCTGTTTTACCAACCTTGTTTGCTTTTTAATACAAGCACTGCAGAATTTTAGATAATGTAAACCTTATCCTGAATGTATTAGTTTCCATTGAGCACAACAAATTGCCATGAACATACAGGCTTAAACCAATACAAATTTATGATGTCACAATTTCCATGGGTCAAAACTCTAGGCACTGGTTAGCAGAATTCTGCCTCAGGGTCTCACCAGGCTGTAAGCAAGGTATGAGCTAGGACTTCCAACTCATCTGGGGCTTGGGTTCTTCCAAGTTCACCATTTGTTGACAGAATTTCATTTTCAGGGCTTATGGTACTGAGAAGTGTTCTCAGCTCCAGGAGGCTCCCTGTTATTCTCTGGCAAGTACCCCTCTCTACAGTGTAGCAGTTTTCTTCTCTGAGGTTAGAAAGAATCCCGGGGCACCTGGGTGGCTCAGTCATTAAGCACCCAAATCTTGATTTCAGTTCCAGTCATGATCTCAGGATCCTGCTATGGAGCCCCAGATTTGGTTCTGGGCTGATGGTGCAAAGCTTTCTTGGGATCCTCTCTCTCCCTCTTTCTGCCCCTCCCCTGTTCATGCACAAGTGCGCATGTTCTCTCTTTCTCTCTTTCAAAATAAATAAACTCAAGAGAGATTGAGAGAGAGAGAGAGAGAGAGAGAGAGAATCCTTTCAGTTGGCTAAAGCAGTTCAGTTGACTAAGGCAGTTATATAATGTAACATAATCATGGGAGTGAGTCTCCTCTTTGCCACATGATATGACCTGATCTAGGGAGTGACTATTCCACCATATTTACAATCCCACCTGCATTATATTATACTCAGTGGGTGGGAATATGGGGTACTAACTTAGAATTCTGCCTACCCCACATAAAGATATCTGAAAAGTTACCTCTAGGCATTTTATACTTGATGAGACTTCAAAAAATCTTTGAGATTCAAACCAGCAAAGATTTTTCTCTAGATGCTTGTTTTAAATCTGTATTAACAATCAAGCAAAAACATGGGACAAGCATTCCATTCTTGATAAAACAATGGGATGTTATCTGTCTTTGATGTGACTGTAATTGCCTCCTTTGCTAATATTGCTCCTCATTTTTTAGAGAATCCATAATAGCTTTCCTTTTGGTGATTATTATCCTTTGAATATGTATATTTCTGTAAATATTCAGCAAGGTCTTGTAAAAGGAAACTAGAATCCTGTCTGACAATTGAACAGGACATGAGTTTATAATTTGGTATTGTGTTATTTTTTTTTAAGCTGTGAATATAATAATAAAGATTAAAACACTACAGGGAGTATGTGTGCCTGTGGCAGTTGTAGGTGTTAATTATGTTGTCAGATAGGAGAGTGAAAATTCAACCTTCTGAACTTGGGTCTTGGCAGGTAGGCCAAGTATCTGATTTTTTTCTCTATTGTTATTAAAATATATTTGTTTGTAGACCTAAATATCTTTGCTCATGTAGACTTACTATTATTATTATTATTTTGAAGACAGAAATGCAGATAAAATCAGACTCACTCTTTTGGATTCCAGAACTGCATGGGTTAGCAGATTTTACTAGAGGGTTTTTAAAAGCTGAGTAGTGTGAACTGGAGGCTTAAAGAGTGGGGCTTTGATCACAGTAGGTAAACCTTCAAAAGTCAGAGGATCTCTATTAATACAGGACACATAAAAAGCTGTGGTTTTTGTCTTTTGGCACTTAAAGGTATTAGTCTATTTCAGTACTTACCAGTAAATATGTCCAACAGTTAAGCTAAAATGCAGTGGGAATTTAAGAAAAAAAAAACAACAATAACAACTAAAGAAACCGCTTATATTAGTGTTTTTTTAAGATCTGTGAGATGCTGTTTAGCATGTAAATATTTTTGAGACTGACTATGATTAAAAAATAAGATTCTGAGTTCCTACGTATTCTGATTTTTAGAAACAGAAGGTTTTTGTTTTTGTTTTTGTTTTTTTCGTTTGGGTGATCTAGTAGTTATTGTTTTCAAAATAGGGAAATTTAATACCTAACTTTCATGAGTAATTGGCTTGCTAACATTATAGTCTGATTTTGAAACATTTCAGGAGGAGCAGGAACAACATTCTATTTCTTATTCTAAATGGATTATATCAAGTGTTAGCATTCAGGCAGCCTCCATTTTGCCTATTGAAGCCAAAGTGATCTGTTCAAAAAGTCTATTTGATGCTTCTTCACCAATACTTCCTGAAGTTGGATGCTCAACAGACTGAGCCGCCCAGGTGCCCCGTTCCCTCAATTTTTAATTACACGTCTATCAGTGAGATTGTTTAATTAATATCTGTCATTGTCCCTTACCCCACTAGAGTATACTCTAAGAACTTACATACTTATTAAATGATCTCCAGGGTAGGGGCACCTGGATGGCTCAGTCAGTTACGCATCGAACTCTTGATTTCGGCTTAGGTAATGATCTCATGGTTCATGAGTTCCAGCCCCACATCTGGCTCCATTCTGACAGTGCGGACCCTGCTTAGAATTCTCTGTCTTCCTCTCTCTCCGCCCCTCCCCTGCTCACTCTCTGTTTCTCTCAAAATAAATAAGTAAACATGGAAAATTTGTAAAAAACTATCTCCAGAGTCTAGCACAGGGCTAAGTATATAAAAGATACTGAATAAATATTTATTGAATGAATACATGAATGAATGAATAAATGGATGGAGAAGTGAAAGAGCACATAGATTTGATTATTCATGACCTGAGAGCATTGATCATCTCAGTTAAGAGCTATACCTGCAAATAAACAAAACTTAGAGAGCAAAGTCAGCAACCACTCTACCCATTAACAGCAAGACTGCCTCTTAGACTCATGCCTGCCAACCAGCTGGCATCATCACTATTATTTTGATGTGCTTGTCAGGGATTTTAATAAACTCAAAATAACAAAGACAGATGACCTGAACACATTATGGAATGTCAACACAGTTCCCATCCTTTCCTCAGGTGGACCAAACATAAGGACAAGAAGAAATATAGCCTGAAGTGAATTGTACAAGCCTGAAGTGAATTGTACAGGTCATGAAACAAAATAGATTTGGACTAGCTCGATAGCTTGTTTGTTTGTTTGTTTGCCAGAGGTTAGCTCTGAGAAGGCATTTAAAGGAATACAAGAGCAGTGGACCATTCCAGGCAGGCAGATAATATATAAGAAAAAAAGCAGAATGGCAGAAGAAACCAGATGACAAAGAAATAATGTTGGGAAGGAGTGAGTGAAGAGGCTAATTGTTCACCAAGATTTGATGTAGCCAGAGAACAGTTTATAACCTATCTCCAGTTGTCCTTTTTGTTTGAGGTAATGTTACTGCCAACTTAAAAATGGTCCATGTAGATGATGGTCTGACATTTAAATCTCTCTTTCTCTGGATGCATAAGAAAATGAAATTAAATAAAATACTTTGTCTTAAAAATATTCACGAATGGTGACAGTGTCTTGCTCTGGCATTTGTAGTATTCCTAGGAGGTGATGTCCTTCCGGTCTACTGTATTTTTACCAGCAATTACAAAAGAGACATTCCTCACAGGTGGTCAAAACAAGATCAAATGCAGTCAGATTTGTAATAAAGTAACATTTTTCAATAGTCAAGAAAAGGAAGCTTGACATATAAATGTTGTCCCACAAAGTTGATATTTTAGATTTTCTTTGCTCTTTTATCCAATGCTGAAATCAAGACTTTTTTTGGATCACTGAGATTCAATGACTGTTTCATTGAAGACTTTTGAAATTGCCTTTTAAAAGGTACAAATAGAAATTTTATATAATTAGAGTAAACTGAAAATGGCTTTAACCTGGTAAATGATAACCAAAGAAGTGTTATCTACCATCCCCAACAGCTGTGAATGGACCTCTATAAGTATATTGCTTTGCTAAGTAAGAGAAATAAAAGATTAAAGATTCCAAAAACAGTAATACATAGTTAGAAATTAGAATGCAAAATAAGAGATATACTTAAAAGCGATTATAAAAGTCATTTGCAAAAGATGGCATATAAATAATTCTTTTATATTTCTTCCTTTAATTGAGTTTTTGTTTCTTAATTATTCCATTTTGGCGTGGAAAATGCCAGGACTTTGATTTTATATACTAGATCGCCAGGAAAAGGCACCCTTTGCAGTAATGAGGTGTTATGCATTGGTCTGATGCTTTGCATAAACTCATCTGAATCTATCTGTGTTTGTCTTCCTCAGCCCATCCTCCACTGAAGTCAAATGCCAATCTGATACTGTAGGTCTTTTGGTTAAAACCTTGACACTGCAGCCACTTTTCTTAGGACAAGCCCATCCCAGCCCTCATCCTGGCCTTACCTCTGCTCTTCTCAATCTCCTTCCTGATCCTCCAGCACACCACCTTCTCTGACTTCCTCAGAAGAGCTCAGCTCCCTCCTTCTCCCTCTCCCCAGTGATTTACCAATCCCACCACCCCCCTACCCCGCCTCCAGCTGGGTGCATTTTCCTTTCTCTTTGTCTAGTTAACTTTTAGGCTTACATCTCATTTCTGAACTCATTGCTGTCCCTCTGACCAGATCTTGCTCATCCTGCTGTGTGATTTTGAGACTCCAGGAAGTTTTTCTTCAAAGCATTATCACAGTTCTTGTTATCCATTTGTAAAACTGTTTTATTATTGTCTGCACTACACTGGATAAACTAGGAGCTTCATGAAGGCAGGACACTGTTGCTCACCAGTGCTTAGGTTCTGAGTAGATGACTAAAGAAGTTCCTTGAAAGTATGAAACAATAAATAGTTTGTGAAGATGCTTACATTTAGGAGAACTAAGATTTTTGATCATATCAAGATTATTGAAAGCATTCTCAAATAAAAGAATACAGGTTTTTGCTATTGCTGGTGACATGAAATGGCACATATGAAGCAACATGAAATTTTCCTAAGATACCTTTGGGAGTCAAGCATTTTTCAGAAATGGAACCATTATTAGGTATTCAGAGGAAAAAAGAAATACCCCTTAGAAAAGAATTGTAGCCCTCTTGATTGGAACAGCATGTATACATTTTTGGTTGATAAGTACATAAGAAAGGCATATCTTATGTGAAAAGGCTGTACCTATGTCTATCATTATTATATTTATTAAAATTTTACATTCACATAAAAAATACAAAGAATACAACAAAATGCGTTTATTTACTTACACATACAGGATAAGCATAGTTTGTCAAGGCTAGGCTTAGCAAAGCATACCAAAATTGCAAGGATTTTGCTTTTAAAAACATACATATATGAGATCTCCTGGGAACTCCAATAGAGAAAGACTGGTGGGGATGGGGGGAGTCTGTAAGTCTGTATATTCAAGAATTACTCTAATTGAGAAAAGCATTTTGCATTGTCATCAATATGCTAATAGGAGCTATAATTTATTTGATGCTTATTATATACCAAGTGCTGTACAAAGTACTTTATATATATTAGTTTATTTAATCCAATATATGAATAATTGAAGAAGAAATATATCCACCCAACCAACAACAAACCTTACCAAAAAGTCTCTGTTTCTTTTTTCAGTAGCCCATGTGATATATAGCTGTCATATTTTACTTAACGGTTAATGTAAATTTGATTCCTCTTATTCTTCCTTAAATGAGCATTGAGTGAAGTGGATTTGAATTTAGGTGGGGTTGTTCAGTGTGAATCAGAAAAAAGCTGGGCATAATTTGTTTGGGAAAGGCTGTAATGTCCCCAAACTAGTGTAGAGATACACTTCTCAGTGTTACAAGCTGAACCATCTTCCCAGATAAAATTGTCAAGAAAGTATATCTGAATCAGAAAATGCACCAGCATAGAAGAATCTACTTTTGTTAGTTCTGCTTTAGAAGAGATTATACAACTAGTAACTATGGATTACCCAGGAATTACCAGCCAACAATTTATAGCATAAATCATTGATCACTTATTTGTTGTTCTATCAATATCCTCTTATATCATCATCATTATGTTATTTTTGATTGAATAATATAAGTTTATATATGTATATGCAGCATTATAATATGTATATAAACATGTTGTGATGTATTTTATATACAAAGGAACTCCTTCTTGCCCATCATAATGACACTAACATCTGTAGAACATTTACTAAGAGCCAAGCACTGGGCTATTCATTTTCTCATGTAATCCTCATAACAATGCAATGGACCATTATTATTCACAGCGTTATTACTCTGTTATTATCCCCATTTTACCAATAAAGGCAATCAGAATTAAATTCTGTATACATAGTCACTGCTCTAGTAGTCAGTGAAGCCCAGACTGAAATCCAGATCTTATTGAAACCCAAGCCAGTGCTGCTTTTCACTACCAGGGTAAATAGCCTTAGCCCCCCCGTGGACTTTTCAAATAATTTCAGGTCATACCACCACCTCCACTCTCAGTGTGTACCTCTTGAGATTTTATGTCTGACCATGGAACCACTAACACTAGATACTCCACATACCTGTCCTTCTTGTTTCTCAAATACATTGGGCTTCGCCTTTACGTTTACTGTTCCTCTGCCTGAACTCCTCCTTCCTCCCATCCTCATTGGTTGGCTTTCAGCTCAAAGCTTACCTTCCTGAACTATTGATTTAAATAAATTCTTGCCTGCACCAACTCTTGTCACCTTTCATCACATTACCTGTTTTCTTTTCAGTACTTATCATTTCTTCAAATTATCTTAGGTATTTATTTGTTCCTGAGCTTATTGTTTGTCTCTCCTGTAAGAATATAAACTCTAACAAATTCTCATTTTTTAATTTACCCTTGTGTATTTGTTCTATGAATGACTATACAATAGTAGATATGTCTGGATTTAGTCAAAGCTTGTGCTTACAATGATGAATAAAATAGGAATTAATATATCAAGAAGCTTATAATAGAAAAGTTGGAGAAATAGGTTTTTGAAACCTGAAATCAGTTTTATGTCACCAGATAATTTAAGGTTGAAATTGATACCTTAACTCTAGACTCAATTTATCATGCAACCAGGGATAGAGATGAAAACTACCTTCTCTTCAATAAGCTCTAATGCCTCCTAATGAATTCAGAATATGGATGATTTGGGTGGTCAGTATTAGGTGTGGACTGTACTTGTGCATCCCAAACCTCTGCTCTGCATAAATACCTGGAGAACTTTATAACCTAACATGTTTGGGGTCTGTTAGAGATCCAGATTCAGTATGTGAAGGGTGAGGCCTGGAAATAGGTCCCCACTCTTCTGAGGTTTCTTTAAGAACCACTGGAGGAGCTGTCTTGCTCAGAAACAAACAAACAAGCCCAACTCTGTGTTTTCTGCTGGCAATGAATTTTAGGAAAATAGCATATCTTTACATAAGTTGAATCTAAAAAGCAAGAGTACTTTTTTTTAAACCAAACTAAATCTTAAAATTGAAGTTTGTACTTTTAGAAATCATTTATTCAGACATTGATTTAGTTTTCATTTATAAATCTTTCTTACCCAAAAGCACAAGATACTTTACAAACATTAACCACATGAGAAACATGAATCTTTGCAAAAACACTGTCAGCTAGATAAAATGTTTTTAGTAGATGAAAAAGTATAATTCTGCCTTTCAAATTGAATTTCAAATAATATTTCTTGCTCTAGTGACATATGAATTGGTTTGTTGCTTTGTTGGTTCTGGGTACTTTATGTGCATTTAGATATCCTTATACATGCAGGCAGTTGAATGCTCTCTTTTCCGTATATGCCCTTTCTTCTTTACCTTTAAATGAAAAACTACACATTGTATCCATTCCTTAAATAGGGAGAGGGGAGTTGAAGTTCTACTTTACCATGTTCCCTGAAGAGATCTTTAAAAACAATTTTTTTTTAATCTTTATTTTTGAGAGAGAGACAGAGACAGAGAGAGACAGAGCATGAGCATGGGAGGGGCAGAGAGACAGGGAGACACAGAATCTGAAGCTGGTTCCAGGCTCTGCCCTGTCAGCACAGATCTGAACGCAGGGCTTGAACTCACAAACCGCGAGATCATGATCTGAGCTGAAGTCAGACTCTTAACTGACTGAGCCACCCTGGCTCCCCAAGAGATCTTAATTTAAACCTTTTGATTGTCTCTAACCATCCAGAGACAGCTTCCTTGAATTTCACGGCTAGGCCAGGTTTTACCCGTGTTCTGTCACAACCTACTGTAGCACTACAACTTTTCTGAACTTCAGATAATTGAAGTGTTGGTAAAAGATCTAAAAAAAAAAAAAAAAAAAAAAAAAAAAAAGAGAGAGAGAGAGAGAGAGAGAGATTGCTGTTTTCTACCTCTAGGGTCTTTTCCACTTCTAATAGCTTTTCTGTAAAAATCAATAGGGAAGCCCCACCTAGACCTGTCTCTCCAAAAGCACCTTGTTCTCATCTTAGTTTTATTTGTGTTTTCTTTCTATCAAATTTACCCACCCTGTGTTACATGCTCCTAAAGTCCAGAATTCAGTTTAGGCTTCCTTTATGATTTGAGAAAAGAACTTTACTTAAAGATGAGTAGATAAAAATTGTTCAACTTCCAGTGGGGGTGTTTCTGTTGTATACCCATAGTTGCTCTATACTTGATATCAAGGACTTAATTTTAATGATAGAAATCAGGCACTCAGTTCTCCCTCTCAGTTCTCCGCATCTCAGTATATTTCACATGAATTGGATAAAGTGAAGAATTGGCATTATTCACAGTAAAATTTAGCAGAAAGTAAATCACTAATCAACTTATATTGCAAATGCCCAATTTAGCTAGATGGAGCTCCATGGTTAAACACACCGTATGTTGGATTGTCCTCCTTTGGATACAGTTAGGCACTGAGTTTTTGTAAACCACATTTTTAACCCATAACAACGAAGAAATATATGAGCTGCAAAGGAACGAGAAAAACGTTACATGCAGTCCCCAAAATGAATAATATCAAAAAATAGTAGTATTTCTTGAATAATCAATTCCTGAGGTGTATGGTCGCCTTTGTCTGCAGCAAAACAATTATAACTTGTTATTCAATGAGAAACAGCACTGAGGAGTATAACATGTTTTGTTCTTTGTTTTATTAATCTGCCTGATCATTTCAAAGGTGGGGGGGTGGAAAGGCTGTGAACCCAGTTTAAGTGAATAAAAGTCAGTACATGTAAAACCTATTTTTAAATGGAATTTCTTCAATGCCCTTAACGAGTGCATTTATTTTAAAATGTTTTATTCAGTTAGCTTTTTAAAAAGAATCCCTGGACATTCAAGCTTCATCTTCTTCTTCCATATTTGCCTAAGGCTGATGCCGCTCTCGCTCTTCCAAAAAGGAACTAAAGCCAATTTTGCATATCTTGATTTAAAGCTTGTGCAAAGAGCCTTTTTCTTAAATATGAAGCAAGCACAAAAGAATAGCAGTTTGGAATGTAGAACGTCAACAAAGTTTTAGTGTATCTTTGAGTTTCTTTAAAAGGAAAAATGCACTCCTCCTATCACTTTCTTCAGTGACTACTAAGAAAATTAAAGATATCAGAAATGAGTTGACAGTAACTGTTTATTAGTCCTCAAAACTCTATCCTTTTCCCATGCCCAGAACCCAAATTGCTGAGTCAGAGAGAAATGCCCTCCACACAGCAAGGATCTGCATGAACATTGTTTGGAATGCATGACATTCTATTAGTGCCCTATGACCAAATTCCTTAATCATGAATTGAATTTTCCTACTTCCCTACTTCACTTTCCATCAGCCTGCCTAGAGAAAACAAATGTGTCAGACATAATGTACTTCTGATTCCCTAAAAATAAATGCAGAAATTAAAATCCCTGGAGATTTCAGTTCTGGAGTGGCAGAGATTCAGAAGCCAGATGCTGTGTAGGCTCTTTGGAATAGACAAAGTATATACCAGCGTTAGCCCTCTGAGGACTGATAGTGCAACCAGTATGTGTTTTATTGGCATTTTTTATTTTTCAACCTGGATTTTCACAGCAGGACTAGATTAGGTCTTCCTTTGTGTTCTCCCTAATTTATCTGCTCTTTTTGCAGATGTTTGCCTAAAATACATTTTGTTTAGTTGTAGGTGGTTTCTTTTTTAACAACTCAAAGATGATATTATACTATTTCCCTGTTGAGACTGTTGAGACCAGACTATTAATCAACAGACTATTATATTAGGAACAGTTGTACTCTATAGAACATCATGCATTAGCTAGTATTCCCTGGAAACCCAGAGCAATGAATGCATCATGGAATATGTGGGATACTTAAAAAAAAAAAAAAAAAGTTTGTTTGAAAGAAAGGTGAAACAAAAGGCAGGAACATATACGTTTTATGTATATTTATAACAGAAAAATAAAGTATGAAGAAAATATTATGCTTCCCTGGACCAAGCTACATTAACAATTAGCGTTATCTGGGGCACCTGGGTGGCTCAGTCGGTTAAGCATCCACTTGGGTTGAGGTCATGATCTCGTGGTTTGTGAGTTTGGGCCCCATTGGACTCTGGTGCTTACAGCTCAGAGCTTGGAATCTGCTTTGGATTCTGTGTCTCCCTCTCTCTCTTTGCCCCTCCCCCGCTCATGCTCAGTCTCTCTCAAAAATAAATAAACATAAAAAAAAAGAAGTCACTTTATTTGTTTTCTGGGAAAAAGCAGATCCTCTCTTGTACCCAAACTACATTAAATAACAACTTCCTGATCCTAAAGCCCAGGATCAGGCTCCTGGAGGATTAGCTCCTCCATTTCTGCGAAGAACCATGTTTCTAGAATAACATTTCCCAACCCAGCAGTGAAGTAAGAAATTTGATTTCCATAGAAACCAAAAATGAAATTATAACTTAAATGTGAGTGTAGAGTCACAATTAGAGCAACAGCTCTTTCTGTGACTGAGATAAGTTGTCACGCTGGATATTCATGGAAACAAATAGGAAGTATAATTGCAGGGGGTCAGGATAGGGCATGTTAAAAATGAAATATTCTGTAGAAATTTCAAAAGGCAAAATGTGAGCGTGTTGACTTTCATATATGTAACACTGTTTGACCTTTGGGGAATTTGCCTGGATTTGTAATCGTTGTTTCTTTATCTATAAAATTGGAGTAATACTATGTGCTACCTGCTTCTTATGTAATTAGCATTCACACTGAGCACTTACTATGTATCGGGCACAAAGTGCCTTATATGAATTTACTCAATTCTCACTATTATGGTTATTTTTGTAGATAATAGCTAACAACTTATAGTGCTTTTCATGTGCCTGGCACTGTTCTAAGCATCTTTGCATATGTTTATCAACACATTTTCCTTCAAACCAGCCATGAGGTAGAAACAACCATTGCCCTATTTTACAAATGAGAAAACTAAAGCAAAAGCAAATGAGATAATGCATATTTGGTAAACTGCAAAGTATTGTATACAAGTAGGTATACAATTATATCATCCCCATGGACTAATTAACTATTTTCTGTATATGTAATTAAATAATTCCTTTTTCCTATTCTAATTTGGAAGGTAGATTTTAACTAAGGTGATTTTTATTACATGACCTAGTAGTTTCTATAAGAGATATAATTTATTTTATCTTTTAATGTCTTACTCTATGCATGATAGTTATATTGAAATTTGAAGGCACACTTAAGTATCTGATAATGATCATATAGTTATGTTTTAACTATTGTTAAAAAGCTCTACAAATTACCAGAATTAATTCTAATCTGTGCTTAAAAGTAGATGCTCACTTTTGTTCTATATCTAACAAAATACTTAAGGCAGTGCTTCACTAGTTTCTGTTTTTGGCCATTGGTTCTCCACTGTTGTGGGATTTGAAGTTCAATATTACTCATCTACACTACCATTGTAGCATTGTGGTCAGAGTTCTTACCCTGTTTTCATTATTACTTGAATTATATTACCAAAGTAAATGGAAAATGGTCATCTAAAGTTGGACACAAAAGTGCACTTTCAGAACTATAGGAATGTATGAGCAATTTAATCAATACAATTCTTTTTTTTTTTTTTTTTGAGGGGGGTTGGGGAGGGGCAAGAGATAGATAGAGATATCTATAGATAGATAGAGATAGGGATAGAGAGAGAGAGAGAGAGAGAGAGAGAGAGAGAGTGAGAATTCCAAGCAGCCAAGCAGGCCCCGTGTTGTCAGCACGGAGCCTGATGTGGGGCTCAATCCCAGAACTGTGAGATCATGACTTGAACCAAAATCAAGAGTTGGACTCTTAACTGACTGAGCCACCCTGGTGCCCCTAAGCAATAGAATTCTTATGGATATGTTTTTATCTTAGTAGATGTTGCGATAAACATGCATTTGTGTACTGTCATAAGTTCACATCACTTAACATTGGAAAGCAGAACTGTCTGGTTATCCCTAGCTATATTCCTAGAGCCTGATATGAGGCATGTAACTGTTCACTTTGAGGGCTATGTTGTCATCTGTCTACTTTATGCATCTAACTACTATGCACAAGTCAAAACCAAAATTATCAGTAGCACTGTGTAAAATTTTATTGGTTGCATTTATGTAGAATGTGAAAACTGTATGTACTGATTACACCCAATTTACTATGAGAATTTTCCAGATTATAATAAACAAAGGAAATTTGAAAAGGTTTTTAGCAATATTTTGATTCCACTCTGCTCAATTATCAGAACAAAACTGCAAAAGGCTTTTTTATAAAAGGAAAAAGACATGGCATTGCCTGAGTTGTTCTATGAAGCATGGCATAGGGAAATGCAGATGATAGTAGTGTCATAAAGATGACATGTGTCAGTTGTCAAAGTGCAAGAAGGGTGGGCTGTGGGTTCTGACTGACATGCTGCCTGTTTATCATGAGGAAGACTTTCCAGCTTCTGTGCTGGTGGATCGGGGACCATGACTAAGGATAGTCAAGACACTAGAAGGGTGGGAACAATTTAAAGGTTGCTGGGTGGGAGGTAAAACTGTGGAGCTAGAGATGGTTGATTAATGGTAGGTAGTCAGGGCAAGTAAAATAAAAGGTTCTTCAAGTCTTTGGACCTGCTCCAATTTCTGTTCTGGTAAATACTTGACATCTTTTAAGACTAAACTCCTATGTTGACATCATATTCTGATATTATTATTACTCACACACATGCACATACATATACTCACATAGATGCACATTCACACACATACACTCACTACAAATATTCTCCTTTTTTTAGGTCTTCAAAATACCCATCTTTGGGTCTTCTTCCTGCATTGGTATCTGATGATACCAATCTGATGACCAAGGTATATGGCCTTAAGGATATATGTTTAGTTTAGAAGCCTTCTTCCTATTAAAAAAAAAAAGAGAAAAAAATCTGTCTCTCAGTTATTTTTAACAGAAATTTATGTTTAATGTGAACTAAACCCACATGCCAGTAGAGAAAAGTAAGCTTTCTGATAACACACACTTTAATTATGGGAGATTGCTATAGACACTAATGTATAAACATGAGCCAAAAGAGCAATCCAAATAATGAACAATAAATGAATTGGAAAATAAAAGAACATGTGAATTTTATCACATGAACATGTATTTCTCATTAAATTTCAGTAGTGTCTGTATTGGTTGTAATTAAAACCAGAATGTATAAGACCTAAGCATATATATCCTCACTCTGGAAGTCATGATTGTGAGAAAGTGTTTGTTTTGTATCTATTGTGCCCAGCCAATGTGGGTGTCAGGTAAATGCCAAGAAAGACAGAACATTGACCCTGTCGCCAAGATAATGTAAGTAAAAGACTACCATCTGACTGCACGAGAGTACCATATTAAGTGTCACAAACTAGAAATGTATAGATATTCAGAAGATAGATATCTTATGAAACTGATTGCTAGATACTAGAACTTGATCCTCACTAGCCTGTTAAGAATCTATATAAATACAGAAAAGCATGGCAGCCATTTCATATCTGGAAACCATCATGAACAAAGCCATAGAGAAATCAACTTTGGGATGGTGGATGATACAGCAGCAAGAGGCTGGCAAGTCTAGAGTTGAGATTTTCTTGTAGATATTTGTGAAAACAATCTTATTTGCCTTGATTATTGAGTCAAGATATGGTGCATTAATAATTATTGACTTTTGAGGGAAGAAATGCTAAACATGTACCTAAAGGAAAATTAGCATAGCAGTGATGTGCCCCATTGCTTTTGGAAGCGATGAGGCAAAGAGGAGAGGAATGAAGAGGATAAAGAATGACTTTGACCATGAAGTGTGGGATGTTAGATTAATTCATGCTTGAAGTGATGGAGATTTAGACCAGTTGAAATGGCAGCAGGATACAGACATTGAAAGAAAAAACCGGAATGGGTTGCTGGCTTTCTACATAGCCAAATATATGAAAAATCCATCATAAGCAGAAAACAGTCTTCTTGTTCTCTGTATTTTCAGTATCCAAAACAGTATCTAGGACAAAGAAATTATTTGATAAATGCTATACTTGATGAAGATAATGCGAGACAGAGAAACTAAAAACGTTGAAATAAGAATCTAAGTTTTTGAGAAACTATCAAAGACACAAACTGGGATTGTGAGAAGGGGTACCTTACCTGGAGGAAAGATGTAATTAAGGGATTTAGGGCTTGTGGTGATGGTGAATTAGCCAAGGAAAAATGACTTATAGACAGTTGAAAGAACCCCAAAGTTTGACAGTTTATTTCTACTCTTGTTGCTTTTTCTTGAAAAAACTAGAAACATTCAGAAACTGATTAAGGCATTGGGAACTTCAATTAGTATTGGTGCTATAACTAAACCTGAGCATGTCATGTACCTAATAACATTTTCAGTGCCAAAAATTAAAATGCCATTCAAATTTTAAAAATACTTTAAAAATAATCTCATAATTTTTTCCATTATGATTAAACACTATGTCATTTCTTTGATTTTTTTTTTCTAGAGTAGATCAAATAGATCAAAGCTATATTAAGAGTAACTGGAAAATGCACCCTAGAATTTTGAAATAATTTTCTATAATGCTGATTCGAGTTTATAATCTGAAGTTCAGATTATAGATACTGATAAAAAAATCTTCAAAAGTTGTGCTGTTTTGACTTTTTATTTCTCAAATCATTACTTATGAGGTCAGAATTACCCTGTTTTTCCTTGCTCTTTTCATATTTGAAGACTTTAAGTGACCCCTTGTATTCTAGTTCTTTTTGTAAGCATTACATACATCATGCATACACAACAAGACTATAATAATAATTAATATGATCTCAGAGGAGAGAAACAGCATTTCAGAGTCTATTAATAGAGCAGAGAGAAATTATTCTTTTGAGAAGCTTCTGGACTTTAAAGATTATATTTTCCTATTTGGAGAATTGAAAAATAGATACACAGAGATTAAATGACTTGCAAAAATCATCTAGTGAGTCAGTGACAGAACTAGAACTCAACTCCCAATGTTTAAAATTCTATATTCAGCATAAAATCTACTGGACCACAACTTTTTTTTTTTTTTTTTTTTTTTTTACAATGGCAAATAAGAATTGCTTTAAGCCAGCAAGTATGATTGGCTTTCATTGGCAGAAGTCAACACCTTTGACCAATCAAATGATCTATCGAAGACCTGGCCAGAATCTTCTAAAAATAGCCTCTCGGGCTATAGATGATAACAGATACATTCCAGGAAAGTTACAGTCAGTTGTGTTTGCCTTTAGAAAGCCACTTGCTTGCAACCCGTAGAGTATCAGAGGGGCAGTGAAGCAAGCCATGCCCTGCTTAAGGTTCACGCATTTCCAAAATTCAAGGCTCATTCTCATCTTCACTTCCTTTCCATTAACTTCCTGAAAGTATTGTAAATAAGAACTGTGCTCACTATGACTGCAGCCTCTGTGTAATAATTGAGATTCAACATTAGGTTACACATTAAGTTTTTTTGGTTCGTTTGCTTAAACTGTTATTACTGTGGAAATAGCCATTACATCCAGGTAATAATGTGACTGGTGCTTATTGATCTAGAATTATAATAAAAAACTAAACATATATCTTTATTTGCACACCACATTTCCTCCTTGTTTCCTGATCACCTTCCTTAGCTATAGATAACACTCCTGAAACCATGACCATCCTAGCTGGAGCATAGCAGTAGTTCAGTAAGTGGCAGTTACTAGAGAAGTCATATATCAGAGTGGAGTCATTCAAACTGGTTTGAGTCCTAGCTCCCTTGCAAGTCAGTGCCTATTCTGTATCCAACTTTAACCTCTCTGACTCCCAATTTTCTAATCTGTAAAACAAAGAAAATTGTATCACCTTATAGAGGTGTTGAGAGGATTCTAGGAGGGAAAAATGTATACAAGCTCTTTGCATAGTACATAGTGCTTAACAAGTGGTAAATAAATGGTAGTAATTAAAATCTTACCTATTGGAATAACTCCCTTAGGTAACCAGCAATAGTAGGAACTTGGGTTCGGAATGTGTATTAGTCTGCTCAGGCTGCCATAACAAGATTCTCAGACCGGGTGGCTCAAACAACAGAAATTTACTTTCTCACACTTCTCAAAGCCAGGAGTCCAAGATCAAGATGTCAGCAGAGTTGGTTTCTCCTGAGGCCTCTGTCCTTAGGTTGCAGATGGCAGATTTCTCTATGTCATGTTCCTCACATGATCTTTTCCTCTGTGCATGTACATCCCTGGTGTCTCTTCCTCTTCTTATTAGCACAGTAATCATAATAGCTTATGGCTCCATCCTTATGACCTCATTTATTTTTAAATACCATATCTCCAAATACAACCATCACATTTAGGGCTTCAATATATGAAACTGGGGGAGAGGGAAGCGCGGAGGCACAATTCAATCCATAAGAGAATGTCACTGTTAAAATAATAGTTTTGTTACTGGAAAATAGAATAGAAGCCTTCTTAAAATTTTTTTTTAAATGCTTGTTTATTTTTGAGAGAGAGACAGAGTGTGAGTGGGGGAGGAGCAGAGAGAGAGGGAGACACAGAATCTGAAGCAGGCTCCAGGCTCTGAGCTGTCAGCATGGAGCCCTATGCAGGGCTCGAACTCACAAACTGTGAGATCATGACCCAAGACCCAAGCTGAAGTCAGATGCTTACCGACTGAGCCACCCAGGCACCCCTGGAATAGAAGGCTTTAAGAGAAGTGTGAACTGCTTTCCAATAGCACTCTTGCATTCATGCTTAAGGAATTTTGTGAAATTAATTATCCACTTTACCTTGGAATAGCTTTAGGGATTAGAACATGGGATGGTTCAGTTCCATTGGACAGAAAGGGAATGCAATTCTAAAGAAAAGTTTCTCTAATGTTGAGGATAAGAGTCGATTGAGTAGCTTATTTAAAAGGCAGAATCTTGGGACCCATCCAGAAAATCTGATTTATTGAGTCTGGTTTTGTTCTGTATTAGTTTTCTATTGCTACTGTAAAAAAAATTACCACAAAGAGGCAATTAAAATGACACAAGTTTGTGATTTACAGTTCTGGAGGTCAGAAGCATGAAATGGATCATACAGACTAAAATCAAGATGTCAGCAGATGTCTCCTTCTGGAGACTCCAAGGGAGAATCCATTTCCTTGCTTTTTCCAAATTTTGGAAGCCATCTACATTCCTTGGATCTTGACCCCTTCTTCCGTCTTCAAAACACACTGCTCCAACCTCTGCTTACATCATCACATCTGGTGTCTCTCTCTCATAAGGACCCTGTGATGACATTGTGCCAACCCAGATAATCCAGGGGAGTCTTCCCATCGCAAATATTCTTAAGTTAATTGTAATTGAGGTGTGTTTCTATTGTCCTGTAAGGTAACATGTCCCCAGGTTCATTAGGACATGAACATATTTGGGGTAGAGGTTATTATTCTGTCTACCACAAGGTCTAAGAATCTGTAATTTCTGTAAATAACCTAACCAGTTTGACCACTGGTGAACCCTAGCAGGCATCAGGAGGCATCACAGAATCATTAAATCTACTGAGGAAGTGGCGTGAGCCAAGGCACGACTAGTGTTTCATCTCCAAAAGCATCTCCTTGTTGCTTACTCCGTGTAAGCAACAAGGCAACACGGTATGCCTTGTGAAGAACACAAAGACTAAACTTTAACTTTTACTCAGTTACTTTTTATCATAATAAACCTTAGTGGAAAAGAAGATAAATAGCATCATATAACAGAATGAGACCAGGGCTCTTAGAATTATTCACTCAAACTACTTTCAAAAATCCAAAGGGTCAGAGCTCAGTCTATTTAAGAGTATCCCAGAAGAAGTAATATTTGTCTTCAGTAGGCTTGAATAGGTGGCAGGATTTATTTAGAAGAAATTCTTCCCTGGGCTAAAAGGACACATTGACTAAAGACTAAGAGGCAAACAGAGGGTTATTTCAGTGAATGATCAGGGGTGCGATTAGGTTGAGCATATTAATGCCTTCTCTCCTCACAACCAGTGCAAAATGCTAGCAGGTGAGGCTCATGGATTTAAGGAAACTTTTCTAACAGTTTTGGTTTGTCAGGGAGAGGGTCTAGATTAAAATCTAGGTTTCCTGAACCCAGGTGTGTGTCACCTGACTGCAGTTTTTATCTCATACATAAAAGTTGAAGAGAAATAGGAAAGAAGATAAATATGAGCCATTTGAAAATATGTTGCTATCTTCGTATCCCTCTGGTAAACTTAAATGTTAAGAATGAGACCACATACAAAGCCATAGTAGAGAGCAGTCTTTAGATGGGAGAAGGGAAGGAAAGGATGAAGGCAGGCAGGAAGCAATAGACAGGAAGCAGAGGACAGCTTTGAGGCCAAATTCACCATTTGGTCTAAAAGTTCTTCTTCAATCCCATAAACATATAACCCTTTAACTTGCATGTGTTATAAATATTTAATTGGGGTATTATGCATGATTTTGTATTGCTTCTGTATGTCCAGTGGCTACATGTCTATAAGAACATCTCCCTTTGATATGAAGGCTGGAAGAAAGAAAGAAAAAATACCTATGTATTTCGATTTGTAACACACCTTCAACATAGTTACAAATCATCAGCTGATGGATATTTATTTCAAAATGATATTGAGTTATCTTTTCAAAAGCTGGACCCATTGCTCTGATATTGTTTTCTTTCTGCAATTTTTACTGCCTCATTCAACTCACCCTAGAATGATGATGGTAGCCCTTCTTAGCCTGTTTCCTTCAACCACTTTATATCTAAATCACATCCCTAGCCATAATTGCCTGATGCTGTGGTAATGGTAGGTTTTTGGATACTTTGCAGGCAGACCTTGTATCCAAGTATGTGACTTCTCAAAATTGCATTTTAAGAAAATTATGTCACCCTTTGAGATCCATCATTATTTGCCTGTCCTCCCTGCATTATCCATTCCAAAAATATTTATGTTGTGTGTTATAATTTCCTGTTAACAAGTCCTGGCTAATTCAACCCTATATTTATTACACAAACAGGGCATTGTATCTATTGTCTGAGAACCAGCCAATGTCAAATCCTTCTGTTGAGATGTTTACAGACATATCTTCAGACTTGGCATGTAATTATACTCAGCTTCAGATATCCTAATACCTTCTACTTGTTTCCTTGATTTAAATATTAATATTAGTGACTGCAAAACACTTTGAAAACAATGGAAGCATAGAACTTGTTGGTTATTTTCAATTTTGTTGCCGTAATTGTATTTTACAATAATTGGACGGAAGAGAAAGTTTGTTTTTTCTTAATTAAGCATGTGCAATATAGAGAAGGTAGGTGAAAAATCATTCAAAAGTTCCATACAGGGGCACGTGGGTGGCTCAGTTGGTTAAGCGTCTGACTTTGGCTCAGGTCATGATCTCATGGCTTGTGACTTTGAGCCCTGCATCAGGCTCTGTGCTGACAGCTCAGAGCTTGGAGCCTGCTTATGATTCTGTGTCTCCCTTTCTCTCTGCCCCTCCCCTGCTCGCTCTCTCTCTCTCTCTCTCTCTCTCTGTCAGAAAATAAACATTAAACAAATTTTTTAAAAAGAAAGTTCCATATAAAGTGCCAGTTGATGCACTGTGAGGTTTCCAGTTGAGACACATTTTACCAAATTCATAAAAGACACCTAAGTTAAAATAGGAGGCACCAGTAACAAAAACCATACTGTCTTTAAGTTTTTAGACAAAATTAGAGTATAGCAAATTTAGTAGCAAAAAGAGGTCTACTAAAAACTTAAACATTGATTAATTATTATTAAGGAAGCTTTATTGAGAAATCTGTGGGCAAAAGCTCAGAGGCCTGTAAAAGTTTTTTTTTTTTTTTTTTGCTTATTATATCAACTAGTTACTGTGCATTACACTATAATTTCAGTTTGCCTTCTGTATTTTGATTCATGATAAAGTAGGTTCTCTAAGACTTGTAAAAAAGTCAGTGTTTCACTTATTTTTTTAATTATTATTGTATGTTTTTTAGTGTGTCGCTTTTAATGTGTTTGGTTAGTATCCTGGCTTGCCAGTTTGATTTGGGTTTCCCAATGTACAAATAACAGAAATCACAGTTTATTTTCCTCACATCTATTACTTGTATCTGTTACAGAAACGATTTTTTTCTTCTTCTTTTTTTTTTTTTTTGCAATGAGAATCTGCAATTGAAAGACATGTTAATAGACAAAGATTTAATTTTTTCATTTAATCAGTTGATATTTTGATTTAACATTATGAATATCCTGTCCTACAGATGCACCATTTTCTGTTTTGTATTGGGCTACTAAGTAAAGCAATGAAGACATACTATGTGAATTATACAATTGATGCAATGGAAGAACAGATAAAGTTATGAGTCTCTATAAGAACAAAAGTTTCCAAATTAAGAAACGAGTGGTGGGCCATTTAGTTGTCAGAGTGTTCCCTGTGGTACAGACATGGGGCATACAAAGGATCCTGCTTCTAGTGGTTAGTTAATCACTTTTGGGCAGGTACATTGCCTGAATCCCATCTGAGTATGTACCATCCTGAAAGAGGTCTAGCCATAATAGTGGAAATTCTGTGATTGAAAAAAAAAAAAAAAGATGTTACATTCTTTTCATTTTTATATTTGGTATTATATTTGGGGACACAATGGATTTCAGAGACTATTAGTTAAAATGGGTTAAATGTAAAAAAAATATATTGAGGGGCACCTGGGTGACTCACTTGGTTGATTTTCCAACTCTTGATTTCATCGCAGGTCATGGTCCCAGGGTCATGAGACTGAGCCC
Source organism: Panthera leo (assembly GCF_018350215.1). Taxonomy (NCBI): domain Eukaryota; kingdom Metazoa; phylum Chordata; class Mammalia; order Carnivora; family Felidae; genus Panthera; species Panthera leo. The sequence continues at coordinate 82,488,907 of NC_056680.1, read as the reverse complement.
TTCATCGTGGAGCCTGCTTGAGATTCTCTCTCTCTCTCTCTCTCTCTCTCTCTCTCTCTCTCCCCCTCTCTCCCTCCCTCTCCCTAAAATAAACAAATTTAATGAAAAATTATTAATACTGATAATACAATGACTTATAGAACATATTAATATAGAATATATATCTGTCTATTGTACAAGCCAGTGCAAGTGATATAAATTCGGCAACATATTACCATTTATCACATTAAATTAATATTCTTAACTTGAATTTTACTGAGTTTTTAAGTTTTTGTATTTAATTTGTATTTTTTTGTGGTTTGTAATCATAGAAGTTGTACAAAAGCTAGAAGGAAAGGGAATTAATTTTTCTTGTTTAAAATGTGCATATATCTAGGGGTGCCTGGGTGGCTCAGTCAGTTAAGCGGCTGACTCTTGATTTCAGCTAAAGTCATGATCTCACGGTTCATGAGATTGAGCCCACATTGAGCTCTGCGCTGACAGAGCGGAGCCTGCTTGGGATTCTGTGTCTCTATCTCTCTGACCCTCTGTTGTGTGCTCTTTCTCTCTCTCTCTCTCTCTCTCTCTCTCTCTCTTTCAAAATAAATAAACATTAAGAAAATAAATGTGCATATATCTAAGTAGTATTATAATAAATATAACTTAAATGAGCACTAGAAACTTGGGAGCATTTTCCTATTTGAAGGAGTCTAATACTCAAGTTTGAAAACACTAACATAGATACTGTAATAGCAATGAATAGAATTTTAACTAGATTTTCATTAAAGTTAAATATCCAATTTAAATTTTAAGTTAAAAACAACACTGAGATACCATGACATGACTGTTAGTATGACTGTAGTGTGGAAAATTGGCAGCACCAAATGCTGGCGAGGAAGGTGCAAAGAGTAGGAACTCTGACAGATTGCTGGTCAGAATGCAAAACGATACAGCCACTCTGGAAAATAGTTTGGGGGTTTCTTACCAAACTAAACATACTGTTACTCTATGATATAGCAATCATGCTCCTTGGTATTTACCTAAAATCAGTGAAAATTTATGTCCACACCAAATTTGCACACAGATGTTTATAGCAGCTTTATTCACAATTGCCAAAATTTGAAAGCAACCACGATGTTCTTCAGTAAGTGAATGAATAAATAAACTGTGGTACATTCAGACCATGGAATACTATTCAGTACTAAAAAGAAATGAGCTCTCAAAGCATGAAAAGACATGGAGGAAACTTAAGTACATATTACTTAGTGAAAGAAGCCAGTCTGCAAAGTCTATATAGGATATAATTCCAACTATATGACAGTTTGTTAAAAGCAAAATAATGGAAACAATAAAAAGATCAGTGGTTGCCAGGGATAATGGAGAGACAGATAAATAGGTAGAGCAGAGAGGATTTTTAGGGCAGTGAAAATACTCTATTTAATATTATAATGGTGGAACCATGTCATTACATTGGTCCAAACTTGTAGAATATGCAACACCAAGACTGAATCTAATGTAAACGATGGACTTTGAGTGATGGTGATGTGTCAATATAGGCTCATTATTGGTAAAAAGTGCACATTCTGGTGAGTGATGTTGTGATGGAGGAAGCTGTGCCTGTGTGAGCATAGGAGGTATCTAGGAAATCTTTCTACCTTCTTCTCAATTTTGTTGTAAATCTAAAACTTTCTAAAAATAGAGTATTTTTTAAAATTCAACAATTATAAAACAAGGGACATGTTGCAATACTTTTGTCATTGAGATGGGTTTTTTTCATCAGTTCAGGTTTCACAAATTCGAGGGAGGGGAAGCAATAACATGTGATAGGAACAACACAAAATTTAGAGTTGGAAAATCCAGGTTCAAATCTAAACTCTGACATTTCTCAGCTTGACTGAGTCAGTTTCCTCATATGCCAAATGCATACAATAAAATGTAAACTTATGGGAAATAATATAAATAAATGTCAAAGTACTTAATAAAGAATGAAGCATTCTTCAGGTACACAGTATTTATATTTTCTGAGTTCATCCATCAAAAGTGGAAAATGTTTGTGTGGATTCATGCACATCTTCCTACCCGTCCTTCATCATCATTATTATTTTTTGTTATGTAATCTCTACATCCAATGTAGGGCTCAAACTCACAAACCCGAGAGCAAGAGTATCATGCTCTGCCAACTGAGCCAGCCAGGTGCTTCCTACCCAATCCTTCTTGAAGCAGTAGTATACTGTTTATCGAGTGTAGATGAAACCTGTCTTAATTCACTCTAGTGATTATCCTTTAGTGTCCTAACACTCACAAACCGGATGAGTCACTCAGGCCAGAGACAGGAGTTGAGAGGAAGAGGACTATGAATAGCATTGACTTGGGAACCATAAAATGTTGGACCCCATGCTTGTTGGAAGTCCTCCAACCTTACTTCCTCCCAAACTATCTCCTCTATGACCTTTTATCTGCCTGCTGCTGTGCTGGTTGAGTTCCTCCTCCGACATCACCTTTCTTAGATTTTTTGTTGTTAATGTTCATCCATATTTGAGAGGGAGAGAGAGACAGAGCACTAGCAGGGAACGGGGAGAGAGAGAGAGGGAGACACAGAATCCAAAGCAGGCTCCAGGCTCAGAGCTGTCAGCAGTCAGCGGTCAGTGGTTTGAGCCCAACGTGGTGCTCGAACTCACGGACCATGAGATCATTACCTGCCCTGAAGTCAGATGCTTAACTGACTGAACCACCCAGGAGCCCCTCTTAGATCTTTAATTAATCACTTATTACCTTGCATTGTAATTAGCCTAGTACCTACTCCATGACCCTCATAACTATTTTTTATGAACATATCTAGAATGAATGATTGATTGATTGATTGATTGATTGATTGATTGATTTCAGGATTAGCACTATGGAATCCAAAGGGTACTGAAGTCACCTTTTAGCTTGGATAAGTTAATTAACTTCTGTGACCTCTTTCCTTTACCTTTGGGTAGTATTTGAAAATACCGTCGAAAGCACCTGGCATGGCCTCTGGCACATTGTGAATGAAAGTTTTAGGTAGAAGTTAGTTAATGGTGATGATAGCTGGCAACTTTTGGAAACTTCACATTCATTAACTCATTTAATCATCACCATAATCCAGTAAAGTAGGTACTGTTATTGGTCTTGTTTTACAAATGAGGAAACTGCTGTAAAGTAGTAGTATGATGAAAATGCCACAGCAGATTAGCAATAAAACCAGGGAGTCTGAATCTACAGCCTACATTCCACTGAGCTGCCTTTCAGTTATCATTCATATTATTACTATAAACCCACTTGCACTGGGCCACTGTTAACCTCTAGAGTGCCCATGTGCTCTCTCTCTGCCCCTCCTCCACTCATGCTCTCTCTCTCTCTCTCTCTCTCTCTCTGTCAAAAATAAATAAACATTGAAAAAAATTAAAAAAATAAAGGGGTGCCTGGGTGGCTCAGTTGGTTGAGTGTCCGACTTCGGCTCAAGTCATGATCTCACAGTCTGTGAGTTCGAGCCCCTCGTCAGGCTCTGTGCTGACAGCTCAGAGCCTGGAGCCTGCTTCGGATTCTGTGTGTGTGTGTGTCTCTCTCTGTCCCTCCCCAGCTCATGTTCTGTCTCTCTCTCTCTCTCTCTGTCAAAAATAAATAAACATTAAAAAAAAATTAGAGTGCCCATGTGCAAATTAGAAAAAGAAAATATTTCCTTTCCTGAAGATATTTGATTCTCAACATTAGAAAATTATCAAAATAATTCACAAAAATGTGATGTCTATGATGTGTAAAATGACATAATCAGTTATAGTGTCCTATACCAGCAAAAGAGAAGGCTGAAAAATCCTTGTTCTTCAAGCTTCTTATAACATATCCTTATTAGGAATTGTTATCAGGAAAAGACAAAAATGATTAATAACCCTCAAGAGCAAACATCTCCTTAACCTAAAAGAACTCCACAAGTACATAACTGTGAGACTAATTCTAAAATGAGTTCAAAATGTATAAATTGCATGATTAAGGCAGACGTTTGTCAGCTAATTTGGCAATGAAACTGGCCCAGTGCAGCTTTACAAGATATGTGCAGCATTTCATTGCTGACACCCAGCAAGATTTTCATTTTACACCTCTATGTTTTTGCTCTGAAGCTTCCTTTATTATTATGACTAAGTTCATGTTGCCACTGCTTTTTGAATTTTTCATTCAATGCTATACCTTTGGTCTTTTACTAGTCTGTCATTTTATTTCTTTAAAGTTCTATGACCTACTCTGCTAAAGCAGTGGGACTTATTTTTTGCAAGCATGGTATTTAAAGCCTCCTTGTGAAAGTGTCTGTCATTATAATGGACTCTCACTGTCTTCTGTCACCACTAAGCAACCTTAAACTAGCTCATTCTTTAGGGTCAGTTGTAACAAATGTTATTGCAGTTCATGATAGGCCACTGTGCTGTATACATAGAGATTAAAAATAAATGTGGAGAGATTTAATAGTCCTGAAAGTTTTATTAAATTTCTAAGCAGAGTGCTAAAAGCATGGTTTGTTAACCAAACTTGGAATACTATATTTGACATTATAAGTGAATATATTGATACATGGGTATTACCTTTAAATGCAGTTATACATAATATTGAATAAATTTACTTTTATTTTGTATGACTTTCCTTAACAGCCAAAGTTTAATGAATGTGTCCTTGTATTTATAAAGACAGGGCAGAATCGTATAATATTGAAAACAAAGGACTATTTCAGCTTGTTCTTCCAGGGGAATTTCACTGAAACATAATGTTATTCCATTTATATTAGATAAGGATAACGATAAATGTTAGGTGATATAAAAGATAATAAGCAGGGTCACAGTGACAGGAACAGTGCCTTTTAGACTTTAGAGTATATTTTCAAACTGACATGTGTGCTTTTCACCGATTAACATTCAAATGAGGTGAAGAAGCACATCTTGGCCAGAAATATAATTTGTAATGTCATTATATTTAGAGGTACTTTTCAAGATGTCAGGTAAGGAAGGTTATGGCACCTGAGGCTATCAAAAAAAGCCCCAAATAACACAACAAATGCTATAAATCATAGTTTGTGAATCCTGGAACTTCTAAGTGAAGGAAAGAGATAGATTGCTTACATTAAGGTTAGGGAAATTATGAAAATGAATCCACCTGGTATGTAGCCAGAAGAGAGAAATGAGAAATTTAGGAGAGTTTCCAGAAAAGGAGGTGATTTAGTTAGGACTCTTTAAGGTACCTATGAAGAAAACCCAACTCAAACTAGGCTACTAAAAATTTAAAAGGAATTTGTAAGTCTCTACCCTCAGGCATGCCTAGATCTGGGACTAATACTTTTTCATGAGATTCTGTCACTGTCGTTCTATTTCTCTTTTGGCTCTACTTGTCTCTGTTTCTCTTATCTTGTTAGCCCTGTTCTTCCATGCTGTACAGAGCAGAAAGCCTCGACACTCGGAGCCACAGACTCCTATTAGCAAAAAGGATAAGAGAAACGTTGCTGTAGTTCCAATACAGAAGATATGGGAAAGACTCTGATTACCCCAACTATGTCATATACGTGCTCACTTGTGGCCTAGGATAGGTTTGGGGCACACACTTTGGTTCACAGTCCCACCAGGACCATTTGAAGTGAACAAGTGTTCTCTAAAGGGATAAAATGAGGGTCGGGAAGCATTCTAGAGAGACACGCAATGGTGTCTACCTAGAAGGGTGGAAGAGCTTTGTGATATGTGTTGCTTTAGTTCTCAATTTATGACAAGAGACATAAATGGCTGTATTTTCTATTATTTTTTTTTACTTTTACAAAAGTTATTAGGCTTTATTTTTTTAAGTTTTAGGTTTACAGAAAAATTGAGCAGAAAGTACAGAGAGTTCCATTATAACTTCTCATACTCCCTCCCACCACCCATCCCAGTGCCTCTGCTATTAACATCTTGCATTAGTGTGGTACATTTGTTACAACTGATGGGCCAATATCAATACAATGGTATTAACCAAAGTTCATAGGTTGCATTAAGGTTCACTCTGTGTTGTACATTCTGAGGGTTTTGATAAAGGTATGACGATAATGTATCCACCCGTATAGTGTCATAAAGAATAGTTTCACTGCCTTAAAATTACCCTGTGCTTCACCTCTTCATCCATTCTTTTCTCCTTCTGAATCTTTGATCTTTTTACTACCTCCATAATTCTCCCTTTTATAGGATGTCATATAGTTGTAAACATCCTCCTTGTAGCCTTTTCAAATGGGCATCTTTGACTTTGTGCTATGCAATTGAGATTCTTCCTTGTCTCTTTCGTGGCTTCATAGCTCATTTCTTTTTATGGCTGAATTATATTCCATTGTATGGATGCACAACAGTTTTCTATCCATTCATCTATTGAAAGACATCTTGGTTGCTTCCGAGTTTTAGAAATTATGAATAAAGCTGCTATAATCATTCACGTGCAGGTTTTTTTCTGTGTGAAAGTTCTCAGCGCATTTGGATAAATACCAAGGAGTATGATTGTTGAATCACATGGTACAATCTGTTTAGTTTTGTAAGAAACTGCCAAATTGTGTTCCAAAGTGTCTGTATCATTTTGCATTCCCACCAGCAATGAATGAGAATTCTTGCTCCATATCCTTGTCAACATTTAATGTTGTCAGTGTTTTGGATTTTAGCTATCTTAATAGGTGTGTAGTGGTATTTCATTGTTGTCTTAATTTGCATTTCCCTAACGACATATGATATAAAGCATCTTTTCAAATGTTTATTTGCTGTCTATAGACCAACTCATTTTATAATTGGGTGGTTAATTTTCTTATTGTTGAGTTTTAAGAATTCTTTGTATATTTTATTTCTTTTTCTTTTTTTCCAAGTTTTTATTTAAATTCTAGTTAGTTAACATATAATTTAATATTGGTGTCAGAAGTAGAATTTAGTGATTCATCACTTACATATAACACCCAGTGCTCATCACAAATGCCCTCATTAATACCTATCACCCATTTAGCCCATTCCCCTGCCCATCTCCCCACCAGCCACCTTTAGTTTGTTCTCTATAGTTAATAGTCTCTTATGGTTTGCCTCCCTCTCTCTCTTTTTTTTCTTCCTTCCCCTATATTCATCTGTTTTGTTTCTTCAGTTCCAAATGTGAGTGAAATCATGGTATTTGTCTTTCTCTTACTGATTTATTTCACTTAGCATAATACATTCTAGCTACATCCATGTTGTTGTGAATGGCAAGATATCATTCTTTTTGATGGCTGAGTAATATTCCTATATATATATAATATAAAACTTCATATATATTTAAAACTATTTATATATATATATATATATGGCTACATCTTCTTTATCCATTCATCAGTTGATGTACATTTGGGCTCTTTCCATAATTTGGCTATTGTTGATAATTCAGTGGCTGTTTTTATATGTAAAATGCCTTGGCCATTAGCCACTCAACCAATGTTAGTTTCCAATGCTTTTTATTATTTATTTATTTATTTATTTATTTTTAATATTAAATTTATTGTCAAATTGGTTTCCATACAACACCCAGTGCTCATCCCAACAGGTGCCCTTCTCAATACCCATCACCCACGCTCCCCTCCCTCCCACCCCCCATCAACCCTCAGTTTGTTCTCGTTTTTAAGAGTCTCTTATGTTTTGGCTCCCTCCCTTTCTAACCTTTTTTTTTTCCCTTCCCCTCACCTTGGTCTTCTGATAAGTTTCTCAGGATCCACGTAAGTGTGAAAACATATGGTATCTGTCTTTCTCTGTATGACTTATTTCACTTAGCATCACACTCTCCAGTTCCATCCACATCACTACAAAAGGCCATATTTCATTCTTTCTCATTGCCATGTAGTATTCCATTGTGTATATAAACCACAATTTCTTTATCCATTCATCAGTTGATGGACATTTAGGCTCTTTCCATAATTTGGCTATTGTTGAGAGTGCTGCTATAAGCATTGGGGTACAAGTGCCCCTATGCCTCAGCACTCCTGTGTCCCTTGGGTAAATTCCTAGCAGTGCTATTGCTGGGTCATAGGGTAGATATATTTTTAATTTTTTGAGGAACCTCCACACTGTTTTCCAGAGCGGCCGTACCAGCTTGCATTCCCATCTCTAGACCTTTTTAATCTTGCAATCTGAAACTATAAACCCATAGATTATCAACTCCCCATGTTTCCCTGCCCCGTAGCACTTACATGTTTCTATATTCTTTTGCCCAGTGCAAGTAAGAGTCCTGTGGTAAGTACAGATCAAAGCACTATATAACACCATGGTTAATAGCATGAACTTAAGAGTCAGTAAGACATAAGTTCAGATCTTGCTCAGCCTATCTAGCCCTGTGACCTTGTATAAAATTAATTAACTTCCCTAATCCTTTGTTTTTCTCACCTGTAAAATGAGAACAATTTCTATCTTTAAGTATATTAGAAGTACATTTTTTAAAAGTATATGATGCACACACCAGGAACATATCAGTTTAATAAATTGTAGGCATTTCAGTTGTTAATTTGTTTACCTCCTTCAAACTAATTTCCCTCAAAACACTAAACAAATACTATTTTAGGAATTGACTTATCAAAAGTCCTCATAGGAATCTGGCCTTTCTATATTTTGGCCAAAAGAATATTTCCTCACTTGTTCTCTGATGCCTAGAATTCCTTTATTAAGAAATAAATATTTTCATTACAGTTTTAGAAATGAAAATATTAAAAGGCAAACATCTCATTGTAGGGAAACACTCTCATGCTAACAATGCTAACATAATGCTAACAAAATAATATACAAGAGTAAACACCACATCAACTGCTTCCTTAGTTTTGAGAATTAGGGAGGAAGAACAATAGCAGGACAGTGGAAGGGGAAGAGGACCACTGGACACAAATAAGATAGTCTAAATGTTAAATAAAATAATGACTACTTAATAAACCTTTAACAAGTTACAGGCAATAAAATAAGCACTTAAAAGCTTAGTATAGTTAAAAAGAGAGAGCTTAGTTTAAATTCAGTATCCTAATATAGATTCAAAATGACTTTGACAAGCGGGAGCAATGAGTTCAACTCTAACAACATTAAATGCAATAAGGATAAATAAAAAATGTACATTTATATTTACATAGCAGTTATATACAGTCATCTTTTCTTTCCTAAATTACCCCAGGAATACAAATGATATTACTACTGAATACCAACTTTTTAAATAAGGGAGGAAAAGTAAGATGCCACTATATTATCAGAATGTGGACTTAGAATGACATTGGGAAACCATTGAAGTTTCTGGAAAAAGTCATTTACTCATAACCGTTGTTTTCACAATGTTGTTTTCTTTTAGTGGGATTAATCTTTATAAGGAGAAGGTAGAAACAAGAGGTTCTTAGTGCAGACTTGCAGGTAGCAGGGTCTGGAATGGAGAAGAACAAAAAACTTATGAATATTTTTATATAAGGAATATTTATATGAGTATTGAAAGAGAGAACCGTCAAAGGTTATTCCAAGATTTTTAGCCTAAAAAATGGCACCAGCAGATATAACAATGTTGCAGAGAAGAGGTATTTTTTAGGGCAAGATAAGTTGATAGGAATGCATTTTCTGGATAATAGTTGGAGTCGTCCCAGTGGAATTTGCTGTGGGATGGTGCATTGGGCACAAATATAAACATATGGACATTATTAGCTTTGCAGTGCTACTTAGCACCAGAGACGGTGATGGAAGAGTCTGAAGAATGAATTAGGAAAAGAAGAAAAAGACAGGGTTCAGCATTCAGAAAATGCTGAGCCCATCTCCTACCAAAGTGGCAAAGAGAAATGCCGAACCAAGGAAAAGCAAGAGAGCTCTAAGAGCATGAGTTCTCATAAGCACGCTGAGGAGCTTGGTCTTGGAGTCATAATTAATTTAGCTTTTCTCCATGTTAGGAATCTATATCTCATTTTAGTTCTGATAATTTGGATACGTCACATTCTGGAGGTCAATTTGATTATTAGCTAGTATTAAAATTTGTTCTCTCAGTTCTTTTATGTTCCTTCTAGCATGTATTTCTTGCTTTAACTAATTGACATTAAGAGCTAATGCTACAGAAGAAATTTAGGGAAACATCTGAGTGCTTATCCTGATTAATGTGTTTTTGATGTTCTTGGCAGAAACACTAAGGTGTCAACTACAACTAACATATTTCCGTGTCCTGATAGTCTTCTGACAACCTCAAACTCATGTGTTCAGAAGCAGTTCATTTGGAGAATGCTGGTAGCCTCCTTTACCATGCAGTGTAAAATCCAGGGGAGTATATTTAAATGGGCAAGAAGCAGTTGTAGTTTTTTATACTTTGGTGAGAAAAGTGGGACATCAGTGGAGTTCCCCACAATTACATAATCCAAACATTACAATACTATATGTAGAACACTAGTCTGGAAATGAAATCAATAACCACTACCAAGTGAGTCATTAAAGTAACAACATCAAGTGCCTACTTATAGTGGTCTTCCTTCTCATTTTGACCCTGTTACACTGTTCAAACATCTGCTAAATTTACCACGTTTCTTTAAATAGATTAGGATGAAGCTTGTGAGTTATCTAGTTCCAGAATTATAGTGTCTTATATAAATTATTCCCCAATCAGACAGCATGTCTCTACCATAAGGACTAATTTTCAGGTGTGTATGGAGGTATTTTTTTTAGTTGACTTAGGAATGTTCCCATTGTGTAAATCAATATTATTAATAGGAAAAAAAAAGGAAAAAAAGTATCAGAAAGGCCCAGAGCAAGCTCTTCATACTGAAAATACATTTGGAAATTGTTAGTAAACCCTTTCAACATGGAAAATCTTTGCCATGAATACTGTCACTGGAAGTTGCCAACTATAAATACCCTGTATGTAACACAGCTTTAAATAGGTGTGTGGCATATGTGATTTTTATACCAAAGATCATAACAAAAATTGGAAATGAAGATAAAAGGCAATCATACTACTTTGTGAGGAATACAAGTTAAGTATCCTATGCAGATGTTCCTAAAATGGTGTTTAATCCATTTCATTTTCTCTTCTGTGCACCTGTTAGCACAGATAGCAGAAAGATCCACTCAAAATTAGTTGAGTTACTATATTTAGTAACAAACAAACCTGCTATCAGTTAATGTCTAATTTGAAGTCATTTGAATTTAAACATATAAATCAGAAAAGATGAGTCAGGGCAACATTTTCCTTATCGTTAATACTCTTAATCAGAGAGTTTCTTTTGGTGTCTATGTATAGCAGCTGCAGATTTTATTTTTTGAAGTCCTAGTCTTTTAAATGAATCAAAGACTTTTTCTTTGTTTCCCCATACCATAAATTATTATAACTAACATACTATAGAGAGCTGAACCAAGTTTTCTTCTTTCTTGTCTTTCCCTTCTGTGTTATTTTAATCCCAGTGAGGACTGGACAGCATTTAGGAGGGAGAGAGAGTGATGGTTGCTGACATTGATATTCTTTCCCTGCCTTTCTTCCTAGAACATCTCCTCTTTTACATGGGGTAACACTTAAGCTTCCAACTAATATTTCATTCAGTGAAAGAGTTCTTAATAAGACTTAATTAGAAGAGAGAAAAAGAGAGAGATGATTTCAGTGCTCGTACATTTGATAAAGATGTGTTCTACTCAGTTTTTTCACTTGGATTTATTCGTCTCAACAAACGTTACCCTCTAAGCAAACAGATCCAGCCCTCAAATGGTACTCTTTCCCTTCCCTCAAGAGCACTGCTGATGGCATGCTAACTTATGTTCATTATTTCTACTCTATATGTATAATGTTAAAATAAACACTTGGATCATGCTGTTGCTTTGAAATGCTGTTGTGTTGAAACATGTCCTGAAAAACAATTATAAACTATAAATGATGAATTCATAGTTATACACTACAACTTGTTTATTAAAATGAAGAGGTCACTAACTACTGGTTAACTATGCAAAATTTTTTAAATTTTTAAATTTTTTAAATTAATTTTTGAGAGATAGAGAGAGAGAGAGAGACAGAGCATGAGCAGGGGAGGGGCAGAGAGAGAGAGGGAGACACAGACCCCAAAGGAGGCTCCAGGCTCTGAACTGTCAGCACAGAGCCCAACGTGGGGCTTGAACTCATGAACTGCGAGATCATGACCTGAGCCGAAGTCGGAGGCTTAACCCACTGAGCCCCCCAGGTGCCCCAACTATGCAAATTATTATGTGAAACAGGAATGGAGTCAGGGTGAAGGTAATGGGAAATATGGGTGGGGTATGAAATGAAATGTACTTCCTAGAAGAGTGCCAAGAAATGCCATGAATTTCTGAAACAGAACTACCAAAAGTAAAATTGTAAAATTTCATTTTATAAGATATAATTTAGAATTTTAGGTAATCACCTGAAAGTTCTCACCAGATTTTTCTGCCTTTGAATGATTCTTTCAGAGATGTAGAAATAATCCATTCTCCCCAAATATGCTGATAAGCTAAAAGGTGTGGTAGTCATGTTATAGGAGCTTTAAGCTAAGATACAAAACAGTTTTTCTACTTGATTTCTATTAGATGCACAGATGCTTAACTGTATAGTGATTGCAAACTAGCTTCCCGAGAATCTGAAGCAATCTAAGCAAAAATATGTATTTAATGGAAATGACTAAGTTGGTGTCTCCTACTTGTACCACATCATTTCTGGAATTGAGTGCTGCATTTACAAGGAGGCTTATTAGGTGATCATACAGTGTATGACCAATCAGTGACATGTTTTTGAATTCAAAGGAATTTTATTAATAATTACGTCAGAACAAAAGGCATAAATTGGGTCTTTCCTAGGAAGCCTGAAAATGTGGGAACATAGGGGAATCTTTTTTTCAGTCAAGATTACGCAGATAAGTATGAGTTTGCTGGTCATATTTTGTGCTATTTTATTTGATGATATGGACCTGAATTGTATTTAATAAATCCAAGTTCCTGTTCTTCTTATTTTGGCACCAATATTTTCAAAATTTAGAGACAACAGGTTTCTGTGAGATTACCATAGCCAACATTACCAGCTGCATGAAGTAGTCAGAATTGAATGTGGCCATGAGCCATTACAACTCTAAAAACAACTATTATGGCACATGTTTAGAAATTTTCATATACAATCCTGTATTTTTCCATCCATAAGTATACATCCTACTAATTACCTTCTCCACACTGTATCGTATTGTTAAATATGCCTGCCCGGGAAGTGAAGGGGAGTTAGAGAAGCTTTCATAGCTATATACTAATAATAACTGAACCAATTGTCTGTCCCTTCTTTTCAAAGTGCCCGTGCAAGTTAGTCATAATCATTTAAAAGAAGAATTAATATTGAGGAAAAAGTACTCTGCAGTAGTAATTTTTATGTGCAAATAAAAGTTGAACTTTATTTTCTGGGAAACATGGTGGTTCTAGTAATAATAATGAATAAAGACATTTAAAAATGTACAGCTTCCAGAAGACTTTGTACCATTGATGAAATAAATGCTAAAGATGAAATAAGAAATTGGAAAACTGATTATGATTATAAATGTTTAGGATTACATTTGCAGCAGTCCCTAACTCAAAATTACAGATTTTGATCAAGTGTAATTTTTTCTACAAATTACCACTTAAATATTATAATTTATATGAGAGTGAATTATATTGCAAATTAACCCTTACAGTTAAAGGTTTTGGCCTAACTATAATCCCCTTTAACATCAGATTAAAATATGCAGCGAAAATAGTTGAGGTTCTTGATTTCTTTACTGGTCGTCTACTATGCAGATTTTAATCACTATCTATGAGTTGGGGGAAAATTTAAATTTTGATTAAAAACTGTACAATGGAAACAAGGCATTATATATGTTTAAATTATTCAATTAAAACAGCTTTACTTTTTATTTTTACAGTCACATACGTACTTGCTGTTTCACTCTACAAACGTACATTGGGTTAGTTCCTTACTGTGAGACAGTCATACTGTCGTACCTGGGATACAGAGTTGAAGGTGTGCACAGTCTAGTGGGGCAGCAGGTGATATATTTTCCTCAGGTATATATATTTGTACAATGGAGTATTGCTTAGCAATCAAAAAGAATGAAATCTTGACATTTTCAACTACGTGGATGGAACTGGAGTGTATTATGCTAAGTGAAATTAGTCAGAGAAAGACAAATAACATATGACTTCACTCATATGAGGACTTTAAGAGACAAAACAGGTGAACATAAGGGAAGGGAAACAAAAATAATATGAAAACAGGGTGGGGGACAAAGCATAAGAGACTCATAAATATGGAGAACAAACTCAGGGTTACTGGAGGGGTTGCGGGAGGGGGGATGGGCTAAATGGGTAAGGGGCATTAGGAATCTACTCCTGAAATCATTGTTGCAGTATATGCTAACTAATTTGGATCTAAATTAAAAAAAAAAATGAAATTAAGTATTATGTTGAAAAAAAGAAAAAAAGAAAAAGAAAAGTATTTTTTTCTGGTCACTTCCAGTGGATCATAAATTTTTAAAATTATGTTTCTAATGGATATCAGAACTCTTTCCTTGGTTGTGAGGGGCTCTGTGGTTCCTGTAGTAGTAGCACTTCAGGACTAAGACCAGTTGAGCATTGTGCTGCACGTCAGCACATTTAATTGATTCTGCCATACTCTGTTGGGCATGGCAGAAACCATGTCACAGACCCGTCCTTTCTGCCTCAAAAGGGGGCATATTTTGAACAGACATAGAGATTAAATTGAAAATATTTCTGCTTGTTACATTTTAAATTTGTCTCCTTCCAGTTTTAGCCTATCCTCCTCCATGAGAACCAAGGACATCACGGTAACTTTAATTCAGAGATATTTAATACAAGACACTTGCCACCATCTTGACTTTTTGTGAGTCTGTAACATTCAGCTGGCATTTTGGAATCTGGTCCAATATCCATTAAGGAGGTCAAGCTGAGAAGTGACGTCCTTCATACAATAAGGAGGAGAAAAGTTTTCTAATCTAGAACATTAAGGAAGGAAGTCATCCCCTGGTGGCTCTGTTAAATGTACAGTGAAATGCAGGATATTATAGTGCTTCAGTATCACTGGACCTGTAAAAGCCAGGGTTTATTTGACTTCAGACTCCACTTACTGAAGAGAGAATCTAGAAGGTAACCCAGTGCAGATCGCTCCAGATGCTTGCTAATAAACACAGCTACTTTTGAACAAGTATAGTGTTCCTGGTGAGAGCCCTTGAAAAGAAATATAATTCATGAGAGAAGGCAAGTCTGAAGTAAAGGGAGTTCACTGATGAGAATGGTGTGCATTTGTGTGTGTGTGTGTGTTAGTGTGTGTATTAGGAGAAAATTCTAAAACAAAGCCTGTGACACACTTGTTAGTGGAAAGAAAATTAAAGTGCAGAAAATGCTGAAGATTTCAAAATAAACTTAGGGCAAGAAATAAAATTTTAGGCTATTTTTGGAACATCATAGTTTCACTGTTTCAGACAGAGTGTATAATATTAAAGGGTGAACAAAGAAAGCAGAGTCCTTACCTTCTATTTTGCTTCCATTTTCTCCATCAAAGGGACTGATATTTACACAAGAAAAAGCAGAATAAACATGGATAAAATGAAACTGCATCTCCTGATAGGTGAAAAATAAGTGTCCCTGAATGCTTTAAACGTATCCAATTCCCTAATTCTGGAAGAATTCACATTAGGAAATTTACACCTTCACCTTATATAGTACTTGTAGTTTGTGAAGTGATTTCATATACCTAGTTTTATTTAGTAGTTTTAATGACGTAATATGAATACCTGAGCATGCATATTATGCAACTTTACAAAGTAAGTAAAGGCTCAAAGAATGACATTCTCAAGGTAATTCTCAAGAGGCTTAGCAGGGCTTAGTATTCAGAGAGAATTAGAGATGAGAAAGAGCATATTATTTGTAATTTTCAAAATGTAGATCTTGGAAACCATAAACATAAGATTGATATCAGTGATTCTCAAAATCTAAAATTATTTTGGGGCGCCTGGGTGGCTCAGTCGGTTAAGCGGCCGACTTCGGCTCAGGTCACGATCTCGCGGTCCCCGCGTCGGGCTCTGTGCTGACAGCTCAGAGCCTGGAGCCTGTTTCAGATTCTGTGTCTCCCTCTCTCTCTGCCCCTCCCCTGTTCATGCTCTGTCTCTCTCTGTCTCAAAAATAAATAAACGTTAAAAAAAAAATTAAAAAAAAAATCTAAAATTATTTTGTATGTGTGTGGAAGCATTTAAAAGGTGGGTAATCTTGTACTATGCATGGTTTCACTAAAAGTTGCCAGAATAATTGCCTTTCCCTTTTAATTTAGATTGATCAGATATCTCTATTTGAGAAATTGGCATACTTTTCTTTCTTAGAAACTAAAATGGGACATTTGTTTGCACTGATCTTTATTTGGAGAATGGAGATTTGTGAAACATCATAGAACTCCATACCTGATCCTGCCGTGCTCCGCATTTGGAGATGGACATACAGAAATAACACTCCCCTGGACAGCAGAACACAGTCAGCCCTCACTTTGCACAGTTTCAGTATTACCATGGTTTAATGAAATGGTACTAGTTATGGTTCGAGTTTTGATAATGATGGTGTCTGAACTATGACTAATTACATAAGTACAGATTTTCCTAGTAGGTCTTTGGTCCACAAACCACTAAGTGAATAACAGATGTGCATGTTGATCAGTGACCAATCATATCACTTCTTGCAAAATTTGTCAGTGATTGCTTACTCTGCTTACGTTTTTTTTTTTTTTTTTTTTTGCTCAAGCCCTACGAGCAAAATTTATCATTGTGTTGTCTTGTTATCTCCCAGTAATAAACCGATGCACCATTTTACAAGAATAGATATAGTCAAATGAGGTAATTGACCAACAAAGATCAAAGTGCATCAAATAAATGAGAAATAAGAGTGCTTAAAGTGAAATTTGAATCAAACATAGGGTTCTAGAAGAAAGGCTCACCGTGGTTGACTCTGCTGTCATTCAAGAGACCCTGGAAACACAGTGCCAAGAATTAAGTGGAGAGGAACCTAAAGACATGATTGGGGAAAGTGACAAAAAGCAAGCCAATGTCCCAAGGAAGTGATGCTGGCAAACAACAACAACAACAACAACAGCAAAAATTTCATTTTAAAAGAATTCTCAGAGATATTTCATGACAGTGAAAGCACAAAAGGTAAAAGGTACCTGATCCAAACTTAGAAAGTGTGGCAATCTGCAAGTCATAGAAAAGATACTTGCTCTGGATTGTAAATTATTCAAGGAGAAGGCAAGTACTTTTCAAATTAGTTTCTCATTAAAAAATTAGTTTATCCTAAAAAATAATAGCAACACTTAATTCTCAATGTTTCTAGTGTTTTAAATTATGGGGTACTAAATAAATATTAATTTCACTATCCTTCATTTCTGTTTACATTTATATCTGTCAGTAATAGAGTTTTTAATGTTTTGACAGATAAAGGTTATGAAATTGTAGTTATTGATTATTGATTATTAAGTTCACTGCAGAGTTTCAACATGTGCTGTCATTTTTATAGTCCCATACCATCATGTGTAAACTTCCTGTCATTTCAAAGGGACTGAATTGTGGGCTGACAAAATTTTAAAAAAGACATTTCAGAGAGATAAGGATAAAGGTATGAATTTAGAGTCATGAGTTTAGCCCAAACTTAATACGAGCAAATACTATGACATATATGGTAATATGATCCCAATTGTTGAATGTTCAGTTCTGGGTTCCACATTTGAATAAGACTTTGAAGGGATAGGAAACCACTTCATTTTGATTATAGTTGAAGAGACTGGGGAGATGGGAGGTGTGTATCCAATTAAAAATTACTGATACAAAGGAAGTGGAAGTAAATTTAGCCTATGTAACTCTAAAGGGTGAGCCAGGAAGTTAACGGGATGTTTCAAAGAGACAGACTTTTCTCTTGGTGAAAATAACTCTTCTTCATATTGAGTTGCCCCAAAATGGAATCAGAGCACATGGAATCACATTGCTGTGGTATTGAGGTTTTTCAAAATAACTATCTTCTGGCAGGGATGTCTTTCAGAGAGTTGGGCTGGAAGAAAATTCCTAAAGTCCATTTCAAATATAAAAGGGTATGATTCTAGAATGGTAATTACTATAATCTTTAATGGTGGGTTGTAGCCACCATACCTGTATTTGTTGTTTAATAAGAGATACGTGGATCCTGATACAGCATGGAGTATTGGCAAGAAAAACAGCCTTTACTTCAGAAACACCAGAGTTAAAATCCCTGTTCAGATAACTGTGTAGCCTTGGGCATATTATTATCTCTAAGCTTACCCTTTGTCTTCTGTAAAATAGAAATAATATCTGCTTATATTTATTTTCTGAGAATTACAAGTAATGTATCTACCAGGGTGCTTGGGTGGTTCAGTTGGTTAAGATTCCAACTTCGGCTCACTTCATGATCTCACAGCTTGTGGGTTTGAGCCCCATGTTGTGCTCTGTGCTGACAGCTCATTGCCTGGGGCCTGCTTTGGATTCTGTGTTTTCCTCCCCCTCTGCCCCACCCCGCTCACACTCTGTCTCTCTCTCTCTCTCTCTCTAAAAAATAAACATTTAAAATTAAAAAAAACAACTAATATATCTACCTTGTGTTTGTAAATTTTAGCCTTTGCTGTCTTTAAGAAACACAATGACAATAGGAATACCAGGTAAATTTGAGGGATAGAAGAATTTTTTTAAATACCAAAAATGACAATTTATTAATTGTTTCCTTTTGCATACTGCCAAAATATTTATGTCTCTAGTAGGTGTGAGATACGCATGATACACATTTGTAATATCTCTATGAGAGTAAAAAGTGCAAAACAGTGGCAGAAATATGACTAGTTGAGAGAACACATTTTGGATAAGCCAAAATAAAATTAGAATGAGTAAAACTCAAATCACCAAGGATTTAAATATTCTTAACCAAAAATACAACATCAAAGAAGACTTGATTTTATGATTCAATCCTATTTTAAAATTAATTATAAAACAAGTAATTTTTCACTTTGAATCCCTTGTTTTTATTATTTTTTTTTGGTAATATAGTAGAGAATACATGGTATTTACATAGTGAGGTCACTTTTCCCATAAAATTGTAAATGAAGTAATTCACTGAAAGTTAAATGGTAAAATCTAAACAAAATGAATAAATAAATAAAGTGGCCATCAGGCAAAACTTGAATGGAAGTTTAACATATACACTGAAAATATGTATTAATCACAGTTAGGATTGGGAAAGAAAATTAAAGTAGCAAATCTAAAAACTGCACAAGTAAGCATTTCCACCAGGTATAAACATCTTTGTTGTGGAGATGGATGCATCAGCTTATTAAAGCCTAACATCATTCTATGTTTCAGTAATATACTGTCCTCTTGATTTCAGTTAAAGCTCACCAAAAGTTGCCTTATGTATCTTGTCAACTTGCTAAGACCATGGGAATGTCTGCTCGTCTTAAATACTGTACAAAGTAATCCATTATCCATTAACATCTGATTTTCTACATCAGTCTTTTGAGCATGATAGGATGAGAAAGAAAAGAAATGCTCAGTATTCTGATAAAATTAAGTTTTTAATTTTGCAAAGATGAGGGCCAGCTCCTGGACCTTGGTAGCATCACCAAGGTAGGGGCAGCTGGGTGACTTGATCAGTTAAGTGACTGACTCTTGATTTGAGCTCAGGCCATGATCCCACACTTCATAGGATTGAGCCCTGCATCGGGCTCTGTGCTGACAGCATGGAGCCTGCTTGGGATTCTTTCTCTCTTGCTCTCTCTGCCCCTTCCCTGCTCATGCTCTCTCTCTCTCAAAATAAGTAAATAAACTTTTTAAAAAGTTAAAAAAAAAAAGGAGTCACCAAGGTAATATCCTATCCACAGTATTTCTTGGGAGTCATTGAGTTCTCCCTGGCCATTTTCTAGCCTTGGGACTTGCTCAGTTTCTTTGAAATTTCTTAGTCATGTCAGTGTTTTTGTTTTTCCCCATAAAATTCTGAAGCTTAAATTATTTTATAGTAATTTTCAAAAGTAATAGAGAAAAACAATTTTTATCTCCAAGGAACTTAATCCAGAGAATTATAATCTGTGGGTATATACTACAAATATAACTAATCACAAGACATTTTCATAGTAGGATAAAATAAGTAATACAAATTAGTACTCTGTAGTTTAAATATGTAAGTGTTAAGAAGGTGCTCAGTTTGAAGCAATCAGAGACTCTGGTGGTCAATTGCATGATGGCTTAGGTCTAAATTATTGATAACAAATACATTGCAGAAGAAAGACTTAGGGAAAGGATTATCAAATGGCATATTCATAAGAATTTCCATGTGAATTCCCAGTTATCACCCTTAAAGATTATGATTCAGGGAGTATATTACTTTTCTACTGCTTCTATGACAAATTATAATGAGTTTAGCAGTTTGCAACAATACAAGTTTATTATCTAATAATTCTGTAAATCAGACTAATAATTATTATCTAATAATTCTGTAATTCTGACTCCTCACATAAGGGTATGGATATCTTTGAGGAGCCTTTATTCAGTTTACCACAGGGACTCTGGTCACAATTTGAGAAATCCTGGTATAGAGGCGTAAAACTTAAGAACTAAATTTTCAAACATGGTAGAAGATATATTAATTCCCTAAGAGTATGAAATTAGCAGGAAAGAGATCAGAGATGGCATGGGATCAGCAAAGAGTATGCATTGCATTAAGCAAAAACAGTGATATTTCTTAAATACTCAAATAACACTTGAATTTATTTAGGATCTTTTATTTTCACCTGGTTGAGACAAACACTTTACATAGTTTTATATGCCCACATCTGTATTTAACTTAGTTTGGAATTGTTTCAGAGATTATTGGGATTGTTTCAGAGATTATTGCAAAATTCTTAATAGTAATTATTTCCATTCAATAACATGATTCCATTGAGTTGACATTTATTTTTCTGTGATAATAATGTTTCTTTCTGATTTGAGTCCTAACCTTTTACAATTTATTTTTAAATTTACATAAAATGTACTCTTTTTGGTGTGAAGTTATATAAACATGACAAACGCATAGAGTAGTGTAATCACCATCATGTCACGATACAGATCCATTGCGTCGCCTCCCTGCCAAAAAATTCCTCATGTTTCTCCTTCGCAATTAATTTTTGCCCCTACTCCTAACTCCTGGCTACCAGTGATATCTTTATAGTTTTTCCCTTTCCAAAATGTAATATAAATATAATCATACAGGATGTAACTGTTTTTTGAGTTTATTTTATTTGTTTATTTAGAGAGAGAGACAAAACACAAGTCAGGAAGGGGCAGAGAGAGAGGAGGCACCCCAAGCTGCCTATCATTCTTAAAGTCTGCTTACAAGTATTTAATGTTGAGCCAACAGGTGAACTGGACTCAGGGATATGGTTTTATGTCAATAGCTTATTACGCTAAAGAGAAATGTTACAGAGAGTACAGAAAACAACTTAGTTGGATTTGAGACTTATATACGAATTTTGCTTATGTGATAATTAACATTTTATTTATGTTGACATTAAATTTATTTTAGGAGGACCTGGGTGGCTCAGTTGGTTAAGCGTCTGACTTCAGCTCAGGTCATGATCTCACAGTTCCTGGGTTCAAGCCCCATGTCAGACTCTGGGCTGACAGCTTGGAGCCTGGAGCCTGCTTCAGATTCTGTCTCTCTGTCTCTGTCTCTGTCTCTCTCTGCCCCTCCCCCCACCGGCACTCTGTCTCTCTCTCAAAAATAAATAAATGTTAAAAAAGGTTTTTTTGAAAAAATTAAAACAATATTTTAAATACAGCAGCTGCTGGTAGGACAGAGGTAGCGGAGAAGCATGTAGGATGGCAGGAAGAAACTAGTTTAAATTTCATGCATCTATAGATACTTAGCACAGTGGATAAGCCACATTCAGATAATTGAGATTTGAGCAGATGTGAATTTGTTCTCATTAGAATTCATGTTCCAAGCCCTACACAATGCAAGTAAATAGCTACTGAGCAGGAAACTGGAAGCTTAACCTTTTCTGTCTCTTAAATATGAGCATCTCATTCATAGCTCCATACTTAAAAAATAGACAGTTCCATAAGTCAGTTGTGCAGCTAAAAGAATCATTAATCTTTAAATAAGAGATTGTTCATTCTGCACTCTGCTGGGGATTATATAGTGCTTTTCATGTACTATACCTCAGAGTGTTTTACTAAGCAGTGAAGTATTTTGGAGATGTGTGATGAATATGTAACTCACATAACTGCAGCAAAAGCTGATGCTGTTTGTTAAGAACTATTTGTTAAATCAGAAATCTGCCACCCATGTTTGATGCTTGACATGCAAGAATCAGTGGAGAGCAAAACACATTGCTTATTTTCCAACAAGCATAAAGAGAATTTTCCCAAGAGTAATATTTGCATAAAGAAGTTTGTCCATGAATTAAAATCCTCCGAGGATTTAAAAGGACAAGCATCAAGATTTAATGGTATAGGATAAAACTTAGGATGTTTAGCTGAGCTTACCAAAGAGGCATAAGAGCTTTGGTAGACACCAGGCAGTGTGGCTGCTGTGTTGAAGATTAGTACTGTTTGTGGAGATAGCCATGAACTTCATCAAAGATACAGAAGAGAGTTCTCTGTGAAGCTTCCCTGACTCCCCCAGTGGCTTCTGTGTTCTTCCATGACCCTTTTTAAATGATTTCTTTTCTACCACTCTGCTGAATTAAAATTTACCTGTCTAAATTTCTGTTTGCTTGCACTAGCCTGTGGCTTCTGTTTAACCAACACCATGCTTTACTCACTTGTACACCCCAAGGCCTAGTGCAGAGTGCAGTAGAGGAGACTAGTTTGGTTGAGGTGTTCTGTAGGAATGAAAAGTCAATATGTAAAGGTCAGTGTGTCCTAGGGAACACACTAAGATAAAAAAGAGGTTAAAAAAAAAGATGTTCTTAGGTGGATAAGTGCCCCCCCAAATTGCTTTATAATATTTAAATGATGGGTTAATTAGCATTTTAAATTGGCTTAATTTTCTTGGCTGGCATGAATTCTCTGAGTTCTAAAAAATAAATTTCTCTCTATATTAATCTGGATTCAACAAGAGACACAAAAACAATAGAAAATATAGATTAAAGACTTTTTTGTATATTTGTCCATTTATTTCATCCAACTCTGGTGCTCTGAGCTAATATTTTACAGATTTTTTTTAATACAGGTGTTGTACATTTTTGGTTAAACTATGCATGTTTTCAACTTTATTTAGGTATATTGACAAATAAAGTTGTAATATATTTAAGATGTACAACAAAGTGATTTGATAAACAATGTCAAAAGATTCCTCTCATTGAGTTATAATGAACACATCTCTCAACTTACATATTTATCTTGTTTTCCCCCTTTGGTGAGAACATTTAAGTTCTAGTCTCTTAGCAAATTTCAATCATACAATATAGTGTTATCAATTACAGTTACCACATTTTATGTTAGATCATCAGAATTTATTCATCTTATAGCTAAAAGTTTGTAACCTTTTACCAATGTCTTCTTATTTCCCCTACCCCCAGCTCCTGACAACCACTTTTCTCCTTTGTGTCTATGAGTTTGATTTTTTTTATTTTAAAGATTCCATGTGTAAGTGATACCACACAACATTTGTCTTTCTCTGAGTTATTTCATTTAGCATAATGCAAAGTCATTCCATGTTGTTGCAGATGACAGGACTTCTTTCTTAAGGCTAAATAATATTCCATTGTATATATGTACCATATTTTCTTAATCCATTTTTCCACTGATAGACACTTCACTTGTGTCTGTACCTTGGCGATCGTGAATAATGCTGCAGTGAACGTGAAAGTGCAGATATCCCCTGGAGATAATGGTTTCATTTCCTTTAGATATGTACCCAGAAGTGGGATTGCTGAATCTTATGGTAGTTCTATTTGTAATTTCTTGAGGAGCCTCCACTGTGTTTTCCTTAGTGGCTATACTCATTCTACTCTCATCAACAGTGTGTAATGGTTCCCTTTCCTCCACATCCTCGCCAGCGTTTATCTCTTGTCTCCTTGATAGTAGTTATCTTCACAGGTATGAGGTGATTTATCTCATTGTGGTTTTAATTTGCATTTCCCTGATGATTAGTGATGTTGAATATCTTTTTGTATACTTGTTGGCCATTTGTATTCTTCTTTGGGAAAATGTCTATTTAGATCCTTTGCCTGTTTTTTAATTGGTTTCTTTGTTACGTTTGTTTGTCTTGTTTAATTTGAGTTTTGCTTTCGGGTTGTTTGAATTCCTTATTTATTATGGGTATTAACCCTTTATCTGATATGTGTTTTGCAAATATCTTCTCCCATTCTATAGTTGCCCTTTGATTTTGATGATAGTTTTCTTCAGTGATCAGAAGCTTTTTAGTTTGATGTAGCCCCACTTGTTTATTTTTGCTTTTGTTCCCTTTGCTTTTGGTTTCAAGTCCAAAACTCATTGCTAAGAATCCATTATTAAGAAGCTTACTCCCTATATTTTCTTCTAGGAATTATATAGTGTTACATGTAAATCTTTAATCCATTTTGAGTTATATTTTGTGTATAGTTAAGATAGGGGTCTAGTTCCATTTTTTTTTTCTTTCATGTGGCTGTCCAGGTTTCCCAACACCATTTATTGAAGAGACCATCTTTCTTCATTGTATATTCTTGCCTCTTTTGTCGTAAATTAATTCATCACATATGCTTGGGTTCATATCTGGACTCTCTATTCTGTTCCATTTATCTGTGTGTCAGTTTTTTTGCCAGTACCATATTGATTGATTACTATAGCTTTGTGATATAGTTAGAAATTTGTGAGCCTTATGCCTCCAACTTCGTTTTTTTGTTTTTTGTTTTTTGTTTTTTGTTTGTTTGTTTTGTTTGGTTTTTTTTCCTCAAGATTTCTTTGGCTATCCAGGATCTTTTGTGGTTACATACAAATTTTGAGATCATTTGTTTTATTTCTATGAAAAATGCCATTAGAATTTTGATAGGGATTGCATTGCATAGAATATCTATCATTTATTTGTCTTCAATCTATTTCATCAGTGTTGCACAGTTTTCAATGTAACCAACCTGCTTGGTTAAATTTATTACTATTTTATTATTTTCATGCATTGTAAATGAGATTATTTTATTAATTTTTCTTTCTGATATTCATTGTTAGTGTATAAAAATGCAACAGATGTTTGTATATTTATTTTATACCCTGCCACCTTATTGAATTTATTAGTTTAAACAGTTTTTTTGGTGGAGTCTTTAGAATTTTCTATATATAAAATCATGTTGTCCACAAATAGTGATAGTTTTACTTCTCCCTTTCCAATTTGATGGCTTTTACTTCTTTTTCCTGCCTAATTGCTCTGGCTAGGACTTCTAATACTATGTTGAATAAAACTGGTGAGAGTGGACATTCTTGTCTTTTTTGTGATCTTAAAGGTAAAGTTTTCAGCTTTTCACCATTGAGTATGGTATTAGCTGTGGGCTTGTTATACATGACTTTTATTATGTTATGTTCTATCTATAGCCATTTTGTTGAGAGTTTTATCATACATGGATGTTGAATTTTGTCATGATTTTTCTGTGTCTGTTAATATCATATAATTTTTATTTTCTATTTTGTTGATGTAGTGCATTAATTGATTTGTGGATGTTGAACTGTCTGTGCATCCCTAGAGTAAATCCTACTTAATATGGTGTATGGACTCATTTAATGTATTGTTGAATTTGTTTTGCTAAAATTTTGTTGAGAATTTTTGCATCTGTGTTTATCAAAGATATTGGCTTGTGATTTTCTTTTTCTATTTCTTTTTCTTTCTTTTCTCTTTTCTTTTCTTTTCTTTTCTTTTCCCTCTCTCTCTCTGTTTTTTTGTTTTTGTTTTTGTTTTTGTTTTTGTGTGTGGTGTCCTTGTCTGGTTTTGTCAGGATAATACTGGCCTTGTAAAATGAGTTTAAGAGTATCTCTTCCTCTTCAACTTTTTGGAAGAGTTTGAGAAGAATCGTTATTAAATATTCTTTCAGTGTTTGGTAGAATTCACTAGAGAGATCATTGGTCCTGGAATTTTGTTTGATGGGAGGGGGGAGCATTTGCTTTTGTTTTTGTTTTGTTTGTTTTGTTTGTTTTGATTACTGATTTAATATCCTGACTTGTAATCAATCTATTTAGATCATCTTTTTTTTTTCACATTTCAGATTTGGAAGATTAATTTTCTAAGAATTTATCCATTATCTCTAAGTTTTCCAATTTTTTGGTATGTAATTGTTCATAGCAGGCTCTAATGACCGTTTGTATTTCTTTGATATCACTTTTACTTTCTTGTCTTTCATTTCTGATTTTATTTATTTGAGTTTTCTCTTTTTTATTAGTCTAGCTAATGGTTTGTCAATTTGGTTTATCTTTTTAAAGAACCAACTTTTAGTTTCACTGTCATTTTCTATTGTCTTTTTAGTTTCTGTTCCATTTATTTCCACTCTGATCTTTATTATTTCCTTCCATGTATTACTTTTTGACAAAGGATTTTAAAATTACTGAAAAAGCTGAATTTCAGTGGAATTTGATGTTATTACCTCTAAAGATAAACGTACAACCTTATAGATAACTCTTAAGATTTTTAAGAATGCCCTCTGGCAGGTGTGTGTGTGTGTGTGTGTGTGTTTTCATTTTCTTGATTTGTTTTCCCCTAGACTTTATATTATACTGAATTTTATTATTCTTTTGAATAAAATGTAAAAGCATATTATTTTGCTCTCACCCTAAAATTAAACTTAATATATTGTCTGACACTTACATTTTTAAAACCATTTTCCACAAAATGGCATGTTTTTTTTCTCTTAAATGACTGAAAGAACTAAAGGGAAAACGAACATTTAAATTTATTTAATGTTCAGATTATTTTTGTCTGTTCTCCCTTCACAGACATATCTGGCAGGCTGATATACCTTCTGGAGACTCAGGGAAAGGAACTTTTTTTATATGTACTTTTAAGTTCTTTACTGAAATGGGAAAATAAGCAAATGATTGTTTGGAAGCCAGCAGCTTTAAACACTACTTGCTTTTTTTGCATCATTGCACAAAACTGTGAAGGGAGAATAGTTTCTTCCTTCCCCTCCCCTCTCCTGGGCATACCCCAAGTCTGTATGTCCATTTTATTCCATGGTCTGAAACACAGATAAGACTCTGGCTTTCAAACAGATGGTTGAGAAATCTTACTTACGGTATACGTCAAATATACTATCCAGGTACTCTCTGACTGGCTGAAGCCACTTTGACAGCATTTGGGACACTATAAAAATATTTAGTTTTAGAAACTTAAGGAGGAGTGAAGATTAACATTATAGTCCCAAGTTAGTCTATTTAAGTAGCTTGATGAGTTTCTCAGCATTCTGAAGTTTTTCTCATCTTGCTGACCTGCATACCTGGCCACCAAAACTGAGTTTTAATTCTTTTACCTCGGCCCTAACAGCAAAAGTAATAAGAGCTAACATTAATGTGTCTAATTATGGGCAGTGTAAATGTGTTAGGTGCTTTGTGCATTATGCCAGTTAGGATTAATTTAAACTATGAGTAATGGGAAAGGCAAAATAACAGTAACCTAAATACAGTTCTCTTTCATGTAAGAGAAGCATTTTAGAGCTGATACATTCACCACGAAGTTGTCAGGGACACTGGCTCCTTGTCCTGCTCCGTCATCTTCAGCATAATTCTTTTAACCATGGTCCAAGGGAGCTGCTTAAGTTCCAACTGTTACACCCATGTTCAAATATTCTAGCCAGCAAGAAAGAGGGAGTCAGGAAAGAAGAGGGTAAAGGATGCACACCAGCTGTTCTTAGAGAGATTTCTTAAAAGTGCACACATCATATTTTTGCATATTACAGTTGCCCGAGAGCCTAGAAAACATAATAAATCATAGCGTGTATTGCAGGCTTGCCAGTAATTAGATAAAAATTGGGTGTTTTTTGCTAAAGTGATTTTTGGTGCAACTAGCTCCCATATGCAATAATTCCCTTGGTCTTCAGAACAGCCTTTTAAGCAGAGCTTTAACCATACCTCTTTATGCCTTTGTTACAGGCCTTGATCTCGTTCCCTTGAGACTGGGTCTCTGTCTCATGGTGGGGAGCCGGTCCTGGAGCCCCAGTATTTCCCCCTCAGTGCTTATAGGTGGGCTCCTCCTATGGACTGTCAGACTTCTCTGCTACTGATTACATACTGCCTTTTTGGGTCTCTGACTATTACCTACTGTCTGCCTCTGTCTTGATTGTCCTAATTCTGTCAATTCATGTGGTCTTTTATCACAAATCTTCCACCTGACCCATCCTTCTATAATAGAGCCTCCATTATAGCATTAGCTATGCTGGTTTCAGTAACAGTAAAAAGAAGCAATGCTGACTTTGACAAAAATTTTAAATTATTCAAAGTTCAGTGAATATTTTCTGTTTATCATTAGGAAAAAACTGAGACATAGATATGCCAGCTTTCTTTTTTATACTAGATTGTGACTTTGGGCAAGTTACTTGATATCTCTGTGCTTCAATTTCCTTATCTATATAATGGAGATGACCAATAATTACATCACAGAGTGGCTGTGAGGATTCACTAAGTTCATTCATGTAAAATATCTCCTAGCACATTGTACTCTTCAGTGAGTGTTAGCTAACAGTAATAACAAGTATAAGCGTATACTTACAACAATACTTATTATTATTTTCAACTCCCTTTCTTCTCTTGTAGATTGCTTTGGGTTTTATGGCTTTTAGTTAGTGACTGTCAAGGCTAAAGAAAGCTTGCTCTTTGGGAGACCTGTTGGAAAGATAACCAATAACATTTTCATAAGATTCACAGTGATATTTAATTCCTAATTGTCTCTTTTAGAGAATTGGATTGGATTCTCCATACTTCACCATCTTGAGTCTCTGGCTGTCAGGGAACTCTAATATAATTCTGGTTTCTAGTGAAATAAGCTTGAGAGTCGAGAGGAGAGGAATTGAAGTGAGGTGCATGAATGCAATTGAGTTGCTTTATTTATTTAAGGTTTCCAGAGGTAAAAAAAAATGACGAATTGTCTAAATAATATTCATCTTTTTGTTCAAGGAAGGCACGGATCACATGAATATTGGATAATAACAGTTTCTGAATGACTTTGGATACCTGAAAGCATTTTAACGCTGACACATCTAAATGCTTGTTATTTGTATCAGTCAAAACCTTGGAGGAAGCAGATGACATACTCGAAGGAATGAATTATTCCTAGAGTTAAATAGAGTTAAATGCCCGTACCCTTTGTAAAGGTGTGGGCAGGGTTATAGCTCTGAACTCAGGATGGTGGTGAGGCACCAGGTACTAGCCATAGAAAAAAAGCTCTTACACAAGAGACTTGAAGGTCCACAGCAAGGAACATAGAGGATGGTCATGGAGAGGGACTGCTGGACAGGAGTTGTGGCTGTAGGTAGAACACACTGGATGCCAAAACTGCTTCCTGGGTGAGAGGGGTCTGAGGAATACCTACCCTGTCCTCTCTCTCCCTCACTCTGATCGTGTGCCTCCCATTGGCCTAATTTATTTGAAGCTGTAGGGAATGGGATCCAGGTGATGCCATGTATAGAGGTCCATTTCCCAGGGCATAGTGTATGGCAGGGAAAAGGAGAAAGTGGTTGGAGAGGCCACAATGCATAACAAGCACACTTCCATCTGTAGGCTCAGCCCTACTCCGTACTCTGGACCTCTTCAGTGTCCTGAAGGCATATTGTGCCTCAGGATATTAACGCTATTTATTCTGAGCCTAGTGATAAGTAGGTCACCTTGTTTCTCAGAGCTGAGCTTCTCTGGGCATGAACCATCCTCCGTTTACGTGGGGTCTTGATATCCGTTCTGTGTATTTGGTGTCTGAATTCCAGAACAAGCCATTGAAGAAACTGGGCCTTGGCTGTGTCATTTATAAAGTCTTAGGGTTGGAGCATCTCAAAATTTCAATTTAAAAATTCCCATGTAATTCCTGACCTAAAGAATATACCAATCATGAGTTTTCTGTATTCATAAGTTGAATTCAGACAAATTTACTTCTATATAGCTCCAAAGTAACTGAAAATTTTAGTTTTAATATAAGTAAATTGTGGGCCCTACCTGTTGTAAAGGAATGAAATAGTAAGGTTAGATAGGAAAGTAAGAGGAATTGCTAAAAAAACCACCAAGGATTGATGTAATGAAGTCTCAAAAGAGATAAAGATAGGGCTTGGCAGACATGAGCTTTAGGAATCAGATATCACCAATTCCTGAGTTAAAAATCAGAAATTCCCTGAACATTTGTATGCATGAGTAAACAAAAAACATTTTCTAATTTATGCTCTGTCTGCAGCAACACAAAATCTATCTATAAACATCTGATTAAAACTAGAAGTTGGGAAGATCCTAGAAAGTTTTCAAGAAGTAATAAATTTCATATAGCAATGAATAGCAGTGTATCCATAATTACTTGTTTGTGGTGTGTAAATAGCATTGGTGTTTGTTGTTGTCATTGTTTTTGTTGTAGTTGATGCTATTGATTTATTTGAGGAGAGGTTGAAAAAAGTAATTACTTTTCAATGTTTGCTTGCTCTTTCATACCTTTTCCCAAAGGAAATGTTTTTCAATGTCAAAATCATAATTTTAGTCAAAACTTTTATCCTTAGACTTGATGACAGTTACAGTACATGTGTGTCATATGTTCTGACAATGAATGTGTTCAGGAAGCACACAGGGCACACCAATTAGCAAATCAAACAAAACCTAATTGCATCTTTACCCCAATTATTAAGATGAACTGAAAAATTTTAGAGCATGATGAAATTTATATTTTCATAATAGCTTAAAATCTGAACTTCTTTTTTGACTACTTAGAGGAATGCAATATACATTAATTTCAAAAATGAGACTTTAAAAATTTTAAAAATTATGGGCACTTGGGTGGCTCAGTCGGTTAAGCATCCGACTACAGCTCAGGTCATGATCTCATGGTTAGTGGGTTCAGAACCCACTTTGGGCTTGTGCCAACGGCTCAAAGCCTGGAGCCTACTTTGTATTCTGTGTTCTCCTCTCCCTCTGCCCCTCCTACTTCATTCTCTGTCTCTCTCTCTCTCTCAAAAGTAAATAAACATTAAAACAAATAAAAATAAATAAATAAAAATTTAAAAAGGAAAGCAAAATTTGGTAAAAAGTTTCATATTTATAGTGGATCATAAATGTGTTCTTTTTTCTCTAGTTAGTGTTCTGTATGGTGTATGTCAAAGGCTACTAAAGAAATAAAATTCAATGCAATAGTGTACAACAGGGTCAGCAAACATGGCCCATGGATCAAATCTGGCCTGCTGTTTTTATATGGCCCATGAGATAACTATGTTTTTTACATTTTTAAATGGTTTTAAATCTTCAAAAGAGGAATGATACGTCACAATGTGAAAATTATGACTTTGAAGCTTTTATGTTCATAAAGTTTTACTGAAACACAGACCTGTCCATTCATTTATTTATTATCCATCACAAATGTAATAACAGAGTTTTCCAGTTGCAGAAGACATCATATGACTGGAAAATCATAAAGTACTTCTTATTTAGCCTTTTAAATAATAATTTTTGTCTACCTCTAGTTTACAGGATTCTATTAAAGTACACTTTCTTAAAGAAAGAAGATAGAATATTACCAAAAATAATATTCTATCTATCTACATACTTTAAATAGTGTAAGTGTTCCCTTTTTGCTCAGTTTGGTTGGCCTCTGAAATAATAAATACAATAATAAATAAATCTTACTAATACAAACATTCTCTTTTAGACAAATTATAGTTAGTTCACAAATATTTCTCTGAAAGAATTATGATGCTTTGTGTGACATATCACAGAGTACTGAGATGTAAGTTTTCTTTTAAGGGAAGACCATTTTCTCCTTTTTGTTGGTGTGGTGGGAGAGTAACAAGCTTCAAGAGAAATTACCTTCAGTGATGAGGAATTTTAAAGACAGTATAATCAAAACTGAAAGATCTTGAGCACTCTGAGAACCAAGGATAAGAGTTAGCAAATGTAGTACACTGTGAATAAATGCTGAGGAGAGTCTAGGAAAAGGAGATAATAAGAGGTAAAATCTGTTAAACTTCAAAGTGCTAAAGAATAATGAAAAGGGAAGATTTAAGAGTTTTATAAAGGTAGGGGGAAAGGCTCTTAAATCTTCATACCAAAGTGGAACTGCAGTGAAAAAGACAAACTAGGTGCTGAGCTGTACACTATTGTGAGAACAGTGTGTTATAAATCAAGGAAGTGGTCATAGCTAGTTTGAGGGATGAAATTCACCAGTATTTAATACAGTATCAGAACTCACCTTCAATAAAATTTTGATGTGTTCACTACATACCATGGATATGACTTACTATGTATGTTTGGATTCATTCTCAAAGACAGAAGAAAGTCTTCATTTTTGTGATAAAAGGCTTAGAAACCGTAGTAAGCCATTGCTATCTATCAGCTATAGTTTACTATCTAGCCACATTGATTTTGTTTTTTTAAGTTTTTTTTAATTCTAGTTAATTAGCAGAGTACAATATTGGTTTCAGGAGCATAATTTACTGGTTCGTAACTTACATATAACACATGGGCCACATTGATTTTAAAATTAAATCTCATGTATTTATTTTTTCATTTCTGTATGCATGTCTCATGAGTTATGAGTTCAGATTTATTTTTGTTCATGTCTATAGAAGTCTTAAGAAAATGTTCTAAGCAAGTCTTCTAATATTCTATGGAATGTGTCATCAATAAAGAAATTATTATATTGTAAACTAGCAAAAAGATAGTACTCAGGATCCATCTTTTCCTAAATGATCTAAAAGAAGTGTCAACATTCATTGCCATTTACAAACTACAGTGGGAGACAGTTTGGAGAGGAAAATGCTTGTAAAATCAAGCAAAACTCTGATGAAATAAAAGGAGATTAATTAAGGTAAAAATAAGCAAGGAGAGAGGAGTTGTAGTTTAAAACAGAAAATTATTAATAACTATCATATTTTCTATATTATTAGGTAATCAGTTATTGCTTTATAACTGAAAAAATCTGAATCAGAGTAAACATGGAAAATTCAGCTATGAATTTGTATTGCTCTACTACACTTGATCTTAGCCAAAAGGCTGAGAAGTGATAAGTTTGTATTGCTATAAATGAGATGAGTGAACATTTTTTAAAGGAAAAAAATATATAATTGATCATAGGAGGTAAAATCTTTGTTTTCATCACTTGTAACACATATGGTATCCTTTAAATTCAACATAAGACATTATAAAATCCTTGATTAAATATTTATTAAATACTCTATTACCTTATATTTATAACTTTATATTCATTATGGGAGACTGTTTAAGTACTGCATAACCTTAAATGTAAAGTATTGACTCTATATTAATAGGAAATGGTAACCATAGGAAGAACTTCAAAAAATTTTTAAGAGACCTTATCCTTTGATTGATGAAGCCACACAGATCATTTCGTATGTATCTCCTTAGGTAAAAGGAAAGCAACTTTATTCTATTTTACTTCTAAAGATGTCCCAGAGCTTGATTTTAAAATGAAATTTTTAAATTTAAATACAACTATTTACTTCTGAATATTTAATTGAAAATTTCAAAAGAGACCTCTATTGAACTGTTTCCTACTTGGGGAAGCTATCCTGAAATCACTGATTATTTGAAATTGAGTGAGGGTTCCTTTTTTTCTTTTCTTTCTTTTTTTTCCTTCCTCTTCTATTTATGGAGAAAATGGGTAGAGTATATTTTATTGGTTTGAATTAATCTTCTTTATAAACAAAGAAGAAATAAGTTAATTTTTCCTATTTGCAGTAACTAGACCCCAAATACTTGTCAAATACCCAAATAAATATTTATATTTACATAATTGAGGAGTTCAACTAAGGGAAATGAATACTTAAATGTTTATACTTTTAGAAAGTCTCACACCCTTCCCCTTTTTAGCAGCAGCTACATAAATTCATTAATGGCATATTTTCTGTATTTACAAATAAATACTTTGACCTCTGTAATAAAATATTCTAAAACTATCCACATTTTGAGAAAAGTTAATTTTCAGTATTTTCAATTAGGAGGATCTTTCAATTTTGCTCATTAAAGTTAGGAAACAAAAGAGAAAGGGAATCACATTTTCAGAATCATAGAGTTAGATTTTTGAAAATCTATATCTGCATTAAGCATCAAGAGCACTAGAAAAAAATGTCAAATTCAACCTTTTCAGAACTCTAGAAATTAAAGGCTTGCAGCAGTCTGAGGAGTATTTATTCAGGAAAATTGGCTGAATTCCATTAAGAACACAAGGATTTGAACATTAAGTCATCAATAATAAATATGTTCAAATAACTAAAGAAAACCATTTCTAAAGAATCAGAGGAATGTGTGAGAACAATTTCTCACCAAAAACAGAAGAGCGATATAGAAGATATGAACTATGGGAGAGAACAAAATAGAAGCTTTGAAGTTGGAAATTACAATAAATAAAATGAAAAATACACTTAAGATACTCAATTGCGGATGTGAACTGACAGAAGAAAGAACCAGTTAAGTTGAAGTCAGGTTTATTCAAAGTATCTAGTCTGAGCAAAAGAGAAAAAAAAATAATGAAAAAAGATGAAAAGACTTAGAGAGCTGTGAAAAAGCATGAAGCTAATCGACATACCCATAAGAAGAGTTCTAAGAGAAAGACAAATACAGAATGAATATTTAAGAAATAGCAGCTATAAAATTCTGAAATCAGATTGAAAACATTAATATGGATCTAAAGGAAGTTCCACAAACTCCAAGTAGGAAGACCTCAGAGATCCATACCTGACATATATAGCCAAACTGCCTGAAGCCAAAGACATAAAATCTTGAAAGGAGCAAGAGAGAAACAACTCGTCACATAAAAAGGATCAACAGATGATTCTCACCAAATATCATGGAGGCCAAAGTAATTCGATGGAATATTCAAAGTGCTGGAAGACAAAGATTATCAAGAATTCTAAATGTAGCAAAGCTATCCTTCTAAAATGAAGGAAAATTTAAGACAAAAGAGAGGATAACAGTTTGACAGTAATATTTGTAGATAAATACTCACTTGTAGTAATGAATACTCAGCAGAAGTTCAAGAAGAAAATAGAAGATGCAAATAACATAGAAACCAATTAGACCTAAGATACACACCTCACACAACAACACTGGACTACACATTCTTCCCAAAGTACATTGAACATTTTCTGGTATAGACCACATGTGAAGCCATAAAAGAAGTCTCAAAATAATTTACTTTTTATTTGAGAGAGAGAGAGAGAGAGAGAGAGAGAGAGAGAGAGAGAGAATCTCAAGCAGGCTCATGCTCAGCAACAGAGCCCAGTGCAGACAGGGCTTGATTCCACAACCCTGGGATTATGACCTGAGCCAAAATTAAGAGTTGGAAGTTCAAGTGAGCCAGCCCCAGAAGTCTCAAAAATATTTAAAAAATAAAACCACATAAAGTATATTTTATTATAATGAAATAAAATTAGAAATGAGTATAAAAGAGAAAATTAGGAAATTCACAATTATGTGGTAGAATATTTTTTAAATTATTAATAATCAATGAATAAAAAAAGAAATGAGCAGTGCCTGGTTGGTTAAGTGCCCAACTGTTGATTTTGGCTCAGGTCATGATCTCACGGTTCATGAGTGTGAGCCTTGCAGAGCCTGCTTGAGATTCTTTTTCTCCTTCTCTCTGTCCCTCCCCCTAAAATAAACAAATAAACATTAAAAAAGAAAAAATAAATGAGAAACAAAATTAGAATATGCTCTTATTTTACTTTGAAATATTTATTCATTTATTTATGTAAAAAAGAAGGGCATATTCTAGAAGATTTAATATGTTATAATTTCTGGTGATTCCAAGTGATTTTTATCTTCTTTATATTTTTCTGTAATTTTTTAATTAACTTTTTTATTTTAATTCCAGTACAGTTTGCAGTTATATTAGTTTTAGGTGAATAATACAGTGATTCAATAATTCTGTACATTACTCAGTACTCATCATAATAAGTGTGCTTGCTCTTTATCCCAATCGTTTATTTCTCTTGTCCCTAAACCTACCTCCCCTCTGGTAACTATCAGTTTGTTTTCTATAGTTAACAGTCTGTTTCTTGGTTTCTCCCTCTCTCTCTCTGTCTCTCTCTCTTTTATCCTTTGCTCATTTGTTTTTTTTTCTTGAATTCCACATATGAGTGAAATCATATGGTATTTGTCTTTCTCTGACTAACTTACTTAGCATTATACTCTGTAGCTCCATCCATGTTGTTGCAAATGGCAAGATTTCTTCTTTTTTAATGCTGAATAATATTCCATTCACACTCATGTCTTCTTTTTTAATGTTAATTTATTTATTTTGAAAAAGAGAGAGTGGGGATGGGCAGAGAAAGAGAATCCCAAGCAGACTTGTGCTGTCAGCATAAAGCCTGACGTGGGGCTGAATCCCACAACGGTGAGATAATGACCTGAGCAGAAATCAAGAGTAGGGCGCTTAACCAACTGAGTCACTCAGACACCCCAACACATTTTCTTTATATATTTATGTTATTAATGGACACTTAGAATGCTCCCATAATTTGGCTATTGTAAACATGCTGAGAGGTATATAAAGCCCTTTGAATTAGTGTTTTTCTATTCTTTCAGTAAATACCCAGGAGTAGAATTATTGGATCATAGGGTAGTTCTATTTTTAATTTTTTGAGAAACCTCCGTACTGTCTTCCACAGTTGCTCTATCAGTTTGTATTCTTACCAACAGTGCAGGAGGATTCCTATTTCTCTACATCCACATCCTTGCTAACATTTGTTTTTGTGTTTTTTATTGTAGCCATTCTGACAGGTGTGATGTGATTGATATGTCATTGTGGTTTTGATTTGCATTTCCTTGATGATGAATGATGTTGAGCATCTTTTCATGTGTCTGTTGACCATGTGTATGTCTTCTTTGGAGACATGTCTGCTCATGTATTCTGCCCATTTTTAATTGGAATATTTGGTGTGTGTGTGTGTGTGTGTGTGTGTGTGTGTGTGCTAAGATGTATCAGTTCTTTATATATTTTTGGATACTAACCCTTTGACAGGTGTGTCATTTGCAAATGTCTTCTCCCATTCCATATGTTGTCTTTCAGTTTTGTTGATTGTTTCCTTTGCTTTGCGGAAGGTTTTTATTTTGATGTAGTCCCAACAGTTTATTTTTGCTTTTATTTCCCTTGCCTCAGGAGACATATCTAGAAAAATGTTGCTATGGCTGATGTGAGAAAAATTACTGCCTGTGCTTTCTTCTATGATTATTGTGGTTTCAGATCTCACATTTAGACCTTTAATCCATTTGAGTTTATTTTATGCATGGCATGAAAAAGTGGCCCAGTTTCATTCTTTTGCACATAGCTGTCCAGTTTTCCTAACACAAGCAGTTGAAGAAACTGTCTTTTTCTCATTGTATATTCTTTCCTCCTTTGTCAAAGATTACTTAGCCATACATATATGGTGGGTTTATTTCTGGGTTTTCTATTCTGTTCCATTTATCTACCTGTTTTTGTGCCAGTACCATACTATTTTGATTACTTCAGCTTTGGAATCTAACTTGAAGTCTGGAAATCAGGTTTTTTATTCTTTTTCAAGATTTCTTTGGCTACTTAGGGTCTTCTGTGGGTCCATACAAAGTTTTGGATTGTTTGTTCTAGTTCTGTGAAAAATGTTTTTGGTATTTTCACAGAGATTGCATTAAATGTGTAGATTAGTTTAGGGAGTATAGACATTTTAACAATATTGTACTTCAAATCCATGAGCATAGAATGTCTTTAATCTCAAAACTTATGACAAAGGTATAACAATTAAAGAAGTGTGGTAATGGCATAACAGACATATAGAGCAATAGAAAATAACTTGGAGTCCAGAAATGAACTCATACATTTGTGGTCAATTGATTTTTGACAAGGGTACCAAGACAGTTTGATAGGGGAAATAATAAACTTTTCAACAAATTGTGCTGGGACAACTGCTTATCTAATGCAAAAGAATGAAGTTGGATCCCTTCCAGAAACCATTAAAGAACACTGTCAGAAAAGTGAAAATAAGTGTGCCTGGCTGGCTTAATCAGAAGAGCATGCGACTCTTGTGCTGGAGGTCATGGGTTTGAGCCCCATGTTAGGTGTAGAGATTACTAAAAAATAAGTAAAGACATGCAAAAAAAAAAGAAAGTGACAGATAACCCACATGATAAGAGAAAAATATTATAAACCATGTATCGATAAGGGACTTGTGTCTATAATATTTAAAGAACTCTTACAACTCAACAATAAAAAGATATGAAACCCAATTAGCAAATGGACAAAATTTTGTTTACATATTTCTCCTAAGAAGAGAAACTAATGACCAATAGGCACATGAAAATATGCTCAATATAATTAGTCATTATGGAAATGCAAATCAAAACCACAATGAAATAGCACTTGACATTCACTAAGATGATTATTGTCAAAAAAGATGGATTATAATGTGGAGGCATCGAAACTCTCCTACATTGTGGGGGGCATTACAAAATGGTGCACCTTCTTTGGAAGACATTTATAAATTCCTTACAAAATTGAAGAGTTACCCTATGATCCGTAATTCCACTCCTAGGTATATACCCAAGATAAATGAAAATTTATGTTCATACAAAAACTTAGATATGAATATTCACAGAAACATTATTTATAATAGCCAGAAATAGAAAGAACTCCAGTGTCTATCAACTGATGAATTAGGATAAACAAAAGCTATATTTTATTCAGTCATGAATAAAAATAAAGTCCTGGTCCATGCTACAATATGGATGAAGCTTGAAAAACATTATGCTAAGTGAAAGTGACCAGATGCCAAAGGCCACATAATGTAAGATTCGATTTTTGTAGAATGTCTAGAATGGGCAAGTCTGTAAAGACAG
Organism: Panthera leo; assembly: GCF_018350215.1. NCBI lineage: Eukaryota > Metazoa > Chordata > Mammalia > Carnivora > Felidae > Panthera > Panthera leo. Next base: position 82,449,906 of record NC_056680.1, on the reverse strand, counting down.
AAAGTAGATTAGTGTTTGCCAGGAAAGGAGAGGGAAATGGCTGGGGGGAGGGTGAATGAGGATTGACTGCTAATGAGAATGGGGTTTCTTTTTGAAGTGATGAAAATATGCTGAAATTAAGTCGTGGTGATGTTTGCATGAGTTTTTTAACATCCTCATGTTAAGACTCATTTTGTCAAGTTGTTTCATAGTCTGAAGTTGGATACCATTAATAATAATACTGACCTTTTTTAAAAGTTTATTTATTTATTTTTGAGAGAGAACAAATGGGGGTGGGGTAGAGAGAGAAGGAGAGAGAGAATCCCAAGTGGGCTCTGCACCATCATTGTGGAGCCTGATGTGGGGCTTGAACTCACAAACTGAGATTGTGACCTGAGCTGAAACCAAGAGTCAGATGCTTAACAGACTGAGCTACCTGGGTACCCCAATACTGACTTAAAAAAAACCTCAATACTGTCAGTGAAAATAATGTATACGCTGAACTAAAAATAAAAAGGTGATTTCAAAAAGTAAAGCAACAAATCTTAATATCATGCAATGCAGTAGCAGTGGCCCAATTAATGTTATTCATTGATTTGAAACCCTTAAAGAGTTAGGATCAACTGCTAGAATGTTATTACTTTTGATGCATCAAATTTTGGTTTTGTTTCAGTGTTCTGAAGTGGGTTTTATGAAATACCTGGAAAGTTTCATTTTTCCTTTCATAAACCTGTGTCTCTCCATATGGAAAAAGCTTTGGTATGAGCTACATCAGAATATGTTCCCCTTTTGGTATTGGGAGCAGAAGTGGCCAGAAATAAATGATACCCTAAAAGACTTTATTTTGTACATACTTGTTTATTGCACTATGACCATGCCTATTTTTTAACTTTATGTACAATATAATTTTTAATTGAAATAGACTATTAATGATTTCTTTTATAAATGAGGCTTACATTTACAACAGATATTTCCCTTCCTAAGCATTTTTCCCAATTATTCAACAAGTATTAACTGAGCAACTACTACAACAATGCATATGCTAATGATGATGTAATGATAAGTCGTTTGGTAGGAGAGACAGGTAATAATTGAGTATTCTAATAATTAGAAATATAAATAAAAACTGCAAAGTGAGCAACTGAAATCACTTAGGAGAATTTGTAACCAAACCTGATGATCTTGCATATTTTGGATTCTTTTCTTAGGAAATGCTCTTTGAGCTGAGATTAGCAAGATAAATAGAAATTAATCAGATAAGGTGGGGATACAGTAAGGGTAAGAGTGTCCCAGGGGGAAAAAAAGAAAGAAAGAAAAACTGTATTCAGGGCTGCTGGCCCCATCCTAAGATTAGAAGAAGATTGATATGTACAAGGCCCTTGTATATAGTATTGAAAAGGAACACTCAAAGCGAGTTTAGAGAGAAGCCAGGAGCCCCACTTGTGAGGTTGGGTTTCTATACTAAGAACAAAAGAAAGACATACAGAAGTTGCATGTCTGGGGGAACAGAGGGAAGGAGAGGATCAGATATGATTTTGAAAAGTTTCTTTGGCTGCTGTGGACAATGGATTATGGTAGACAGAGAGTGGATGTGGAAAAATTCACTGGGAGATTACTGCAGAGACCAAATAGAAGATCACACAACTTGGACTAGGGTGGTAAGACATAGAAAGAAGTCAACAGATTTGAGAGATATTTGGGAGAAAATCAAAAGAAATGTTGTTGATGGGTTAGATACTGAGTGAATGAAGACTAATTGTGAAAGAAAACTCCATACTGCTTTGTTCATGCTTGCATTGTATTTGTCAACTCTTTTCCCTCTTTGCCCATAAGAATGTAAGATCCTCGAAGGCAGGGACACTCTTATTTATTTTTTTATGCATATATGATTTTTAGGCATATTGCACATAGGAGACATCCTACACATATTTGATGATATACTAGAATAAATTAGAAACAAATAGAAAGCCTTCAAAAAACTTTGAAAAACATTATACTCCATCACCAATAATTTTGTTGTTTCTAGAAGATATTATTATAGGTCTGAAATAGGACTAAGCAATTATTTATTTTACCTGGTTTTTAGGCAGCTACTGAGGCCAGCAATTGGATGTGCAGAATATACATAATTGATTGACCCTTGTTCAAAGACACAGTGAGCTGCCCAGCATACCTTAACTATGTGTAGCCTTATTTCTCCCTGGAGAAACATTTTATCATTGATTGCATATCTTGGATTGTTGAAAATGCATTTCATTAATACTAAACCTATTTTATGATATCAATATAAATTTGGAATGTATAAAACTATTAATTCAGTGTATGCATCTAAACAGATGTTTCATATAATAAAAAATGAACATTAAGGAAGAGTCACTGTGCACTTGGAGTGGTCAGGTTAAGTAACTATGAGAGAAATAAAAGCTCAATCTATAGCTAACATTAAATTGCAAAAGATGAACTCTGTTGACAAATTACTAGTGCTGACGATCTCTTACCCTCTTCTCCTTCCAACATATAATTATACAAGTTTCTCACTATTTTTTAAAGGAAAGGTGAAAGTTTTAGGTGCCGATAATATATTGTAATTTTTTTAACCTAGGAGATTGCCCTTTTTTTGTCTTTTACAAAATTTGCTTTCGTGCGTTCCTCTACAATAGAGATCATGGCTTTAAAAATAAAGCAAATTCATAATAAAGAAGCACTTCAATGTCACATAGTTTCACTAGAGTCTCACAATGTCACTAGAATAATTTTTAAGACTGTCTAGGATCATTTGCATCTATGACAATTCTATGATAATCAGATTTCCTAGCTTCATTCTAGATGTTTGAGTACTTCAATTATTTGTTTCTTTTCAGCAGAAGTTTCCCTTTTAATTAAAAAAAAAAAAAGTTAGAAATGTCCAGTGCTACTTAAGACACTAATACATCCATTAGTAAAGCACTAAGCATTAAAGCACCATTTTCCTTTGTCTTCTCTTGAAAAGTAAAAACAAACAAACTTTGTTTTTTAAAGCCCTTACTCATAAGTTATCTTTCCTTGGAGAATGTATGCATACTAATTATACCAGGAATCTTTAAAATTGACATAGAACATTTTATCTACTACTTTGTGAGGCTATTTTGTCATGAATTGTATGTGAATATGTCAGGGACAACACTGTTAATGTATATTTCAAATTAAATCAATTAATACTTTAATTATCATAGTATTCTCCTACTTCCCAGAGCATCTAGCTGCTTACCATGTTGACACTTTGATGTACCTTTGTTATATATAATCAGATAGTATTTTGGATACAGGGAATACTTGAAAAGTCAGAGATGCTAAGTGATTCAAGCAGCTGAGAGATGAGGAAGGGGAGAGAGAAAAAAAGGCTGAATTTGGGACAACTGGGAATTGAGACTGGGAGAAACGATTCAGGGTATAGCTGCTTTGTAAAGAAAATCAGGGACAGAGAGACAAGAATTCTAAAGATACTTGCTATGCATTAAAATGCATTTATCTGTGAGAGATTGAGTAAATAATTGAAGTATTTTAATTACTTTTTCCCTGCAAGAGCTGTGATTCTTTGAATTTAACACCTCACTGAACCTGGGCCCCTTGGGGCCTTTGGATTTATTCAGATCACACACATGTACATTCACATTCATGTGCACACATACTTACATGCACATGGACTAATATGCCTATTTGGTTCTTGATAAATACCAAAATTCAAAATATTGTGTTTCTGAGTGTATTTCCTTAGCACACAACAGCTAAGACGTGGATTTCATCAGCCTCTACTTTCCAATATACTGTCATTTGAGCACAGATCTACCTAGATGGCCTCATTTATTGTGTCAGTAGGATCACTGTTTACATGAGTTAAAATTGACTCAGGAAGATGCCATGTAATTTTTTACAGAACAATATAGAGAAAACTTTCTGGACCAAGACTAGACTTAGACTCTCTCTGGGCATGCCAGCTCTATAATGGATTTTAGTAGTGTCTTTTGTGTAAATATACTTTTTGTAGTTAGGAAATCCTTCATTCCTTAGCTTTGAGAGTATGAGTAAGTTAGCTGTGAGAAGCAGCTATAATGAAGGCCTGCAGGGTTTTCTTTGATTCTTTCTTCCTCTTCCTTCTAACTCACTATGAAAGCTTTCACAGTATCCATCCACAAGAAAACATATATGGAAATGGGTCATATTCAGTTGTACTAAGAACTCTGTGGAGAACTTGTAAATGGTACAAAGTATGCATTTTGTTCTGTTGTAACTCTTCCCCTTTATTACATGGGGCTCCTCAAGCCAAAGATTGATTGCTCTCTAAATTGTATATTTGGGCAAGTAAAGTTGAATGGCTTTATAGTCTCCTATCTTTACAATAAAACTAATGGATAAGATCTTAGAATTGGCACCTTCTTCGTACACTGCTAATAGAATGATAAATAGGTACAACCCTCCTTGCAGGGCGTAATTCAACGCTTTCAAAATTTGTTTACCTTTTGCCCCAATAATTCCACTTTTAGAAATTTATTACAAGGTAACAATATCAGAACTGTATAGAATGATGTATACATAAGATGCTAACCAAAAGACGTCAGTCAGACAAAGACAAGTATCATATGTTTCACTCATATGTGGAATTTAATAAACACAACAGATGAACATAAGAGAAAAGAAGGAAAAATAAGATAAAAACAAAGAGGGGGGAAACTATAAGGGACTCAAATACAGAAAGAAAACTGAGGGTCGCTGGAGGGGAGGTCGGTGGAGGGGTGGGTTAAATGGTTGATGGGATTAAGGAGGGCACTTTTTGGGATGAGCAGTGGATGTCATATGTAAGAGATTAATCACTAAGTTCTACCCCTGAAACCAAGATTGCACTGTATGTTAACTAACTTGAATACAAAAAGAAAAAAAAAATGCTAACCAGAGGGTTTTTTATAATGGTAAAAAAGAAAAAGGAAACACCTAAATATCCAGGACTGCTTAAACAGATTCTAGTAAACTATAGTATATCCGTGCAAATAAGCCAGGTGACCGTTAAAGCTTATGTTGTGTAATATTTGTATTGATCATGAAAAATGTTCAGGATATAGCAATGGAAAAGAATGCTATAAAACAGTATGTTATAGATATTTCTATTATCTAATTTTGTCTATATTTTAAAATTTTTATTACAAATATAGAAACCAACTCTACTTAAGCAAAAGAGTACTTATTAGAACAATGAGGACTGGCTTGGGATAGGTGTGAAACCAAGAATTGGAGGGGGTCTGGGAAATAGGAACCAGAGCAGCAGGAATAGTCTTAATTAGGACAGCATTACCACTCCTGCCTTTGCTGTTGTAACAAATGAACTCTGTATTTCATTTCATCTTTGCATCACTCAAGATCCAAAGTCCCAGGGGAAGGGCTTTATTAGCCAAATTCATGCCATTTCCCAGCCCCAGCCAGTTTAAGAAATGTGAGGAATCTGAGACTTTCCCACTTTCACTTTGGGAGTGGGATAAAATAGCTGAGAATTACCTTCCCAATAAGATTTTAGGCAATGAAAACAATTTCCCAAGAAAATAAATCAGAGTGGAAGCAGTAGACACCTGACATTGCCCCAGATAGCATATTCCTTTCACAATATTTTATCTTGAAAGTAAAAATAAAAGTTATACCCCAAAAAGAAAATATATATATATATAACTTATTGGATGTCTGTAGTATGTCAAGTTGCTTAAGGGGTCAAAATGAAGAAGTATATTGTGCTTATCTTCCAAAAAGAAACATCAATTTAAAACTCTACCATAACAGAAGATAGAAATTGTTTCCTTTTATATAGGAAAATAGGATATGTATTATAACAACTTTTATCAGTATCTGTCTGTTTATCTCAGGAGATCCATTGCTTCCTCTTCTGTAATTCATCTCTGAATTTGGAATATAAATTCTAGTGTGTCATTGTTGATAATGATATCTCAGAAGAGCCCTGCTAAGATCCATCAATTGTAACTCTTGATTTGGAAGTAAAATCATGTTTATGGAAGTCATGTAAGACAACTAATAGAAATGTGGTTCCACTAACATCATTTGAAAATAGCCCTAAAAGGGGCGCCTGGGTGGCTTGGTCGGTTAAGCGTCCGACTTCGGCTCAGGTCATGATCTCACGGTCCGTGAGTTCGAGCCCCGCGTCGGGCTCTGTGCTGACCGCTCAGAGCCTGTAGCCTGTTTCAGATTCTGTGTCTCCCTCTCTCTCTGCCCCTCCCCTGTTCATGCTCTGTCTCTCTCTGTCTCAAAAATAAAAAATAAATAAATAAATAAATAAACATTTAAAAAAAAAAAAAAAAAAGAAAATAGCCCTAAAATATTTTCACCATCTGCTATGATACAGAGACCATGAGATATTTTTCCGAGAAGATACTGTAAATTTGACCTTGAGAATCCTAGTCCATCTGCTCAGAATTAAAACTAAACTAGTTAGTACCTGGGTATTTGGTTCAGAGCCATTATTTCTCTAAGATGCAACTGAAAGATTGATGTGATTTGAGGTGGTTTTTTATCATTGGGTTGGATGCAATATAAAATTAAAAATGTAATTACAGGTAAATTGAAAGTGAGAGTTTGAGTATGAAATGAATCTCCACATTTTTGTTTGTCTTCTTTCCTCTTAAATGTAACATAATTATGAAATTCATGCAGCTAAATAAAACCTTTTACCAATTAGTATGTATTTGCTGTATTGATTGAAATGGCTCTGAAAGAAGGCTTATTTTTAAGTGTCATATTATTTGAGTCTCTTAAACTGCCCAGATAGTTATGTTTTCAAAAATAGAAAGCTTCTAACAATTTATATGGCTTCATTTTTAATTTATCCCCTTCTGTGTTAGAAATAGTTATTTTTCAGGGCACCTGGGTGGCTCAGTTGGTTGAGCATCCAACACTTGATTTGGGCTCAGGTCATGATCTCATGGTTTGTCGAATAGAGCCCTATGTTGAGCTCTGTGTTGACAGAGTTCAGCCTGCTTGGGATTCTGTCTGTCTGTCTCTCTGTCTCTCTCTGCCCCTTCCCTGTACTCTCTCTCTTTCTCTCTCTCTCTCTCTCTCAGAAATAAAAAAATAAACATTAACAACAACAAGAAAGAAATAGTTGTTTTTCCCTGAAATTATTTTATGCTAGAATGTATGGAAGCAAAATTTCAATTGTATAACTATGTTCACTGTTACCACTTTACTTTTCTAGCTCAGAGGAATCTGATATAACTGAGTTCTATGACAGACAGTTGTTGCCTACCCAAGATCTGACTTGTTTGCTCATATAATGAGCTGAGATCCTTTGTTCTCATGATTACTTTAAGCCTTAATGGTAATTCCATTACTCTTTTTAAGTGATAAATCTTGGAATGTACATGTAATCTCATTCTGGTCAATGATATACAATGGGAAGTCTTCTTGGCAAATTCCAAAAGAGACATTTTTACTTGATAAAGAGAAGCCCCAGAAGAGAAGGTTCTGTTTCTCCTGCCATTTCATTCCTTCCATGATGGTGGTTGTGGAGGACTTGATATCGGAAGCTGAAGGAGCCATCTTATTTAAAAATTTTTTTGACGTTTCTTTATTTTTGATAGAGACAGAGAGAAAGAGACAGAGAGTGAGTGGGGGAGAAGCAGAGAGAGGGAGACACAGAATCCCAAGCAGGCTCCAGGCTATGAGCTGTCACACAGAGCCCGGTGAGGGGCTTGAACCCACAAACTGTGAAATAACGACCTGAGCCAAAGTCAGACGCTTAACCAACTGAGCCACCTAGCCATTGATCAAGCTACAGTGAGATGAGTTTTTTTTGTGTTGTAACTGGATTCATCCTAACAGAAATGGATCCTAAATATCAATTGAATCATAATAAAAGTAATCTTCAAATTTCATGTTTGACTTTCTATCTGCATGTTTTACTTTATGATAATGCATTGGTTTTCACATACTTAATTCAGCTTTTCATACTTAATTGATAAATATCTAGTAATTTCATTGTGGTGTTTCCTTTAAGCTACAATTTAAGCAATGTAAGCATCTTTACACATCTCTACTTATATAATTATCTGAATATTTTATTATTTTTACCCTCATTTTGCAAAAATAAAGCATGTGAAATAATTTTTGAATATAAATGTTGATTATATAAGCTTAACATGATTGTAAACATGAAATAATTAGATGTACCAAAATATATGTACCTTTTACCTTAATCTGGTATTTGTTGGACTAAATATAGTTATTGTATATTCAATTATGGAGTAGAACAGAAAGTAATGTATATTATGAAGTATTGGCTTGTTCAAAGATAGTGTTTAAAGTTAAGGAGTAAATAGGTACTTTATATTTACCTGCCTGAAATTGGAACTCCCCATTTGGTTATTTCAATAAAAAGCTGTTGGACATTCATTACATGCTAAAGTGTTGGAGATCTAGCAACAAATAAAATAAGATATGATCTCTCTATTCCTGGAACTTGTAATTTAATGGGGCATATGGAGTAGTTACATATATGGAATTCTCTGTCTGTATGTTATGAAGAATTGCGCATTATTGTCATTGCTGTAGGAACAGACCTTGCCTAGTTTGTGAGCGTCTGTGAAAGTGTTTCTGAAGAAGAGGTATTTAAACTGAGATCAAAAAGATGAATAAGAATAAGACCAAAAGAAGGGAGGTAAGAGGAGAAAGTCTATTCCAGAAAGAAAGAACAGAAAGAAGTGAAATCTCTTAAGATAGCTAAGAGGCCTAGAAGAAATCTAATTGGGTCAAAGAATCAGAAAAGAAAGGAGTGGTACCAGATGGGGTTGGAGGGGCAGGCAGAGTCAGGATTATGCACATCTTCCTATGTCTAAACACAGGAATATGTAAGAAGTTTAAGGAGAGAAGTGTCATGATTTTGTTTTTAGAAGATTCTCTGCAGTATTATGCAAAATCAATTGGAAAATAACAAGAGTAGAAAAATGATACCAGACATGAGATTCCTACAGTAGTCCTCACGAAAGATGATGTGAAGAAAATAGAAGCAGGGCAAAGTGGACAGGTTCAAGAACATTTGGGAAATGGAGTTAAGAGACTTGATCTTTAAAGGAATGAGCATGTAATTTATTATCTGTAAACATTTTAAGAATAAAAATTAATAATCCATTTCAGTTAAACAGGCATTAACAGGGACAGTCCTGCACAAACTAGAGTGAATGGTCGGTCACTCCAGGCATGAGTTAGTGGAGAATAAGGAAGGACTAAATGCACTGCCAAATCTCCTTATAACATCTACATTTCTGACAATAACTACCTTTGGCCACGGCCAGTTTCAGAAGACACTTAAATTCCTTTTTTTTTTTATTGTTTATTTATTTATTTTTGAGAGAGAGAGAAAAACAAAGAGAGAGCTGGGGAGGGGCAGAGAGAAAGGGAGAAAGAAATCCCAAGCAGGCTCCACACTGTCAGCACAGAGCTGGACTTTGGGCTTGACCTCACAAACCATGAGATCATGACCTGAGAAGAAGTCAAGAGTCTGATGCTCAACTGACTGAGCCACCCAGGCACCCCAGGAGACACTTAAATATTTATGTTGACTTAACTTATGAAAAGGAAGACATTAGACTCCAATAGCCCATTGTCCTGGTACTTTGGGATCTCCTGCTTAGACTTGGCCCCAAGGGTTTAATTCTTCAAGACAAATGCATGGTGCTTATAAGATTTTAGATGAGGGGTGCCTGAGTGGCTCAGTCAGTTAAGCGTCCCTCTTCAGCTCAGGACATGATGTCAGTTTGTGAGTTTGAGCCCTGCAGCAGGCTCTGTGCTGACAGCTCAGAGCTTGGAGCCTGCTCCGGATTCTGTGTCTTCCTCTCTCTCTATCCCTCCCCCACTCACAGTCTCTCTCTCTCTCTCTCTCTCTCTCTCTCAAAAATAAACATTGAAAATTTTGCATTTAAAAATAAGATTTTAGATGAAATAAGCACGCCCTCCACCCCTGTTTTTGTTTTTGTTTTTTGTAGAGCTTATCTCTTAGCCTCTGTTTTGTGTGTCTCTTTGTCTCTTTGACTCTGCTACAGAGGAGACGGTGTCAAATACATTACTGATTCTTAAACCTAGGTGTGACTGTCATTTAGGGGTCAAATTAAAAACCATTCAACTGGAGCATTGACAACCATAGAACCTAGCCTTTAGCCAGTCTCCTCTCTAGAGATTTACTGGGCAGCTGCTGAGAGTTTCACTTAATTACATAGTTTTACAAAGAATTCATGCCTTTACATGCTGTCAGAGATTAAATGTGGTTGGCCTGTCAAGCAAAGACCTCACTGCTATGCCAGATATTTCTTTTGGCTTACCTCTGTCTGGTCTCTTGTACATAATCACACTTGGCTAATTGCGCTCAAAACCACTTTTCTTCTTGTTCTTTATTCTATTTTCAAGTAACTAATTTACTTTTAGAGCAACTCGTTTTATTTCTATGTTTGGATTTTTTCCAATAAATAGTGTCTACTAAGAATATTCTCTGATTGTTGATTTCGGTTTTCTGATTTCAGTTTCTTATACATTAACTGTATAATAGTCTGTACCAGCAGAAATTAGAAAAAAAATTTTTAAAAAGCAGTAAATATTGAAAAATATATATTTGAGAACCAATTAAAAATAATTTGAAGGGTAATTGCACTTTGGGAAGATAGTGATGATAACAGTCTTCAATCTGCCAAGAAAGGTACTAAATCTGATACACTATAAAAAATCTCCAGTTAAGTAGGAGATGATTCAATGCCTTGATTACTTTGGAAGAGTCATATTTTCCTAAGTTTGTAGAGAAAAACTTGGCCTTTCTGTTATTACATATGGTGATAATTTTAAGTGACCTCTGATATAATAAAATTAGTATTAAAGTTCATTGAACTGCAGCATCTTGATATTTATTTTATATCATCAAGGAGAATATTAAATAATCCATTAGTGCAATATCTGTTCCTTGAGTACCATGTTAAGCATTAGAGAAACAAAGATGGGTTAAGGTAGTCTTCCTGTCCTCTAGTACGTCCAGTCTAGTTTACTATAAACCAATAGGTACAATTAAGTGTTGTGCACACTCCAGTAAGATCTATAAAAGTTACAGAGGGGCTGCTTTAACCTGTATTGGTCATAATACAGCTGTATAAGGAAGTGATTCCTGGTAAGGTTTATGTTAAATAGTTATTTCCACAAAAAGAAGGCACCAGAGTTAGTATATGTCTGTTGGGTATTGCTTGACCTGATATAACAAAAATACCCTCAAATACAGAGTATCAAAAAAGGTGGCATATCTCTCTCCCACAATGTAATACAGAAATAGGAAGATAGTCTAGTGTATAAGCAGCATTGTTGTATAATCCCTTTGGGGACCAGGTTGATGGAACCTGTTTCTTGGTTACACCAACAATTAGCGTTTTGTGGATTACTTGGGCTGCAGATTCACGGCAGATTCCTATTCAATGGAAGTGGGGCAGAGGATGCAGAGAACAAGCACATTTTTCAAGAATATGATGTGCAAGTTGAACATATCACTTCTGTCATATCCATTGATTTAGAATTTAGTAAAGTAGCCATGTCTAGCTGCCAACAAATCTTGGAGACATAATCCCTCGCTGGCTGACCATGTACCTTGCTGAAATTCAAGTGCTAGAGGAGGGCTTCTATTACTAATAAGGAGAAAGGGAGAACGGATTATGGGGAAAAATCAGTTTCTGACACAACTAAGAAGAACGTCTAAGTGGAGCAAAAATCAAGAATAAAAATATACTTACGTGTTAATGCTTATAGTTACCCTGTAGAATATATGGAAGCTTTTAAAAGGTGGGAAATTTTTGCCCAGAGGGGAAGAATCCTAGGGTCAGTGTAAAGGTTCATGATGAATACCAGAGTGATTTACCCTTTGTAAAGCAATCCTTATTACAACATGAAAAACAATCACATATTTTGCTAAACAAACTGTAAAAAAGATATACAGGTTTGATGAGACAACATATGTTCTTTAAAAAAAAACTTTTATATTTTAGCTGTAGTACAATTTTGATTTAGCTGGCAATAATGTAGGGTAACTGGAATCCACAGGAATCATAAACTTAGTTAAACATTTGTTGGAAGCACGGATTTTGAAGAGCAGGTTATAATAATAAGTAGGTATGTCATATTGTTTGATTGGGTCACTCCTACATAAAAATGGGTAAAATGAAGCCAGGTCAGAATGAACTCCCTCAGTATACCCTATTGCTGTTTTTACAAATTACTTTTAAATTTTAGGTTCAGGATTTATAGAAAAATCCAGCTTAAGCCTTTTACTCGGAATTTATCAGGCAGTATAGGAAAAACATACTGAAGCTTCAGGCCTTACAAAACAAGCAAAGAAAATAGTTGAATCCTAACTGACTTTTACCACGTTGTTTCTTTTAGGAGTTTGTGGATAGAGCTGAACTAACTGTATATTTTTTATGTTTTATTAAGTTAGGTATTAGCCTCATCAAAAAGTCAGAATAGCTGTCTTTTTCCTGCCCTCATTGTTCATCCGAACCTTGTCCTAAAGTAGATGAGGAAAAATAAGAACAGGGAAGAAGAGATGATAGAGAGAAACTGGAATTTCCTGGCTGATATAGTGGTGCACAGGTACAGATGAAATTTGTTTTTTTTAATTTGAGAGGGAGAGAGAGAGAGAGAGAGAGAGAGAGAGAGGGGGAGAGAGCGCGCCAGGGAGAGAGGCAGCAGGAGAGAGAAGTGACAGAGAGAATCTTAAGCAGACTCCATGCTCAGTGCAGAGCTCAACACCGGGCTGGATCCCAGGACCCTGGGATCATGATGACCTGAGACGAAATCAAGAGTTGGACACTCAACCAACTAAGCCACCCATGTGTCCCTGCTGTTTTTTTTTTTTTTTTAATTTCTATCATAAAGTTACGAACAAATTACTTTTTAAATTAACCTATGATTTTTAGAGCAGTTCTAGGTTTCAGGAAGAAACCTAGCTTTCAGTTCTCTGTTCAGAAAGAACAGAGAAGGGGTGCCTAGGTGGCTCAGTTGGTTAAGGGTCCGACTTTTCAGCTCAAGTCATGATCTCACGGTTGGTGGGTTGGTGAGCTCAAGCCCTGCGTAAGACTCTGTGCTACAACTCAAAGCCTGGAGCCTGCCTTAGATTCTGTGTCTCCCTCTGTCTCTGCCCCTCTCCTGTTTGCACTCTGTCTCTCTCTCAAAAGTAAATAATCATTTAAAAATATTTTTTTAGAAAGAAAGAACAGAGGGTTTTCATCTTTTGCATTTTCCAAAAGAGTTAATGTCAGCATTTCTATTCAATGAAAACAAACTACCTTATGCATAGTTTTTAGGCACTCACTGCAAGAACTTCATTTTTTCCAAGTCAGTTATAAACAGTCTGTGATATGTGTATTTTTTTCCTTCTTATTTTCCAATAGCAGAAATGGCAATGTGTGGACCCAGAGTATAGGGTGATAGAGTTGTGATCAACTGTAAACCTATAGTGTGGGCTATATAATTGTGACTAATCATGAGCCAAAAATATGGACTGATAGAGTAATAATCAATCATAGACTGACAGTATGTGCTGTGCATTTGCAGTTAATTGTGGACCAATAGTATTGCAGTTGTAATCAAAGATTTTGAAAGATGAAGCTAAGGAAGAAGGGCCTAACATTTTATTAGACACCTGGTGTGTGCCTGGAAATGTCTTGTGGACTTTACCTGTTAAGTTATTGAATTCCCACAGAAATACTGTGAAGTAGGTGTTATGATTTATATGACGAGAAAATGGAACCTAAGGGAGTTTAGATAAGTTCCCCCAAAACCCTTCACATATAAGATGTGGGACAGGTATCTCAACTGCAAAGCCTCTACTCTTTTCATGCCACCACCCCTTCTACCTGTGACTTCACTGTGGACTTGCAGACAAGTAGCAGACCTTCCTAATTGATTCTAGTACATTTTTCTGTCCCCAGGTTGGCTCTGTGGTCCTTCTCTTCACTGTACTCTAGATAGCCATTATCAATCAACTATGATTGACATATAAGGTAGAACCTATTTGTCATCCCTAATCTTAGTCCCGATGCATAAAATTTCACTTCTTTATTTAAAAAAAAAAAATTAAGTTTATTTATTTATTTTGAGAGTGACACAGAGAGGGAGAGAAAGAGAGTCAGGGAGAGGCAGAGAGAGAGGGAGAGAGAGAATCCCAAGCAGACTCCACACCATCAGCAGAAATCCTGATATGGTTCTCGAACTCACGAACCACGAGACCATGACCTGAGCCAAAATCAAGAGTCGGACACCCACACGACTGACTCACCCAGGCGCCCCTCCACCTCTTGAAATAATCTCTTGCCTTCATCACACCTTCCTTTTTCCCTGTTCTTCAGTGTTTCCTCCAACAAACATCAGTACTAATTTGAGCAGGTCTTTATTTGGGTCTATGAACCTTTGATACTTGTTGGTCTGTGCTATCCTAAACACTCAAAGACTTATAACTACAGTGTGCCTTCAAATACCACCACCACCATTTCTTCTTAACTTGTGCGGCAAATAATTCCTCTCTAGGTCTCTTTTGAGATTGAGTATGAAAGGGGAGTGTCATACAATGAAAGTTCCTTTTAACTGCAGTTGTTATTTTATTTAAGTCCCTGCTGTAAGGAAGAGACTCTCAAGTAATTTCATGTAAGGGGATTTATTTTACTCATACAAACACCTAGAAATAGCTAAATCATCCAGGCTAAGTCAGGCAGGAAACAGTAAATTCATGCCCCAAGAAGGGCAGGAGCTCAAGGCTAAGTCCGGCAACAGGATGTTCATTCTTGTTCTTCACCATTATCTGGAGTCCATTGCTTTCTTGGCCTTTTCTCTCTATGTAAATTAGTGATATCACCTTATACTCTATATTTTTAACTGACTCCTGACTTCCACTTTCTCTTAATTTCTGCGTTCTCATGACTTGGGCCTAGATGTGGTCTTTTATAGTCTCTAGAATTTTCTGCACAATTCTTTTTCTTTCAGTGTCAGCTCCCACTGTGGTCAATGCCTCATGTATCTTTTATTTTTCTGAGAGTAAGAATCTAATTGACCTAACATGCAAGTATTAAAAAGAAAATAAAAAGCATCCATAACCCAAATATTTAAAGATAACTGACATTATTGTATTTACACATTTTTTTTCAGTCTAAGAACAAATGATCTTAATATACAAACATAATTGTATATAATTGAGTTCTTATTGTATATGGTTTTCCATTCTCATTTCACATTTCACCTTATGTCATTGGCATTTTCCTATGACGTTAAATATTCCTATGACTTAAAATGTGTCTTTTAGGGATGCCTGGGTGGCTCAGTTGGTTAGGCATCCGACTTCAGCTCAGCTGATGATCTCATAGTTCGTGGGTTCGAGCCCCATTTTGGGCTCTGTGCTGACAGCTCAGAGCCTGGAGCCTGCTTCAAATTCTGTCTCCCTCTCGCTCTGCCCCTCCCCTGCTCATGCTCTGTTTCTGTCTCAAAAATAAACAAATATATGTGTATATATATATATATATATATATATATATATATATATATATATATGTCTTTTAATGGCTATTTCTTACCACAACCTCGTTATGAAGATTTTCTGTGCTTTCTTGCACTTAACAAGAGATATTTTGGTTTCATAGGGTGCCATCATTTAATTTCACAGCAGGGTAGAGAAAGGCCATTGATTTCTTCTTCTTGGTTCATCACGTTTCCTGTTACTGTCATCTTCTGCTGCTGATGAAATTTCTCCAGCCACTGGCTAGGTCCCAGCAACACCTCTACATTTCTGCATTAGAGCACAACATAAAACTGGCCTGTGCCATATATAAAATATTGATGATTCCCAGCAAATTCACCAGTGAGCACAGGTAGGCATATTAATTTTTAATTTAAAATCAGAGAGTGCAGAGTGAGAACACACTGCTTTGGCAGAATGCATCAATTAGATCCTTTATACTAAGATCAGTGGCTTTTCTTTCAGGAGCAGAAAGTTATGAAAACAATATCTCCCTTCACATTTTATTTATGGATTTTTGTTCAAAGGTACAAACATCTTACAAATTTAAATACAAGCCATTTTGATTGTTACAACACCAAGATATGGTATAAATAGTCTAATAAATAATGCACTTGGAGAACACAGAAATTTGATTAGCTTAGTCTTATGGTCAGCATAAGTTTGAACCAAAACCACTAAACTGGATTTGCGTAACATTTATTAGATACTATCTCCCAGACACTGTTGGAAGTTGTTGTATTTATCAGAATATCTTTCTCCTTGACTCCTCACAGCAATTATATTGGGTATTACTATTGCCTCCATTTTATAAGTAAAGACATGACGATGGAGAAGGTATTGGCACACACAACTATAAATGATAGAATTTATATTTTATCCTATGCTTTCTCATTCTGCTCCATTCATTCACTCAGGCATATTTTCTGAGCACCTATGTTATAGAGATGATGCTTGACTCTAGGAATACAATTATGGGCAGACAAGGTTCATTCTTCCTGGGGGTATAGCCCATGAGAGAACCATATCAAAAATAATTTAAAATGAAAATTGTGCAAAAAGACAAATCCTGTATAATATCACTTATATGTGGAATCTTTAAAAAGCCAAATTTATAGAGACAGTGGGTAGAATGGTGTTTAAAAGGGGCTGGGGAGTGAGAGAATTGGGGAGATGCTGCTTAAAAGGTTCAGACTTGCAGTTAGAAGATGAATATGTTCTGGGGATTTAATGCACAGCATTGTGATTATAGTTAAGAATATTGTATTATATACTTGAAGGTGGCCTAGGGACTAGATCTTAAATGTTCTCACCACAGGAAAAAAATGATGATTATATGCTGTGATGGAGATGTTAGCTAATGTTATGGTGGCAATCATATTGCAATATAAAAGTATACAAATCAACACACTGTACACCTTAAGTGTGAACAATGTTACATTTCCATTATATGTCAATAAAAAGTTGTGCCTGGAGATGTAACATATAGCATGGAGAGTCAATAACATTGTATCAAATTTGTAAGGTGACAGATGGTAACTAAATTTATTATCATGATCATCACTTCACATTAAATTACTAGGCTGTATACCTAAAACTAATATAATATTGTATGTCAATTATACATCAATAAAATTTTGAAAATTGTGCTACAAAAGTACAAGATTCTTTGAATTAACTGTAAGAACTGACCAAATGTTTTTTGTTTTTGTTTTTTGCTATCTCGTAGGTTCCACCTATTATTTTACTCTTTATTGCTGCTATTTATTGGGTACTTGCTCTCTTTCAGGCACCATGTTAAGTGTTTTGTCGCTTGTTTAATTCAGTCCTCTGAACCCTGAGAACAAAATGCTATAATTATTCCCTATCTATTCATGAGGATGCTGAGGATTAGAGAGGTAATTTACTCAGAGGTACAATGCAGGAGCTGAGATTTAAACTCATCAGAGCTGTCTTGTTTTGAGACCCTTGTGTTCCACCACAGTGCTATTCAATCATTAGTGTTTCATGTTTGTGTCCCTAAGATTATGCATTCATGACTTTTATATTTTTCCTTTCCATTATTCATCATATGCACTCCCCATTCATTTACTCTGTTCCTTACAGGAAAATGTTGCCGACCTCTGCTTTAGTGCTATTCCTCATAATCAGTAAACTATAATGCATTTTATTTGGTATAATATATAATATGGGGAAATTAGAAATGATAACATATATGTATTTTTTTTTTTCATTTGAGAGGGAGTGTGAGTGGGTGAGGGGCAGAGAGAGAGGAAAAGATAATCCCAAACAGGCTCCACACTGATGGTGCCGCGGTTCAATGGCAGGGCTCAAACCCACAAACTGTGAGATCATGACATGAACCAAAGTCAAGAGTCAGACACTTACCTGACTGAACCACCCAGGCACCCCACCTTTGATGCTTTCTGAAATGTTAGGTTGGTACTTGCCTCTTATCACCTGTGTTTGCCCTTGGGTATAATGCTTTTCTGCTTTCCCAGAACCTAAACTTCTCTACATCTATTTTCTAAAATTATTACGTTCTCCACATCTTTAATGTTTTCCATTAAGTGTATTTGTTATCCTGGGATAAGTGATTTATGCTTAAGGTAACTTTACCGCATGCATCATTAATAAGATAGCTGATTTTTTCTTCCTATATAACATATAAAAACTTGAAATAATGGCTGTGCCCATATAATCTATAACATAAATCTCTGAGTTTAAATTCTAACCCGCTCTGTTTTTCCCAGTCCTCTGCCCTGTTATTCTCTAAGTTTCTTTCCCATTCTTCTTCCCCCCTCCTCCTACTTCCTCTGCTTTTATCATTTCAGTTTTTCTCAAAAGTATACATTATATGGAAGATAAGCTAGCCTTTTGAAAAATAGGTTTTCAACTCTTATTTATATTTGATTCAAGTGTATGTGATTTAAAAAAGTGGAATTGTGCCCCTCTACAAGCAGGGACAATTTGTATAGTTACAGGCACCTGCCTGCTTTTGGATTACCAGACAACACAGGGTAAGTGGAGATCCTATCTCCTGCCTTCTTTCCCTACCATCCCTGTGGCAGTGTCTCCCTATCATACTTTAACACGTTTTTCAGATTTCACTGCATTACAATTGAAGTTTTTCCCCACACTTACACATAAATACGCATGAGACCACGTAAAAAGATGTGGATTTCTCAGGAATACGAGGAGTTGAGACTGTGCTACAACATTAATACAAACTAATTGAAATACACTAAGACTAACAAGATGTTAAGTTAAAGTTAGAAGAGGTGCTATTAAGAAGGAGGTCTGAGAGAAATTAGTAAGAAACATATGTGGGTTCATTTCTAGACTGAGACAGCCCACGGGGTATCATTAGATTGCTAAATATTGAAAAATATTCTTCTGTTTTGAGACTATAATAGGTTTACATATCTGAAAAAAAATAGACATACCCACACTCAAGGCAGTTTCTTAAAACTTCCCATTGACATTCAATCTGTATATTATTCTACCTTTTTTAAAAAATTTTTGAAACATACAAAGAAGTATGCTAAATTTAGGTTTCCATAATACAAGTTACAAAGAATTTTTTTATATATTTCAGGGTATTTTGGAGACTTTGGTTAGTGTTTTAAAACCACTGAGTTTCCCACTAAATACCTAGCCCATGTAACATTTCCAAATCTCTTTTTCCTCATCTATAAAAAGTGAAAGTTGGACCATATCATTGCTCAGGGCTCTTTAAGCCTTAAAATTCTATGATTCTGTCTATATAAAATCCAGAGAGTCTTCTGTCCATATACTCAGCACAATGTCAAGCAGCAGAAATATAAAACACGTTGTGAGTCTGAAAAAAAATAATGTTTTAAGGACAGCACTTTTAAACAACAGCAACAAAAACAAAAACAACACTGGCACTACCCCAGGAAAACCTCTTTAGATTTCTGAAATGTTTTATCTCTTTTATGTATCATCTTAGGAAGGAAAACAGAAAAAAAGTGATGTTCAGGAACATGAGCAGAAGGCAGGATTTAAACTCAGGAAACAGTTTGTCCATGAAATTTAGTCCTGAGGGAAGACGGGGATCTGAAAGGAGTTGCATATTATACTTTTTGTGTATGCATACTTTTGTCTGTGGAATATTTTAGTAAATACTCATAAATAGCACAACATGTTATTCTTCATAATAATTACAAATAGCATTATTTCTTGGTAATATCTAGTTTTTAACTTACCTGCCATTGCCAAGGTCATATATAATTAAGCTGAGAATGTTAAACAATGGCCTTCACTTTTCTCATCTACACAATTAAAAGTAGGCAGTTGTTAAACACTGGAAGTAGTGCCTCTAAGGAACTTTTTATCTCTCTGATACTCTGTGCAAGTATTGAAATGAATATCTGAATGGATTCTAGCAGGCAGGAATCAGTGTAATACAGGATAGTCAAAGATTATTTTGACCTTGAAGGGATACTTTTTAAGAAATATCTTTTCAATTATGACGATCTTGAATTTTCTAAATTAGGACTGAGTTCCTTTCAGAGATTTGGAGGTAATAGTTGCCTATAAACTTATTTCTTACAACCCATCTGAACATAAAATTCTTAAGACACCAGTGTGCAAGGGTACTGTCATTCAATCAAAAGATTTTGGACACGTGTTATTTAAGACTTATTATATGAGGTTAACATACTGGGGCTTTTGTTTTCTATTAAGTTTTACCTCTTTTTCTTGGCTCTGCATTAGCATCAGCCATTATGTCTCTCACCTATTAGTCTTTCTAGAGCTGATTCAGTGTAGCTGGTTAGCTACATGTCACTCTCATTAAGTGGCAGCCACCCCAGAACACCAGGACTAAGGAGGTTAAATGTACAGAGATAAATCATTTTATAACCATAGGAAAACAGAATAGTATGCAGTCGGCATGGAATACTAGGAAAGTAAAACTCAGGAAAATAAAAACCAGCTCTAAGTCCATAGTTGCATTGAATGTTCTATAAAAATTCCTGATTTTTTTTTAAATTTGGGCATTCCTAGTTGTACCATCTGATTGTATCATTATCCATGTAATCAACCTGGCTGGAATATTGTATGTAATAAATAAGTACTTTAGAGTTATTTGCAAGAAGTGTATATTCTAGAGACAAGTTTGCTGCTCCTGTCACATTCCTGTGTTTTTGTTAGTATCTGTTCTCTGACAGGCTTCATACAGTTGTTTGCGTGAGCAAGTATTTAATATAAAATTTCTGTTGAGCTGGGGCACCTGGGTGGCTCAGTTGGTTAAGCATCTGACTCTTGATTTCGGCTCAGGTCATGGTCTCACATTTCTTGAGTTCGAACCACACATCAGGCTCTGTGCTGATGGTAGGGAGCCTGCTAGGAAATCTCTCCCTCCCTCTCTGCCCCTCCCTGGTGCTTTCTCTCCCTCTCTCAAAATAAGTAAATAAAAACTTTAAAAAAATGTCTGTTGAGGTAATTAAACAATATATGGACACCATTGGTTGGAATTGCAGAATATTAAATTCTTTTTTTTTTTAATTTTTTTTAAGTTTATTTATTTTTGAGACAGAGAGAGACAGAGCATGAACGGGGGAGGGGCAGAGAGAGAGGGAGACACAGAATCGGAAACAGGCTCCAGGCTCTGAGCCATCAGCCCAGAGCCTGACGCGGGGCTCGAACTCACGGACCGCGAGATCGTGACCTGAGCCAAAGTCGGACGCTTAACCGACTGAGCCACCCAGGCGCCCCAGAATATTAAATTCTTAAGGAATCTCATTCATTCATTCATTCATTCAACAAATATTCATTGTATGTGCAGGCATAGTTCTTGGCATCTGCACTACATCAGTAAACAGTAAAGAGCAAAACCAAACAAAACTATGCTATTGCAAAGTTTATGTTTCAGTGAACCTAAACTAACCCAATCTCCCATCTTATGACGTTAAATTAGCCCAGGTAAATAATATCTAGGTCTAGAGAACAGCAGAAACAATTAAACACAGGGGTATACAGCAGAACATTATGTAGTTCAGTTTAGTTGAAACTTAAAGATAGGACAGGGGAGCAATGTATGTGAAGAATGGAAAGTGCTTATCAAAACCAAAACATGGAGGGTCCAAAGTTGGGGTGCCTGGCAGAGTCAGAACTAACTGTAACCAAACTATGGGGAGCTAATTTTGGCTTTAGAGACATCAAAAGATACAATCTTTTTGAAGGAGTTGAATGTTAGTGGGGGTAGAAAGAAACATGGAGGGAATAGAGTGGAGAGACATTTGGAGTAAATGTATCCAGCTAGTAAGGACAATATTGAAGTGGCCCAAGTGAGAGGTATCAGGGCCTCGCAGAGGTGGCAGAAAATACATCTATACATACAAATACTGACCCTTGAATAAAGTGAGAGTTAGCAGTGCTAACTCATAGTTGAAATTCATGTATAATTTTTGACTTTTCAAAATCTGAACTATTTAATAGCCTACTATTGACCAGAAGCCTTACTGATAACATAAGTGATTAGTTAACATGCATTTTGTATGTTATATGCATTATATACTTTACTTTTAGAATAATACCTAACTTTTCCTTTTTTATTTTTTTGGTATTTCTAGGCTGGTTTCTCTGCAGGTTTTTCAAATTGTCACAAATGTCCTAAATTTTTTCCAATATATTTATTGAAAAAAAATCCATGCATAAGTGGACCTGGACAGTTCAAACCATGTTGTTTGAGGGTCACGTGTGCGAGTGTGTGTGTGTGTGTGTGTGTTTGTATTCTTTTTTTTTTTTTCTTTCAAACATGTTGAGTTGGGTTACCAGATTTGTCCCTGGAAAACCTGGTAGTTAATATATTATTTATTTTTATATAATCTTGTTTATCTAATGCTTTGCCCTACACTATTTGATAGTGAAGATATATTAAGTAGTGTTATGTAGGAGAGGCTCAGAGGCACATCTGGCTGGAAGGAGGGCTAAGGGACTTATCTTCCATAACAAGCACCTATTTTATTTACCTTTACTAACGATTAATGAAAAACCATCAAAAGATGCTTTCATCCACTTTACATGAGATTGAGAATATGCCAGTTATGCATTGGTGCTCTTGAACCAGGGCTGTATTTTCGTAATGTGCCTTTAAGTCTTAAGAAGTGGTCAGTAGTTGGTTTTCAGCTTTAAAATGTACATATACATTAATTGGTAAAAGGTAGACCCATTGTACTTCATTTAAATCATCTTATATTTTCAAGTTTAATTCATTTTCATATTGTACACAATGAATCGTAAGAGTTGTCAGGGTCCCAAATGAGTGACTTGCTCAAGCTGGCCTGGGCCATAAGCGTCAGTGTGTGGAAGTTAGTGAGATGGGGGCATACAAGCCAATGCCAGGAGCGCCTGGGTGGCTCAGTTGGTTAATAATCTGGCTCAGGTCATGATCTCATGGCTTCGTGAGTTCAAACCCTTCATCAGGTTCTGTGCTGACAGTGAGAAGCCTGCTTGGGATTCTCTCTTTCCCTCTCTCTCTGCCCCTCCCCCACTCACACTGTCTCTCTCTCTCAAAATAAATACATAAACTTAAAATAAATAAAATAAATAAAAAGTCAATGCCAGAATCACAGAGCCGCTTCTTGAGAAGAGTGGGAATGTCATCTGCAGGACCAGCTTCATGAGTGTGTTACCCACAATCCCGTGTTCAAAATGGCCCTTGTGCTTGTTTGGGTGTTCTGCTATTGCTCTTGAAATTTTAACAGTGCTGAACAAGGGACTCCACTTTTTCATTTTGCACGATCCTGCAGGTTATGTAGCCAGTCCTGACCATCTGTGTATCACTTGGGCTCTAGTCATCTGACATGCTTCGTCTTAGCTCCGTTGTCTGCTTCTCTCCTCTATTTCTACTTGTCCCTCCAAGTTGCCTTTCCTCTCTGCGTTATGGTTTGCACTTAGCATGGCTCTGCTGACTTTTCTCTGTGTGACTTCTGTACTTTCGCACAGTTTTTGCTCTTTTTATGCCTTGCCTCATTACTATTTCCCAAGAGAGAGTGTGGGATTGGACTATTAGACATTATATCCAAAAAGGACACTTGCATCCATTAGGGATTGTAAGAACAAGTCCTTTAGTTTATGAGCTTTCCAAAGGCCTATTAAAAATCTTTGGGATCAGGAAAACAAAGTGATCTTAGCTCAAAAATAGAAATAGAAAGCTACAATATCAAAATTACCACACATTTAAGTAATATATTTAAAACCCACTGGTGGTTAA
Organism: Panthera leo; assembly: GCF_018350215.1. Lineage (NCBI taxonomy): Eukaryota > Metazoa > Chordata > Mammalia > Carnivora > Felidae > Panthera > Panthera leo. Next base: position 82,426,132 of record NC_056680.1, on the reverse strand, counting down.
ATTTTAAATTATTTTTATTTAATTTAATTAAAAGTATTTTATTTAATTAAAATTATTAAATTTTAATTAAAATTAAATTATCATAAAAAGTTCATGATATTTTAAAAACAATTTTCCTAGATGTTTCTCAGTTCTGAATTCCAAAGGAATTTATTTATGACGAAAAACATGACCAATTGAAAAAAAAAAGAAAAAAGAAAAACATGGCCATTTATAAATTGATTTACCCATAGACAAATAGACACATTTAAAAAAATATCTTTGCATGCATACATTTCTATATAGTTTACATGATATGGGGCACCCAGATGAGTAGTGTATAGAGTTTACGTAGGTGTTAAAATGGTCTGGTATCCCATTTGCGAGGTATTTTTACATGGTTTTCTTAAAATAAGTCACATCATAGGATTTGAACTTCCCTTGGATATAAGGTATAGATGACTATATTTCAGTTAGGCTCCCATCCCTGGTATAGTCAGTTGCGGTTAAGGTTTCTCTATGGTAAAAACACGGTGTGATCATAACAATAACATTGGAAAGTTCCACAGCTTGACCAGTATATATTTACCATTTACAAATTAATTCTAAACTTGTGTTTGTTGTCTCAAAGTAGCAAAGTAAGTGTACTATTACTCAATGCCAACTGCTTTTTAGATTGTTAGGAGAGGAGGGGTTTTGCCAGATTTTTCTGGATTATCTTAAATGTACTTTATAGAAGGTATTTGCAAGAAGCCATTTTAGGTATTCTGAACTATGTTCCTGCTGCAACACAGTGAAAACCGATGGATAAATTATCTTTAAAATGTTTTCACATTCTGTACTGACCTGTAAGCTGGCAAAATAATGATAATGATAAGAAACAAAATCTTTATTGGCTGTCAGTGTCCTTCAGCTAAAGGCCACCAGGAATACATTGAGAGTTAAATAGGTTGGGATTTATTTATTACCCATTGCATTGAGGGAGAACATTTGCCTGGAGAAACCATGGCTGTCTCAATAGATGCTAGAAACAACCTACTGTTTGGGCTTTGGTTAGAAGATTTGGGGAAGGATCGAATGAAATAGGGTTTTCCTCTAGATTGAATGCAGTAAAAAAGCAATGGTAGTTGGGTAGCTCAATAGATCTTATCTACAGGGGATAAACTAGAAAGAAGATAGAGAAGTAATAAGTCATATACACATTTTAAATACAGTGAGGTGGTGTTTTCATAGTTTGTGGGTAGCATGGTGACATTGTTTGTGTCAATGTTTAGAGACAATTATGAAATAGCTTTATTTTGTCTCCTTTTATTATGGTTTCAGAGTAACGGTGTCTGAGGTTGATATTCTGTGAGATTATGTTATTAAATACTTACAGATTGGAACACCTGGGTTACTCAGCTGATTGTGTATCTGACTTTGATCTCACCCCAGGTCTTGATCTCAGGGTTATGAGTTCAAACCCCACTTTGGTCTCCATTCTGGGTGTGGAGCCTATTAAAAAACATAAACAAAAACTTACAGATCTATGTTAGCAAAACCTAAAGTTAAATCAATCGAGGAATTTAGGAATCATGTCCCAATAAATCATCAGGGTACTTACCACAGGATAACCTTCATGTTCTAACCTCTGTATTACTTTTCAGCCTCATTTCTTTTCTCTAGACATAGACAATTCTTGGAGTTCTCTCAGTATTTTCTCATTGGCTTTCATCTACATACTTACATTATCACATTTGTCATATTATGTTGTGAATCTGAGTACATGTCTTTTTTAGTTGTTGAATTGTGAACTCTGATGGCAGGGGAAAAAGTCTTATAATCACTCTTTGATTTTCTATTAGTATTCAATATAATATACTATTTGTACTAAACCCCTAATGCTTGTCAAAATAACCTGAATTCTCCAGCTTTCATTTTATACACGTTTTTAATCATGCCATCAGTATTCTCTGTCCTTCAACCTTTTTTCCTCTTTGGATGAATAATATAAAAAAATATGAAAGTAGTAACTTCCCTACATGTTTTATGGACTTTAAAAGCATGATTCTCTTGAAATTAGCAACATTTGCCTGCCCAGAAATCATAGGAACGGAACATATTATTCCTGCTTTATGTAACTGTTTGTGTTCTGCAAAATGTTTATTTTGTTGTGGTAATCTACATTTCTTGACAATACTAATTAGAAAAGCATAAAGACACAAGAAAATTCCAAGACTGTTCTTAAGCTTAAATGAATTCTGTTAACATAAAAGTACCAAAGCCTATCCTAATATTATAGTTTGAAATTAAAACTTAAAAGACTTTTATCTAGTACCATTTATCTGAAATAGTTATTTGATTACTCAGTATTTATGTCTAAATATTTAGTGTGGCAAGTACAAAGCTAAGGCACACTAAAAATCACCTTTAAACGTACCATGAGATTTGCAGTTAAGAGAAAGTCATTTATTTTTCTGACTTAAAACATGAAGAAATTAAGCTACTATGGACATAATATTCAATGGCAGAATATTTTAGCATTTTTTTTCTAAAATAAAGATGAGTATGTGTGTGTGTGTGTGTGTGTGTGTGTGTATAATATTATTTCAGTGTCATTCTAATATCAAGTGTTATAGTGCCTAGCTAATGAAAAATAATTTTAGTGTGTTTTTTAAAACTTTACCTATTTTATGTATCTGTTGCTCTGCTCTTTTACCATTCTGGTAAGTGTTACTGGTAGAATTATTAGAATAAGCTCTGGATAGTTGGTTTTCATAGGTTAACCCACAAGCAATTTATGAAATCACAAAGAAAGGGATAAGGATGCAGCCTATTAAGATGCATTACAGTGACACTCATTTTCTACAATTTAAAATAAAGGACATACCAGGCAAAGACTCAAGCCCATGCTTTGGCAGTATTTCACCTTCATGCTTGGATAACTCTCCTAATAGGCCATCATAGTGGGAGACTTATATTTCATAGTTCAGACTACAATGGAAAGGAGTTTAACGTTTACTGAGTTCTAAAAATCTGCTTCTGCTGCTTCCATAGCACACAATCATAATCCTTCATTATATGCAGAAAAAACAATGTTGTCTAAAACATGAAAATAGCTTTAAGATATTATTTAAGTAATTAATTTTTATTAGAGGCCTTTATAATACATGAATTATGAGGGATTTGAATAATTAATAGTGATGCTACATAATAATATAAAATATATAATTCGAAGCCTATTCAAGTGGTATATGTAAATCTTGTATATGCTTATATATTTATTTCACAGATCTGTGTACTTTTATCAATGTTTATTAATGTAACTTAGGGCTTTACCAAATTTCTTTATTTCATGAGACACACACACACACACACACATATATAATTGTTTGTGTACTGTATGTGTATTATAAACTCGTACCTATTTATGTATGGGCATTTTCATATTTTGTTAGTCTAATATGGCTTATTGTCTTTACATTGCAGTAATGTTAGGTCAATTCATAAAGAGCTATGTTGTATTACTATTTTATATTCCCTGTGTTGTTATAAAATTTAGTCCCTTTTATATGAATATGGTATATATCATTTTATATCTCTATCTTGCTTTCCTTAATTTAATGAACAATAATTTAACAATTATCCAAATTGTCTTAATTTACGCTATCTTGTGATAAAACGAGTACGTGTCTTTCAAGTTTCAATGGTTTGATTGATGTAACCTAAAATATACTAAATAGTTATATGGCAACTAATAACATGTCTTGCTGGCTAATACAGTAAGTGTCATAACAGAAGCTTGATACCCTCTTATAAAATCATTAGTAAAATAGTCTCATTATGTTTTTACTCCTGTTCCCAAATGGGAGAAGGTAAGCCATAAACTCATTTTTTTGTTTTTTTAATATATTCATTCAAAATGATCACTTGATAATACTGTACATTGTCATTTTGCTTAATATAAGAAGAAAATGAATTGACTTTTTCTTCTAGACTTTAGCCAGAAGACCTCAGCTGTCATTTCATGAAACAAAACTGTATATTATGAAACAGACTTTATCTGCCTATTACTTTTTTAGTGAGGCACTACATTTCTTCCTTAAAGTATTTAACTTTTAGAAAATGTTTGGTTCTAACTTTAGATGGTGATCAGAATTGCCTTTATTTTCCCCCCACAATGCCTTAAAATAAATCTTGATTTATAAGACTTTGGTACCTGCATCATGCAGTAGAAAGAGTGAGATGGGCAGAGCAGAGTTCTTGTCTTAATTCGAAATCTTACCAGCTTTATGACCTTGAACAAATTTTGCAAACTCACCAAGGTTTAATTTCCTTGTGTAGAGTAGAAATCATAATACTTATCCTTAGAATGTTTTCAGACTTTCTTAGGTTCTAATTATTCTTACGTTTGAGAAGTGTTAGTTGCTAGAGTTGCCATACCGAAGTACCACAGACTTAAGTGGCTTAAACAACAGTAATTCATTTCTTTACAGTTCTGGACGCTAGAGGTCCAAGATCAGTGTGTCAACAGACTCACTTTCTTTCTAAGGATGTTCTCCTTGGCCTGTAGTTGGCTGTTTTTTCCAGAGTCTTCTCACAGTCTTCCCTCTGTGTATCTGTGCCCCAGTTTCCTCTTCTTATGAAGAAAAACACCAATATTGGAATAGGGCCCTCACAATGGCCACATTTAAGGACTAAAAATCTTGAAAGGCCTTATTTCCAAATACAATCACATTCTGAGGTACAGCGGGTTAGGACTTCAATATATGAATGGGAAGGTGGGTGGTCACAATTCAGCCCATAACGCCACTCCATATCAAATCAGACATATTAATTAATTATTTTGAAGTATATTTGAATTGATCATAAAGTCATAGGAAATTGCAGAGACACTACTGATCCTGTGTATGTGTGTATCTTTTACCTAATTTCCCCCAATAGTTACATCTTACATAATTATAGTACAATTTCAAAACCAGCAATATGACATTAGTATAAAGCATGTGTATTGTGTCATGTTATTGTATTGCTTATGTAGATTCATATAAACATCTCAAACAAAATACGGAGCCATTTCATCATCAGAAGGTTCTCCCTTCCCCGGACAATCGCTAATCAGTTTTCTATCTGTACAACAATTTGGATAGATCTTAAAGATAATATGCTTTAAAAATGAAAATGAGTGAAAAAAGTCAATATCAAAAGGTCACATACTATGTGATTCCATTTATATAACATTTATGAAATAACAATTAAAAAATAAATATTTTAAGTTAATTTTGTTGGGGTACAATTTGTAAGTAATAAAGTGTACCCATTTTAAGCATACACTTCAATGATTGTAGATACATGTGTATATTCATATAACCACCACCCTAGTTAAGACATAGAAAATTCCAATCACCTTCAAAGTTCTTTGCTATTCTTTTACAGGCAAACTTTACCCCTACCCCAGGAATCCACTGATCTGCTTTCCATCAATATAGATTACGTTTATTTTCATACAAATGATATCATACAATAAAAACCTTTTGTGAAAAGCTTTTATCTGTTCACTATAATGCTTTTGAGGTTCATCCATGAGTTGCTGAGAAGTACTTCATTGTGTAAATACACACAATTCATGTACTCATTATTCTGTTGACATATATTGGGGTTTTTCCAATTTGAGGATATTATGAATAAAGGTGCTATTTACATTCAACTGCAAGTCTTTTTATGGACACTTATTTTCTTGATTTTTCCTGGGTAAATAAAGAGGGGGATTGTTGTGTCATGTGGTAAATACATGTATACATTTATAAGAAACTATCAAACTGTTTTTTCAAAGTGGTTGTACTATTTTGCCCTTGTAGCAGTACCATATGAACGTTCCAGTTGCTTCATATTCTTGTCAACATTTCATGTTTTTTTAATTTTTTTTTTTTTTTTAACGTTTATTTATTTTTGAGACAGAGAGAGACAGAGCATGAACAGGGGAGGGTCAGAGAGAGAGGGAGACACAGAATCCGAAACAGGCCCCGGGCTCTGAGCTGTCAGCACAGAGCCCGATGCGGGGCTCGAACTCACAGACCGTGAGATCATGACCTGAGCCGAAGTCGGCCGCTCAACCGACTGAGCCACCCAGGCGCCCCAACATTTCATGTTTTAAGATTTTGTTGTTGCTGTTCTTTTAAATTTTAGCCATTCTGAAGGATATGTAGTGGTAATTAACCATAGTTTGAATTTGCATTCTGTAAAAGCTAATGATGTGTAGCATTTTCATGTGATTGTTGACCATTCATTTTCATTTATTTTTTAAAAATAATTTTTTTAATGTTTATTCATTTTTGAGAGACAGAGAGAGACAGTGTGAGCAGGGGAGGGGCAGAGAGAGAGAGACACACAGAATCACAAGCAGGCTCCAGGCTCTGAGCTGTCCGCACAGAGCCCGACGTGGGGCTTGAACCCATGAACCACAAGATCATGACCGGAGCAGAAGCTGAACACTTAACTGACTGAGCCACCCATGCACCCCTATTCATTTTCATTTATATTCTTTGGTGAAGTGCCTGTTAAGATCTTTGGCTAAATTTTAAAACCCAGTTGTTTATCTTAAGTTGCAAACATTCTTTATGCATTGTGGATACAAGTCCCTTGTCAGAGATCAATATTGTGAATATTTTATCCCAGACCATGACTTGCTTGTTTCATTTTCTTAATACTGTCTTTTGAAGAAGAAAAGCTTTTAACATTGGGGAAATCTAGTTTATATATATATATATATATATATATATATATATATATATATATATATATATATATTGTTGTTCTTAGTGTTTTATAGGGTGTTGACAAATTTTTGTTTACTAAGTTTGTGGAATTTTTCTCCTGTGGTTTTTTTTTCTAGAAGTTCTATGTTTTTAACTTCTACTTTTAGATTTGACATCCATTTCAAATTAATACCTGTCTGTGGTGTGGTAGGAACTGAGGTTTTTGTTTTGCATACATATTTAATTAGTCCAGCAATATTTGTTGAAAAATCCTCCTTTCTCTATTGAATTGCCTTGGCAATATTTCAAAAACTAACTGAACATATGTGTCAGTCTATTTCTAGAATCTCTTATGTCCCATTTATGTACTTACCTTTTGTCATATCTAGATATAAGCATGTGTCATATTAAAATAATATTTCTAGGTTCATGAGATGATTAGATATTACTTTTGTATTAATGTAATAATTGTACATTTCCTGATACAACATGAACTTTTATAATTACTTAAGCATAAATATTTTATTATAATCATATTTATTCATATTATCATTTATTAATCTTCTCTAGATAATTCTTACTATAAATACAAGCAGCAATAAAAATGAAAATTAGTAAATACAAGATAATTGAAATGAGATAAAATAGAGTTTTGATAACCACCATGTTTTGACAGTGGTTTGACACATTCCTATTCAAGGTCTCTGTTGCATTTAAAAATATAGTTTAAGAAACAGGCTCATAACAATAGAAAACAAACTGGTGGTTGCCAGAAGGGAAGGATGTGGGGAGATAGGCAAAGTAGGTGAAAGAGATTAAGAGACACAATTTCCAGTTACAAATAAATATTTAACAGGGTTGAAAAGTAAGTTATAGGGGAAATTGTCAGTAACATTGTCATAATTTTATATGGTGACAGATGTAAACTACACTTACTGAGTGAGGTGAGCATTTATTTTATTAAAAAATATTTTTAATGTTTATTTATTTTTGAGAGACAGACACAGAGTGTGAGCCGAGCAGGGGCAGAAAGAGGGAGACACAGAATCTGAAGCAGGCTCCAGGCTCTGAGCTGTCAGCACAGAGCCTGACTTGGGGCTCCAATTCAGGAGCCATGAGTGAGATCAAGACCTGAGCCACTTAACTGCCTGAGCCACCTCGGTGCCCATGGGGTGAACATTTCTTAATGTGTATAATTGTCAAATCAGTATATTATACACCTAAAATTCATATTCTATTTAAACCATACTTTAATTAAAAATTAAAAACATAAGTTAAAATAAATGAAAAGATATACATCCAGTAAAACAATAGACAGTTTGGAAAATTTTCCAAAATCCAGAATTATTTAATGCAAAAATAACTTGCACAAATAAATGTTAAAATAATGGAAAGAATTAAAAATTATTCCATTCGCTTACTTAACACCAAAACTATTTAGCAAAGTTTTAGATTCAAATGCTTCCTCCAAATCAAAATTAAAGTATATTTTCATATATAACTTACAGGATTATGAATTGGATTTCAGTCTTTTTTTATATACGTGTTTACATTTAGAAACATAAGTAACTGGATCTAGATAGAATCAGAAATTTTACATTATTTGGAGGAAAAGTCCCCTTAATGGAAAAAAATCAATTTTATTAATTAGAATAATGAAAAACTTTATTACTAGGTATATATCCTATTTTATATATTTTTGAATATCTTAACTATCTTTGAGCTGAATTTCTGTGCACCTTATGATATTGATTGAAATAATTCTCAGTGGAATTTACGTAATTATGCCTTTACTTATTTTTAGAAAGACTGCATAAAAGGTGACTCATGAAGTCTTTTATACTTTAATTTACTAACATCATAATGTTGTCATGTTAAAGAGCTTTATTTGACATAGGGCAGCTATTTTACTAATGCGAGGTAGATAAACCTATAATTTTTCAAGTAGTTTAAGGGCCAGCTTCACAACCATATAGTAAGAACTATATTAGAATGTTAATAGATTTTTGCTGCTTTTCATTCCAAATGTCTCATAAAGCAAAAATTCAGTTTATGGTAGAGCAACAAAAACTCACCTTAAATTGCAGCATCACTTTTTTTTTAAATTCCAGGAATATAGTGATTCAAAAATGGCCATATATTTGGAGATTAGATATTCCAAAACAAATACTTTATAAAAAAGAATCACACACTTCTCAATTCATTATATGTCAAGAAACATCTGTAGAGGTGATTATTTCCCTTATAATAAGCTGAGTAGGGGCAATTGCAGAACTTTAAAAGTCTAAGTGGTAATCATTAAGGTTTACATTTAGGATATCAGTCAACTTTCCAGTCTGCTCTAAACAGCTACTGAGAGCCCTAATTCCTTACTAGGAAATTCATCCTTTTTGAAGTTAATACCAGATTAGATAGCAGTTAAATCTGGGAAAACTGCCAGTTGTTATTGCCATATTATTATTTTTTGTATTTGAAAGTGCTACTAAAGCAGACTTCTGCTGCCACCAAGGCTGAGGATGAGTGGCTTTTTATTATATGCTTATGGTCAGAATTCAATTGTTCACATTTACCTGCTGCCATTTTGGTCCTGCTTTGGCTAATTGACAAGTGGGAGCATCTGGGAGTGAATATTTAGTAACAACTCCCTGGAGAAGGTTTCTCGTGTATGTTTTATAACTTCGGTTGTAGTTCTCTGCCACAAAAATTTTGCTTGATTATATTGGCCTTCCTCATAAGGTGGCTCTACCTCTAAGCATTTGAAAAAACAAAAAAAAAACAAAAAAAACAAAACAAAACAAAAAAAAAAAACCAACCAACTGATCAACCAGACAAACAACATAAACAGAAAATAGAAATTACAGGGGATTTAAAATAGGAGAATCTGGGGAAAAGGTTGATTGAACTAGGAAAAGAAGTAGTAAAATGACCTGAGCCAATATGCATATTAGCAACTGGGAAATTCTCTTGGTAAATATTGGAATTTGTATGGAGGTATGGGGCACAAAGTGGGCTATATGTCTCAACCACAACCTGGATGCCAGGTGGACTGTTACATTGAAATGTAATTTGAAAGGACATTAAATTACATTTGAAATGAAAGGTGAATTTTAAGGAAACATATCAATGTTTATTATGAAGCAGGAATAAAAGGAAAGAAAGAAAGAAACAGAACACTTGCACAGCATTCTCAGTGTTTTAGGCACTGTGACAGCTCCACGCATGAAAGGCTCGCACCTTGGAGGATGCAATAGCATTGTGGTGGCAAGACCCACAGTATCTATTCAGAGTTGCTGTGTGGCCATAAGATTAGCAAGAAACCGGGAAGGGAGGGGTGGTGCCTGGGTGGCTCAGTGGGTTAAGAGTCTGACTGTTGGTTTCAGCTTAGTTCATGATCTCATGTCCCATGAATTCATGAGTTTGAGCGCCACATCTGTGAGTTTGAGCCCCTCATTGGGCTCACCGCTGTCAGTGAAGAGCCCAGTTTGAATCTTCTGTCTCCCTTTCTCTCTGCCCCTCCGCTGCTCATGCTCACAATCTCTTTCTTTCAAAAATAAAAATAAAAAATAAAAATAAAAGATTGGCAAGAAACTAGGATAGTGTGTCTCGATGTGTCACTTATTTTGTATGCTCTTGCAGGCCAATAGTTTTGTAAAATACTATAAAAATGAGTTACTAGAAAAAAATTTAAAATAAAAGTCCCTTGTGGTTTTTGTTAGTGTGTTTGTTTTGCTATTAGATTTAAAGCTTAAAAATGAAACCATCCTGACAATTACTGGCAATATTTCTTACTTTAAATTTCTGAACAGTATCAAGCAGTTCACCCACAATCACTGGATTAAGCATTATGCAGAAGTGATCTGGAAGCTCCAGAGTCCTATTTCAAGTGCATTTAGGCTATTGGGCCAAATTATTATGCTGTGTCCGTATAATAACAAAGCCACTACAATTTTTCTAACCATCTATTATCCTGAACACTTTATTTTGCCAAAAGAATCTTATTTTAGTATTTCTTATGCTGATTGATAACACTCCAAATATAGATTTGGAAACAATATTTGAAATCCCTATGTAATCTCCTCTGGAGTGTTGAGTCTTGATTAAGGTAGTTTAACACGAACTGTCCATAGGTATAGACTTAAGTTCACTTAACACATCTTACACACATGTATGCACAATGTTTGTTCTAAAGTATTTTAGCAAAAATTCCAGTATGTATTATTAAAACAACAACAATAGGTCAGAACCCAAATGATTATTTGAGTTGAGTTTAAAGAAAGACCCTTCACTTAGGTGATCAACTGGTTTAAAATCTCTAGGAAACATAAGTCTATATACCTCCCTTGCATTAAATAAAGTTACACCTCAAAGCACATTTACCTATGTATAGTCCATCACCATCTGCACATTTCCAGTGTAGATAATACATGGAAAGTTCTGTGTCCAAGATAATTTTACCAATACAGAAACCAAGACTGGAGCAGATGTAAAAGAGTTCTATATATGGAACAGATCTAAGAACATCCTTCCACCAGATCTTCTAAACCTGGACTTGTGATTCAGATATCTCCTGGCTTCTAGTATTTTTCATGAAATGGTTTGTTTTCTTGAGAATTCATGTACTTAATGAATCTTTATGTTCTCTTATAGTCATTCCTCATCACTGAGAAATAAATAATTGTTTCAGGAAACAAAATAACTACACCAGCTGTAGCCTATTTTATCCAAAATTCTTTAGAATTCTAGAAATATTATAATTATTCCACATTTTAGAAAATTAAAAAAAATTACTTTTTTAGCTGGCTACAGCTAATAATAAATGACAAATGAAATGCCTACATTTTTTACCATATGCTTACTACTTTGAATATTAAATATTTTCTTTAGAAACTCTGTCCTTTGAACAATGTCTTTTGCTGCAGGCTTAATTTTAATAATAGATCCTCTAAAAGCTACAGATAACCTGTTTTTACTTCAAGAGTTTTATGTATTTTAAAAAGTTAACACTTGATTCTAAGTTTATAGTTAAATAAATTTAGACCTAAAGTTAAGCTTTCACTTTCAGAATGGGTAATGTGCCCTATAATCTTACGTTGATTGAAATAAAGAGAATGACAGAGAATATTTGCTTAGCAAATACTGTTTTGAAGCATGAAAAGTTACATACTAAAACTAATTGCGTTTGGCATCCACTTTTCTTCATGATGATTCACTAGGTCAAAAGCTACCATTTTCGCTAATATAAATTTCAGCTGAAGGCTAAATAGATGTATTTGAGTCTGTGCCATCATTTTCTGGTACTTTCTGGTAACATCATAATATGATCACATAACAGTTAATATTCTATACAGTTTCATACCTTGTGTGAATACATTGCAGATAGTAAGGATTATTTTAATTGTATATTTGATGATTCTTTTCTGTATGTTGATTGCTAAAGATGAAATTTGTGATGACAGATCTAAATCAATTTTAATATAACATTTATATTATACTCATAAATCATCATATACTTTAACTTCAATCAATCTTTTTCTCACAAAAATGTGATTTGACTATGGGATTTTTAAATTATTAATAGAATAAACTGAGTATGTATTTTACAAAAGGAAGTGAAAATCAGTAAATATTTTTTTTATACAGGCACCTTTAATCAAGACATAAAACTTGACCTCAAGATGCCACCAATTTTCCATTGTAAATGAAATGTAATGAGTTAGCATAATTTATAAAATTTGCTAATTGCCCTTCGTGGTCATGGATATTAATCTAGCTCTTAATACAAATAAGTCATGGAGCCTGTTAAACATTTAATGTAGAAAAATTAGGCATTTTTGAGACATAATGGGATCTTATTATTGTGTTGGACTATTACTGGTTTATAGTCTTTCCAGAAGTATTTTTATTTGCATCCATTTTGTTTATCAATGAGCAAATACCTATTAAATACCTACTAGGTGTCAGACTCTGCTCTCTCATGGAACTTACATTCTAACAACCTCTAAACAAACAGGCAAATAGATAATATAACTTAGGTAGTGGTAACAGCTATGCAGGCAAGTAGAGAAGTGAATGATGACAATGGGGTTGTGGGAGATAAGCAAGTTTAGGCAGGGTGAGGAGTAATATTTGAGCAGAGATATGAACCAAGTAAAACAGGGAAAGGGAAGGTAATTCAAAACATGATAATTTAAGAATGAGGCACGATTTGTTGCAGCTCCTTGGTGATTTGTATCATGCTTATAAAGAACATGATTGCTATCTCTAACTCTTAGCATGCTGATAAGGTGATAGTTGTTTAGAAAGAATGGGAGTGATTTATTGAGATTCCCTTTCTGAGAGCCACTTGTGAAGGTAATCAGCGATAAGTTCCCTATCAGTATTCCAGGCTTTTGCAATTTTATCATGGACTGTGACAACATATTTGCATACAAATTATCCCTCAGTGTTTTATATAAATAATCCAAGTCATATAAATTGAAAAGCATCATCCTAAAATAGATTTGGGGAACTTTACTTTCAGGGAGAATTCTGGGATTTTTGTTCTAATATCCTCACTATTGACTGATTTTAAGTGAATCATAAGATCAATTGTTTGAGAGGGATATGGCATAATACCACTCACATCATCAATACAGTAGATTCTGTCTCCTATTACCTCCTTTTTTGCTCATTTGCCCAGTATGGTGAGCCAAGTTGCCACACCTTTAAAAAATAGTACCCCCTTGTCTCAACAGTCTAATCTCTGCCAGTGTCGCCATCATTTTCTCAATCACTCAGCTGAAAATCTTGGTGAAATCTTTGATTCTTCCTTCACCAAATCCAATTCTATTTCAGTCACCAACTCCTGTCCACTCATGTTTTGTTTTCTCAAGAATTAAGCTCAGCATTTTGCATGTAAGGCTAGGGTCTGAACTTAAAGCAGAACTTCAGACCTTTCTTTGGGCCCAGTACCATGGAGAATGCGACACACTTCTGTCAGCAGGAGCGGCTCATCCTTAGAGATGAGGAGCCACTTGTGTTGTACACAGAATAACCAGGTAATTCTGATAGGTCTTCTTTGGAACATGCTCTCTTGTGTGTTGCTGCTAGTTGCTTATTTCTCTTCTTCTTCTTCTCCCTGCTAGTTGCTTATTTCTAACGTAGAAGAGATATTGCCTGGCACAGAATCAAAAGACAAGTAAATGTTGCAGCCCTGTACTATGATTAGCCAAGTCAATTAATGTCTGAAATGCTTTAATCATTTGTAAATTAAAACTCAAGATACATGTTACTTTCATGTATTTTACCCTATTTACTGTATACAGTTCTTACGTTAGACAAATGCAGTGATAAATACTAAAAGGTTTTGAAATAAATCACATTCTACACACAGAAAGGGCAATCATATTATTGTAGCTAGTTAACGCTGAGTAGATGAAACTTTAGATAATCTAATTTTACTACTCTAGACTTCATATTCTGTATTTTACACTAAAGAATTTGAATTAAAAATTAGTCCTCAAATGTATCCTCTCTCACTGCAAAACAGAATTGTCTCATTTGAAGCTAGAATCAAGAATATAATAACATTTTGAGTCAAGTATAATGATAGCTACAAAATCACCAAAGATTACACATTGGAGAGGGTCTTTACTTAAAATGGTGTTTTCTGTCAAATATAAACCCCATCTTTAGCAAATTGTCCCTGAAATCTTCCTTCTTCTTAATGAATTGTTTCAAATATCTTTATTATTAAAAAATTAATAACTGTCATGTTGATATTAATAAAACAAGATAATTCTCAGGTCAGTGGATACTTTATTTTCAAAGTAGTGAAAATTTCAGATTTTTCAAGTTAGCTATTAGATATTATCTTTAAAAGTGTTACTCATGAAAAACCGATTATCATTGTACTATGTTGTAAAAATTATGGAGAAAGGAGATTAAAATCATTGTCTTTCTTTGCTATACTATGATTTTCAATAGTATATAATAAAGGCACATGGCTAAACAACCAATGTTAATATCATCCCAGATGATATTAAGGATTCTTGGTCACATACTTCCTAAAATATAAAATAAACATACTACAAAATATGTTTGTTTTTGTTCTTACTTTCAAGAACAAGAATATTTCTCTTAGATTATGGTGGTGATTATTTGGCAAAAGAAAGTAAAACTTCATTCAAATGAGATATTTACCATACAGGGTTAATTGTCTAAAAGCCACTTGTGTGACCTAACAAAAAACTCATAGTATCAGTTCAAAAAAGAAATATACAGAGGCACCTAGATGGCTCAGTAGGTTAAGCATCCGACTTCAGCTAAGGTCATGATCTGGTAGCTCGTGAGTTGGAACCCCGCATTGGGCTGACAGCTCAGAGCCTGGAGCCTGCTTCGGATTCTGTGTCTTCATCTCTGCCCCTCCCCTGCTCATGCTCTGTGTGTCTCTCTCTCTCAAAAATGAATAAAAAAATTTTTAAAAAGAAATATATAGTAATGGTAGACAACTCTTTTATAATAGGAAGCTTTTCTGAACTTTTATAAATCACACTGACTGTATTGTTGCTTTCATGTATTTGAAATATTTATTAATACTAGGAACATCATTTAAGTCATCAATTGAGAAAGAATGTAATTCAACCAATATTTATTGAATCCAAATCAATTATACAGCATTATACTAGGCTTTAAAGAATAAAAGTTGCACTAGGCAGGAAAATGAAGTTTGTTCCAACTGAAGAATAGCAACATTTATCTCTACTACCCCCTAATTTTCATAATATAATGGTGATATTATGTGATAAATATTAGTGGGCAGCATAAAAATCTTTTCTACTTCTTGGGCGTTCCCACAGAAAGTAGTTACCTTCAGCTCCTCTTAATACAATTACCCCTTTAACAACACCCCAAAATGTGAACTCCTATACCATATGTTTGTGTGTATGTATTTCCTCCCCTTGTCAGAATTGTTTTTTTTTATTCTCCTCTATGCTATTTCTTTTCATAAAGCAATAAAAACTAAATTCCTATGAAGTTTGTAACCTCTACTTATTGTCTTGATTCAAAATATATCCTTAGGTAAACAGTCACATAATATTTTCATTAAAAAATGTTAAGATTAAATAATGATAGGTCAGTCAAATGGAAGTTTACTTCAAAGAGATGTTTTCAGTAGGTTTCTGTTGCAAGCAGTTCAAAGGATGAGCTGGGTTTGCTTAAGATGGCAACCTCTAAATATCCCTTTATCAGCTCAAAAATCATGCACAATTTTACATGTAATCAGAGGACAGAAAGCAATCAAGAA
This sequence comes from Panthera leo, assembly GCF_018350215.1. NCBI lineage: Eukaryota > Metazoa > Chordata > Mammalia > Carnivora > Felidae > Panthera > Panthera leo. The sequence continues at coordinate 82,410,133 of NC_056680.1, read as the reverse complement.
TGCCTTTGGAGGGGGGGGCACCTGAGTGGCTCAGTGGGTTAAGCATCTGACTTCATCTCAGATCATGATCTCATGGTTCATGGGTTAGAGCCCTGCATGAGGCTCTGAGCTGACAGTGCAAAGCTTGCTTGGGATTCTCTCTCTCTCTCTCTCTCCCTTTCTCTCTGCTCCTCCACAACTCCCAGACATGCATGTTCTCTCTTGCTCCCAAAATAAATAAATAAACTTAAAAAAAGAATGCCTTTGGTTAATTGTATATTCTTTCTTCTTTCCCATTGTTGGCTCAGTCTTCCCTATAATTCTACAGGCAATACAGTCCCAGATGTCTAAAAATGAATTCTTAGGAAATTTTAATTGATTGCCTTTAGGTACAGATAATTGAATTTGCTAATCTATAGCACTATGTCTGGAAAGTATATAAATAGCCCCTAAAACTCTAGTTGGAGGAAGTAATTTTGTAATTCAGTGAAAGTCCATTATAATACAACTCACTCTCAGGGTCCACCACTATACTTCTTGTTTGAATCATACACTTCTCTTCCAGCCACTTGGGGGCACACCAGTGTTGGTAACAAGCATGGTTTTCTCTTCCAGCTTCCAGTGCTTGAGAGTTATTTTCCTCCCTCTTCCCTTTCCACTGCAATCTCAGAATGTCATTTGGATTCAATCTCTCAAACCCTCTGCTTCTCATTTCTCTTCTGAGTCAGACCAGGGCCTTGGCTTTCAGGGGTGAAAGAAGTAACAACGTAGAGGGACAAGAATGATAAAATCTTCTCTCTACCTCCATTCTCATAGCCCTCAGTGGCTATTTTCTTACTCCTTATTGTCCACCCACTTAGGCTTCCTTAACACACATATCTATGCATTCAAGCATGCAAACACACATCCTATTCCTTGAATGACATATGTAACTGAAGTAGGTGAGCTTAGATTTCTTCTGCAATCTGAAAATATCTTCTAGGCTTTGTAACCATCAATTTTCCACTATTATCCACTACCATTGTCTTTTCTACAGGGTCCATAGTATGTTTATAATACATACTATGTATGCAATCCTTACGTATTGGGCAGAGGAAGGGGGTATGCAGATAAAATGGCTAGGGGATTACAAGGTTTTATGGGGAAACACATTTCAGATTTTTTTTCATAATTCAGTGAGTAATAAAGTATTTTTAAGAATGCTCAGGAAATCTCAAAATGATTTTGTGTTTGCTTCTAAAATAGTAAATAGGGAAGAGATTACAGTTCATTTTATAGTGAAATCAAACCAAATGGATGATGGTGGAACAAACTGAGGGAGGCAGGACCTCAGAATAAACTGTGGGCTGAGTATCTCCAAAGAAAAAGGGAGTTTGGGCTGAGCAGGGCTGTGAGGAAATACATGAGCACAGAGCTTATGGTTCCATAACCATTTATACAAGGGCATATGGAATTACCCTCCCAGTTGGCTGCCCCTCTTCTGCCTACTCCTAACCTATCCTTGCCCTGAGGAATCTTTGACAAGAATCCCCACCAAGGTCTTGGAGCTGGGGGTGTTCCATTCTAACTCCCTTTGAAAGAAGTGTTTGGAATTTTTAGAACCTGTCAGCCTAACTTGGAACTGAAGCCATTTTCCCCTTGCCCCCACCTCTCAAGAAGCATTGTTATACATGGCAAATGTAACAATTATGTGTTTCTAGCATACCATAGATAATATATTTTAGGTGCCTAATTAATTTAAAAGACTTATAGATGGGCCAAAGACATAATTATAATATGCTGCATTATTTCTGTAGGAAAAAAAGAATGTTCTGCATTTCAAATAAACTTTTGGAACACACTCCTCATTAGTCGAAGTCAGCCTTGTAGCAATTCAAATCATGTGCCTAGAATTCTTATAACTTCATTAGCTGTAGTCTGTCAGGACACAGCCCTTATAGAGGATATATTAGTCTGTTCTTTGAAACCAGTTTTGTAAGGGAATTTCTTTGTATTGTCATTATAAAATGGGCTCATAAAAAAAGCTGTGGTTTTTTAAATCAGTTTGGGCAATGTGGTCTATGTCATCATACTTTTAAGGATGAAAACATTTGGAGTGAACTATTGATTGCACCAGGTCATCTGATGGTTTAAATTGTAGCAGGTTAGCAAAAAATCAAGTGAGAGGATTGACCTTGTTTTATCATTCTCAAAATACAAAATAATGTCAGATGTTTACAAATTTATTCTTGATAATACTTATCAGTTTTACCCACAATAAGTATCACCTCTTTAAAAATACAATTTTTCAGTTAGTTGACTTGAGGATAATAGCTTGCTAATATAAATGAAGGACACTTGAATATTCATTGCTCAAATATCATTCACATGTCCACTTTTAATTTTATAAGTGAATATGTTTCAGGCATACCTAATATGAGCAATTTGTTTTATGTCTTTAAAAATTAATGTGGATAGATGCTTGGATTTTCAAAAGACCAATTTTAATATTTTTATCACTGCATTTTTTTAAAATTATACTTAAACTCTGGAAAATAGTTTAAAAGGCAATAAACCAAGACCCCAAGTGAAGAACAAAACAAACAAAACTTTACCTGGTGAATTATGTAGATATTTTGGACAATAGTTTCTTCCTATGACCTTAGTCATTTTAAATAGAAACCTTAGAGCGTTGACATTTATAAATCTTTAATTAAAAATTTCAAATCAATTCATAACTATCCTACTATATTGTTTTCTCCCTTTAAACTTACAGTGGTATAATCTCTTATTTTAAAAAACAAATAGATTGAATTCAGCCAGATTACTTTTTCAACATATATCTTTTTTCTTTCATTATGTTGAATTTGTTGTGACATCCTGCTTTTTATAAAGAACATCTAATGTTTGAGTTAGATGAGCCAAAGAAATTAATAGAAAATACCCTATTCCTGCACTGAATTAGCCATCTTTAAATATTATAGAAAATTTAGATACCCTTGAGTTTGTTTTCAACTATGTGCCCATCCTTTACCTTTCGTTATTATAAAATTTGGGGGTAACGCCTATACAGCACTTAGCACAATACCAGGAATATAGCAAGAATTCATTTCTTCTTCTCTATGGGAACCTATAATCATAACTATAAGAACAACTCTAACATTTACTTTGAAACCAAGACTAACAATGAAAAATGAATCTCAATAATAATATCCCATCTGTGCAGTAGTAAGGGGAAGGAAATGATAAAAAGCCATTTTCAATAGAGCTGGAGAATATTATAAACCACTTACATTTATCTTTGTCACTTTTTCTGAAACAGCAATTATTCTCTGCAGTTTTGAATCTCCTAATGATTTGCAACTGCTTAATATATTTAGTTGACTCTTTTATTATTGCATTTCTTATACAAAATATGAAGAAAACAACTAAAATTTGAAGAAAAACAACACACAAAGATATTAAAACATGATGAAAAGGATTGACTATACTCTCTAAGATTACAAGTAACACATAGAAGGGATACAAATTTTCATATACCTAAATGTTTCCAGCTATGGAAAAGCAATTAACCAGATTAATTCATCTACAGTGAGTTACCATGGGTCTTATATGTGTACTCCTATTTAAAATAGGCAAAGGAGAATTACTGGGGGAAGAACAGTTTTACTGGCTCACAATTTATAGAATGGCCTGTATAGATGAAATGCATCCAGTACTCCAGCCGCCTGAAAATGAGATGGGTCTCTAGATCATCAGAAACCACAGATACAATTTTCCACCTAAAAAGGGGTTGGAGCCTGATCCAGGAGACTGGATTAGATATGTCTGTCACCTATTTTGTGGCTGTGGATCTTAAAAGAATAAATCAACCTTCCTGTGATTTATTTCTCCATTTTTGAGGTAAGCCAAGCAGAAACAAGTTTTTGAAAAGGAACATAGCAACATAGCCTTATAATGCTTTCCTATTGTCTATTCCTCAACTTCCCCACCATCCAATAAATTAAGATAAAATAAATGTGAAATTACTCTAGGGGCATTATTTTAAGAGATATGGATAGACCTTTCTCTTCTTCCAATTTCTCCTAGACTGCTCTGCTTGGTTATTTTACTACTTATTTGACAAAGACAATGTATGAAGTCAATTGTCTGCTGACGGTCTTAGCTTCCTGGACAATTCAGGAAAAAACAAACAAACAAACAAACAAACAAAAAAACCCAGGATCCTAGGGAGATATTATTCATGGCTTTATTTCTTATGGACTATGGATAACTTGTGATCTATAATTATAAATACTTAATGAAATTAATTTGCTTGATTACAGAAAAAAAAGATCCTCAAACTCTAAAATGCACTTAGTAAACACCTTATATGGAAGCATAGAATTTAGATCTAGTGGAGACCTTATTTGGTTCTGCACATACTGTTATGGACTGAATGTTTGTCTCCTCCAAAAGTCATAAATTGAAATTCTAACCTCCAATGTTATGGTATTAGGAAGTGGGACCTTTGAGAAGTTATTAGGTTATAAAAGTGGATCTCTCATTAATGGGACAAGTACCTTTAATAAGAAACATCAGAGAGATGATTTCTCTCTCAGCTATGTGAGGATACAAGAAAAAGATGGCCCTTTGCTGACTAGGAAGAGTGTCCTCGCCAGACACCCAGTCTCCTAGCTTCTTGATCTTGGACTTAGCATCCCGAACTGTAAGAAAGAATACCTGTTGTTTAAGCCACTCAGTGTAATGGTATTCTGTTATAGCAGCCCAAAATGATAAAACACCCATCTTTTACAAGTGAGAAAAATGAGACCAGAAGTGAAAGACAACTCCATGAGTAAGTGTTGGTGCACTACAGTATTTGTGATCTATTTATTCAGGAAAAATTACAGGGCCTTGTATATTAAGAAGGCACTGCTTTAGATATTGAAGTGAGAAGGGGGAGAAGATATATAATGAGTAGGGAATTCCCTGTCCTGGAGGGCTCACAGTTTACTATACAACATAATGTAGACTCTCCAGTCATTGTATGGCCTATTAGAATGTACAAAGTGCTTAAGAAAGGTGGCCTGGATATAGAAGTTCAGAGAAGGAAGAAGACCAAAAGATCACAAGGAAGGCCAAGGGAAGGATAATTTTAAGCTGAAGAGTGGATGAGAATTCCATGGGTAATATCAAAGGGAAGACATTCTTATTCATGCAGTTTCTTCAATTGCAAACAACAAAGGGGAAACTAACAAAGGTGGCTAGGAAAATGCAGAATAAGGACAGTTCTATGTGTCCAGAAAGCAAAAATGATGGCTGCCACTTTCAGGGTGAATGCATTTTGCATTCACGTTCTTGGGTCACTCCACTTATAAGGTCCACTCCTGGAAGAGAAACTTTTATTGGCTAAGCAAGACACAAAGGCAGATTGACTAAAAGTCTAACCCCATTTAAACACGATGAGATCGATTTGGCTACTGGGAAAAAGAAATAAAGGTGCCGCTACCAAAGGAAGGTAGTGCAACATAAAGCACAAAGATGAGTACAAAATATAAAGCACAAACACAAAAATCAAATACCCACTTCAACATCTTGTAGAGGATTAATGGAGAAAACAAAAAACAAAACAAACAAACAAACAAACAACAACAACAAAACCTGAGATAAAGAGAAGGAAGTACAGGATGAATAGATGACATCAGAATGAGCCAGACTTTGGCTTTCTGGTCATCTTCACCTTCTTCTTTCTATGCACCCTCTACCATCCCAATCAGTAAATTACTCTTCTCAATGCACATTTAGTTTAGAAAGTGCAAGCTGATTTCAAGAAGCATTTGACTGAAGGGAAGAGAAAGTTTGAGCTAATAGCCATGCCCACTAATGAGGGATGGGACTACACCTGTCACGAACTAGCAATCAGACCCTTGGCACAAATATTACAGAGCCTGGTGTGTTTTTCCCTCAACCTTAGATAAGTGACCAACGTTAGCTACAAGACTACAACTAACAATTTGTCTTAAGGAAAATGCCAAGGAGTTTCTGTCCACCTGAGCTAAGCGGCATCTTCTTTCATAGCTTCCTCAACCTAGGCATTCAAGTAGTAAAGGGGGCAAAGCAGTTCTACTGGGCAAATTTCTGAAAACTTGGAAACCATAGAGATGCACACTACTTTCAAATGGTAACATTTACAGTTTTCATTCTCAAACTCCATGGGAGTTTCTTCCTGATGCTTTCCCCAGTCCCCATTTCATCTTTGCTCCAAGCCCAGTGTCAGATGATTTGTGAGAGCTCCACTTTCTTCATTCGCAATACAAATGAAGAGTTTGAATCATGTTCTGTCTTAAGGGTTCTTCAAAAGTTAACCTTTGATGTCAGGCTGAAAAGCTTGTTTGAGGTCATGTTGAGAAAGGACTTGACTGCTTTGAACTAAGAATTTTGGTCTTCAGCGGTGCCTGGATCGCTCAGTCGGTTGAGCGTTTGACTTCAGCTCAGGTTATGATCTCACTGTCCATGAGTTTGAGCCCTGCATCAGGCTCTGTGCAGACAGTTCGGAATCTGGAGCCTGCTTCTGATTTTGTGTCTCCCTCTCTCTCTGCCCTTCCCCTGCTCACATTCTCTCTCTCTCTCCTTCAAAAATAAATAAATATTAAAAAAAATTAAAAAAGAAGTTTGGTTTCCAGACTATAGGTTAAGAAACTTAAGTACATGTTCTTTAGCAGAATCATCAGCTTCAAATCCTTCCCAGATCTCTTACTAACAAATATGTGATTTGAAAACGTATTATATCTTCTAACTTGTTTTATTTTGTAAAATAAATGGGAAAAATCACAGTTAAATGAAGTATTTCAAAAAATTTTAAATATAATAAAAGAGCTACTGAGCTTTTCAAAGAATATAATGGCTAAGGCATTGGCGGTGGCAGTGCTCTGCTTAACAGAATGATTGATGTAGGCATCTTCTAAGGCAGCAAATCTAGGTATCACTAACAAATGACAGAACAGAAACTCCATGGAAAAAAATAACAATACGACCAAAAGTTATAACTATGGCAAATAATGTAGCAGATTATTCATTTGTTTTAATAATAGGTAACATTTACTGAACACTTACCATGCATAATTTTTTAAAATGTGAACTTAGATACCTGAAATCAGGTAATCTTGAGACCCAAGAGCTATTTTTCAGCTCAGCTATTGCCCACTCCTGTTGCTTAATTCTTCTCTAATTTAACTTGCTAATTAAGGGAACATGTGCCCTTAAGAGTGTGTGTGTGTGTGTGTGTGTGTGTGTGTGTGTGTGTGTGTGTGTAGGCGCTCTCTACACATATATACATATATATAAAATAGTTCTATACCTACACATGTATCAGTTGGGATCATGTAAACTTGCAAATAACATAAAACCGTAATAGCTTTAGAAATATATGCTATGTAGTTGCCTATATTATTTTAGCTGCTCATTGAAGCCATCAGGGGTCTAGGTTGTTTCTAACTTCTATTCTACTCCAGTATCCTTAGCATGTTGGATTTTTCCCTTATGCATGTCATATCCCTTTATGGCTGCTTCATCTCAGAGAGCTGGTCTAGTTCAGTTAATAAAGAAATACTCTCCTTCTATGTTAGGTCTCAATGGCCAGAACACAGCTTCTGGAAGTTGAAAGGGCAGCCAGGAAAGTGAGGAACTAGGTCGTATGACTATTTCAGACCACTGTGATCCACGTCCTAAAGCTGAGCATATTTGGGCCTGAAACTAAGTCAGTATTCTTAATTAAAAAAAAGAAAAAAGAAAAGAAAAAGAACAAAGGAAAGAATACTGGGTAGGCAAGTAGCAGAAGTTCCCATAATAAGGATAAATAAAATTTTTTTACTTGAAAGATGTGGTGAAAAATTATGAAGAACAATAAAGTATTTGTGAAATATGAGGCAAGAGAAGTCCTTCCAAAATAATTGTCATCATTTATGTCTTTCATTTTAATTAATGGAAGAAATTTTATATTAATTCTCAGAAGCTTCAGCAGATCCTTCCATGGGGGGAAAAGTCACTGAATGAATAGACAGCTTTTTGTTGTTGTTTTCTTACAGAAGTTAATTTTTGAGAGGGTGAATGTAGCATATTTGTAGTAGAAAAATGGTTTAAACTGATAATTTGTTTCAGTGAAAAGAGTCATCTTGGACTACAAAATGTGAGCTTATCCATGTAACATTAGGTGAGTGATTCTAGCTCACTTTAGTGGACAGACTGCATCTGTTGTTCTATAGTTAGCATTTTCTCCGGCTGCTAGAAAACATCTCATCACTTGGAATGTCCCACATATTCGACAGAAAGAAAAAGAGAAGAAAGCCGGAGTGCAGTTGTTGAAGGACCTGTGTACTTCGAACTCTGTGGAAATGACAGCTGAAAACAGGCAGGCATGATGCTGGCTCTGTGGCTGTAATGAATTAGCGGCAAGGGTAGGCATGATCTGTTGACCAGAAAAGACTGAGGGAGAAAAACAGCATTTCAGGCTCTCTAATAATTAACTACTTCAGAGGGATGTCAGGAAGTCCAAGACCCATGGAAATGCAGGACGTTTGGAGGTATACATAATAGGCAATCGTAGATAAGTGTTAGTTTTAAGTGACTCTCATATTTGACTGCTTTGCTTCTTTGACCAAAGAAATTGTTTTGAATTTGGAAAATTAGATGTACAAGCATTCTGGATGTAGTGTTTATGTGCACTCAATAAGCAGTATGTTTGCCTTGGATATCATTTGTTTTCTGATATCATATTATATTGGGTGGAAAAAACTAGATTGCAATTATTTGCTCAAATATATGAGAAACAGTGTTTGGAGAGGAAAAAATTTGATAGTCAATTCGGTTAAAAATATTATTTCTTATGGCGTCTTACTGAGGCTGTGCCAATAGGATAGGCAGCAACTGAAACAATGGATTCAGAAACTTCAGAAATGTTGTGATATGTAGTTTGCAAATACATTAACTACTGTTTGCATAAAAGGTGTTTGTGTTGCATATATGCACACCTGCATAATGCTATTTTACATGGTCATGGTGGTACAAATAGATTGATGAATTGTAATTTGGGGATTCAAAAAGACGAAGAGAATATGATTTATGTGACTCTTACAGATTTCCTATTCTATCTTTAATTTTTTGTCCTGGTTCAATTATCTAATATGCTTGAAAAGATAACCATTTCAGGAAGGATTATTTATATTTTTATAGGTATCTTGATTTATAATTTATTCTTTTAAATAGAATAAGAAGGACCTTGGGTAAATCTTCATAATTTTGTGTAATTATCTTTAAATATGAAATTAGTCTTTGGTAGATCCACAGAGTACCTTTTCTTGCCTAGGGCTCAGTTTATTTTTCATTACATTATAATGGCAAATAGACTTAAAATTATTTCTGGAATAATAATAATAATAATAATAATAATAATAAAACAATTATAATAATAAAAGAAAAATTACCTAAAATTTTTCAAACCTTGTCCCAGGTTAAAAAGAGCTGCACATAGAAAATTACTTGAAGGGGCACCTGGGTAGCTCAGTCAGTTATGTGTCCGGCTCTTGGTTTTGGCTCAGGTCATGATCTCACAGTTCATGAGATCAAGTCCCATACCAGGCTCAGCAGTGCTGGTGAGGAGCCTGCTTGGGATCCTCTCTCTCTCTGCCCCTCCTGTACATGCTGTCTCTCTCTCTCTCTCTTTCTCTATCTCTCAAATTAAATAAATAAACTTTAAAAATAATTAAAATAACATTAACTCATACAGACACACTTTAAAATATCATTTTGATTTATTAAATAAATGGAATGAAACATTAATATTTGTGTAGGTTTTATTCTTTTTTTTTCAAATCACTGTATCTAAATCCATAGTAACTTTGAATAACTTAAAAATCTTCTCAAACCTTGAAGACATACTAAGTGAAATAAGACAGTCACTAAAGAGAAAATATTATATGGCTCCACTTATATCATATACCTAGAGCAGTCACATTCATGGAGATGAAAAGTAGAATGGTGCCTGTCAGAGCTTAGGAGGAAAGGGACAATGGAGGTAGTGGGTGGGTGTCTTTTTTGTCAGCAGTGCTATGAGATATACTGTGACATTAGTTCAGGAGTAACACATAACTTTTGACATAATACAGACTTCATTCTAAATGAAAAATAATTTAAAGAATGCCTTGTAAAATGCTGAGCACAGACCTGACAATTATCTCAGTAAATCTTATCTTTTATTATTATGCAGATAAATGTTTAAATGGGTTCATGAGTATATTTAAGACAGAATCAAATTACATACTTAAAACTTATTTTCCAGCATCCTTCATTAAGAAACTTTATCATTCTAGGAGGAATTGTTGATAAGGATCTTCGTCACTACCTCAACTTACGATTTCAGAAGGGTTCTGTGGATCACGAACTTCAGCAAATCATTCGTGACAACCTCTACCTCCGCACAGTGCCGTGTGAGTACAACAGACAACATTATTGTCTTTCTATGTTAAAAGATAAGTGTTCACCTATATGTCTATTATTTTAAAAAAAAGTTAAATTGTACTAATTTTTTATGGTGGACTTTGGGACAAAATTGATTTGAGATACGGATTTTTTTGAGATATGGAATTTTTAAGTGAAAAAAATTTAACTACCATTGTGTGGTTTATGATGATGTTGTAGCCAGATGAAACTTGCAGTTGTCAAGCTACAAAGCCTGTCTTACTTCTTAAATTAGTTTTGATAAATATGAACTCTAGTGCAGGATGTTGATGATTTAGAACGAATCATGATTGGGGTAGAACTCCACACTGTGAAACAAGAGAATGCAAATTAAATTTATTAGCTGAAACAGCTATTTTGTAAGTAGAATCTACCCAGTAACTCCCAACCTCATATCTGGTTTGCAGCAGGGGATCCTCACAAGTGAAAAGAAACTCATGCATTGAAAAGTAAAGCTAAATGTCTGTAACTCTTAGAAAGTGATAATGTTGAGTGTTGGGTACAAATGTCTCATATGCAACCTATAGAAATCCACAGAACAACAATCTCTGATTATGAGCAGGTGCTATTTCAAAAGAGAGGACCCAGTCAAATGATAAAATTCACACATCAACTTTTTAGTACCTGTCAGCTTATTTAAGAATCTTGTATTAACTTTAGCACAATTCAAGGACTTTTCAAGCCAGGTCCTAGATCCTAGGTAGATATCAAAATCCATTTCCTTCAAGTCCCATGATCCTCAGAGACTTCCCAATCTCTCCAAAAACTCTGTGGTGTTGTGTGTATTTCTTTTGTTTTAGCACTGCTCTGAATTTTAATAAACTCAAAGCTATGGGCTCTGGAAAATTGACATTAAAGACAGGAAAACTTGGCTATATATATATATTATTATATATATTATATATATATAAATGTTTAAATGTTTATATATATTATATATATATAATATATATATATAATATATATATATTATATATATAAATGTTTATTATATATATATATTATTATATATATTATATATATATAAATGTTTAAATGTTTATATATATTATATATATATAAATGTTTAAATATATATATATAAATGTTAAATATATATATATATATATATATAGGGGGTGTCTTGAACTACCAGAACTATGCAAAAGGCATAGGTCATGGATGATTATACTGAACTGTTGAAAACACACAGAGAAGCGAAATGGATAATTCAGCACCCAACCCTTTTTACCTACGCACATCTTAGGAGGGGTAGACTTTTGCCATTGTTAACACCAAATGCCATCAAAACAAAAATGCCAGGGCACTACTATCACATATTCTTAAATGAGAATGCTTACTGATTGACATCTTGTCAGTCCAAATGCTACCCCTGTCAGTTTGTGTTAGTGAAGTGAATAGACTTTTGGGCTCTTGCTTTGAAACTAGAAGTTGAGAAAAGTGTATTCTTAAACTTGTAAGTTTGACATTAGAGTGATGGCCAGAGGAAGATGGATTAAAGTAAGTGACTGAACTATTTATAAGGTAACGGGTGGACGCATTTTCAAAGCTGTGATGTTGTCAGTGCAGCCATGTGCATTTATCTTTTGTGACATGAAAGAAAGGAGATCTGAAATACTGAATAAAGAATCTGGGCACTTTATTATGTTTAAAAGCTGAGAGAAACAGATAAGAGGCTGACATTCAGGAATACTTGTAGTCCTTGCTAAGGCGATGACATAAATAAGAAGTCTTAATTAAATATGTAGATAATAGGGATAAATTTTGCATTAGTTAATTAACTTCTTAAATAAGTCATCTCTCTTTAGAGTACGAAAGAAATACTATGAAGGAAAAATAAATATAAGGGTAAAATGACTAGGCTTATATGAGTAAACATAAAGAGTTTCATGATGTGATTTCAGTACAAGGTCATAAATTCAATTAGAAGTCCTTGAATAGCTCTTATAAAGGAGATGATTAGAAATGAATCTGAATATTGTAATCAAACAATTATTCTTTGAATTTGTAGCCACTACTCCTAATAGCCAGTTGGAGTAATACCATTCATTAAGGATGCTCTTAACTTGGCATAAAAGTGAAAAAGACATCTAAGATAGTGATGAGTCTGACTTATATCATCTCTAATTACTTTTATACTGATGTACTGGACCTACACAATCTACCATCTTCACTCAGTATATCTTTTAATAAAATGTTCAGACATATTCAGAGAATATGCAGCAAAAATGTGTCAGTCATGTAAAAAGTCCTGGCTTTGTTTGGAATCTTACATGTGTGTCCAGCATATCTACTGGTCTTGACTATGGAGTGATGTTTGTTACATATTTTCTTTGGTAAAAAAATTCTCATTGGTTTTCATATACCCAGCACCATAAAAGGAATAGATGTTACTGAAGAGTACGTCACTGCTCTTACAAATGCATACATTAATACGTATGCCTCTTGTGTGGTCGATAAATGGCTCCAAGAATAGGTCCTGGATAACTCCATGAAAAAACAAATTGTAGTCCATTGTAATTATGTGAGGGTGGCTTAACTATTTTTATAAGGCAAGACCCAACTGAATAATTCTGCTTACTCCACCGCCAGTAACTATGACTAGGAGGAAAGGAACAGTCTTGGCACTGGATTTCCTTGGTGTCTAGTGAATAAGAAGATTCTGGGGTGAGAGCTCCAGAGACACCCTCCCCTCACAAACCCCCATATACCCAGCCAAATTCAGTTGTGGCCAACTTGGCTCCTGTACCCCTCTCTGGAAAGGAATCTGGGCCCATCTTCTGGTTGATTTCCAAGCTAAGTGAGGGAGGGAGGTGGTTAGTCTAGCCCTTTATGGACCTTAACTGTAAATAATATAAAATCTCATCAGTCTGTTCCCTGCCCCATAAACAAAGTTGACTGCATTTAGGCTTTTCATTTGTCCAGAACCGTATCTCAGGGCCTGATTTTTCAAAAATATATTTTTTGAAGCTGTGTCTCTAGTCTTAAAAGGCAGAGCTTGGTCACAGAGACAGGATTGTTGGGCATATAATGAACATGAGCATACACACATCTGTGAATGCACACAGAAGCTCCCGTGAGATCAGTTCATCCTTCTTTGAAATTGAATCGGGGAGAAAAGATCCTTAGGAACTAACTCTTGATATTTTCTCTAAAACATAAGCCGTCACATGATTTGCATATTAAAGACCTCAATTTGTACCTAAATATGTGTCTTTTCATCGCTAGTTGTATGATTTATGGGGGGTAAAAGTCTTAAGAGGATCCTGGTGTCCTAAAATGAAAGTTGATTTTTAAAAACTAAATACTGTAGATGAATCTTTCTACCATTAGATTTCAGGCTAGATAGGATTTTTATGTAAGGGAACTTCAGGAGACATTAGTAAATAATCATGAGACAAAACTGTTGTAATTTGGAATGTGCTAAAGACTAACCAGGAAAAATGTATACACATAAAGGACTTGGAAAAGTTCAGAACATACATCAAATGGGATTTCAGTTACTTTAATAGTATACAAAGGACAATTTCAGAAGCACTAAGTTAGTAGCATCTATTTAGAGATTAGCAAGATTATTTAATTGTATCATGGTAAATGTGCAAAGTTAAGGCAGCATGGCTTGTTCTTTGGATAATATAGGTTCAAACATATATGAGGGAGTTTAATGGAATTAATACAGAAAAACATTGGATTAATTTTCAAGTGTTTAAACACTTAAAAATGGAGTTTATTTTTGTTTTAGTATTCTACTGTGCATAAAGATTGCATATAGTTAACTCTTCAGTCTAATCAACCATGGTTAAATTGACTATGCTTCCTAACCATGAGGAAAAAAGATACAACCATTTTCATTTATTGATGAAACGCTGGTCTTCTCTATCCAGTATTTATTAGAGACACAAATTAATTTTCAAGGCACTTATGAGCACAGATATGAATTCCAGATACTTTTTTCCCCATTATACCAGTTGCCATGAAGGAGAACTTCAATGACCAATTTTTAAAGTTTCAAAATGAAATGGAAGGTAGTTAAAATTAAACTTCTCTCTCAAGTTCATACTTTGTCATTTGGTGAGATGGTCTTATTAGGAAATGTTTTAAATATATTTGAAGCCAAAAGAAATACCAGCGTATACCAAGTAAAAGACAAAAATCAATAAAACCAAATGTCTAAAACTATTCCATAAAAAGTGAATAAAATGAAAAACATAGTTTTAAGATATGAAAAAAATTACTTTTATGGAAGAGCTGATTGGGGTGTAACTCACGATGATGTTTCTACATATTTAAGCACCAAGTTAGTACAAACTAAGTCATGTTAAAAAGAAGCAATATCAAGAATAAAATTGTAAGATTACTAATATATATTTTAAAAATTTTTCTGTTATGTTAAATTATATTTCATGGAGAAGCAAATAGAAATGGGCTCTTTAAAAGTTATGGAATTGTTTTCCCTTTAAGAAAAGCAGTTACCAACACACCAAAAGGTGTAGCTATGCAAAGGGATCAATATCCCTTTCCCCTAATTATATTAGACTATAGTCAGAGAGAACTATAGAAGAGAAGCTGGTGATTACATATGTATTAAAAAGTCTGAAATTTAAAAAAAGTCTGAAATTAGGGCAGAACTTTCTAGTATACTGCATGGGGGAATATGATTTTAATTCTTAAGCACACATCAGTACTTTTAAAGTTTATATGATATTTTTTTAATATTCAACAAGGCAGTATGTTTTTGTGGGCATGTATTAATCTTTCTAGTTATTTGTAATTTTCATCATGAAGGTGTAGTTCTAAGCATGTGCTAATAAGGGATGATGACATCAACCTGTGTCACTGTTATATTACTAAAAAAAGAAAACAAAAATTCCAATGACTTGAAATTCTGTGAGTTGAAGTGATCAAGAACATAATTAAGGACTCCAAATATCTTTAAGCAGTGTAGACTCATGGACTACAATAGTAGGTTGAATTACAGGTATTATGCAGGCATAGAACTAGAGATATCAGATCCAACTAAATTTTAAGCCAACATATTGCAACCAATGTAGATTATATATCTGTTTCAACCTTAGCCTTATTACTTCAAATTAAGAATCACCAATTTAGAAGCTCCTTTTAATGTTGCTTTTAGTGTATGAATCATGTTCTTTTGCAATTATTTCAGAATCAAGTTGCCGGATTTTTGTTCTTTGAAAATGAATTTTATTTTTTTAAACAGCCTAATTATATTTGGTGCTAAGTATCAAGAATAGGGTTATTAGAGAATAACTATGGTTATCAGCATCGTGGACCAAGGAAGAAGGAAATCTATAAACAAATGAAACTAAGTATCTTGAGAGATTTATAAACTGCCCTGGAAAGCTAGCTCAAAAGAAAAAAATTCAAAAGCTTCTGAGCAGTACAAATACTTGAAAGGATTCTACTCATTTACTCATTCAGATGTATGCCTGAGTGGTACGTTTGTTAAAAATGTGTTATTACTTTACAGAAAGCTTTATTAGGTTAACTCTCTGCTCCTTATCCCTGAGAATAGTAAGATCTAGTTTCATGTCATATACATGAAAGTACAATACATTTTTCTTTTTCTTTTTCACATTGAACAAAATGAATGTATCTTTCCCAGTCAGATAGTAACATTCATTGCGTTGGTTGACAGAGTACTCTCCAGGAGAGAAATGGCTTCAAAATTTTACTTAAAAGGAAAGTCAAGGAACATTAGAAGTGATTGTATTGATTTACCCATTTGACACCACAGGACACTAGTTTTTGAATAAAGGAACATATCTGGTACAAAAAAGCAACAAATACCAACAGTGAACAGCCTTACTGATCTTCCAAACCATATAAAATCCTCTTTGCCCTGACTTGATCAGCTTTTTTGTGTGTGGCTGTGAGCCAATCTTTCCTCTTGGTTTTTCTCTTTTTGGTTTGTATTTCTTTCTTTCCTTTTTATAAGAGGGTGACTCTTCACAGGAAACCTGGGTTTGTAGACCACGGATGGAGTAGGCAGATGGTATGCACGCTCTTGGGTTTCAGTGGCTCCAGCAGCTGGCCCGGGGAAGAATTGGATATGAGTGCTTGAAGCCTTTTTTCCACCTCCAGAAAAGCCAGTAATCACAGTCAGTGGAAAACAGCTCATCTTCCAGAACCTGCTCCCTGCAGACTTCAAAATTGTAACCCAGTTGGATATAAAGAGGTCAACATATCTCATCGCATGCCACTGCACTTTTTGAATAGAAAGAATTAAGACTCTGTCAGGTTCAGACCTACTCAGGTTTCCAAAGTCTGCTGACTAGTACATAGGCTGAAGGAAAAGCTGTAGGCAGATGGCAAGGATATTTGTGTTCTTGTGGGACTTTAAGGCTGTAAATTTGTACTAGAACCCTCAATTTCTGATTCAGATACATCTGTCCAAAAGAACAAGAAAGGAATACTAATTGTGGTTACTGATATTCTAATGTCCAGTGCACTAGTCAGAGTTATTCACAGTTTTCAGCTCAGCATTGCTACAGCTTGGTGAGTAGTGATAACCTTGGTTTTTCCTTATTTCACAACATGGTGCTATGGAAAGAGCACTCATCTAAGAATTAAGAGCAATTGGTTCTAGTCTAGGCTCTGCCGCTAACTAACTATAGGACCTTGGCAAAAGCCTTACCTTTTGGGTGGGTAGGGAATGAAAGAAATAACTCTAATGTGACTCTTTCTACTCTAAAATGCTGTGGTTTTCTGATTCTGCTGGCTTACTTTTTTTTTTATATTGTTGTTATTCAAATCAGTTCATCAAATTGGCTTAAATTATTCTGAGTATGGAATGCCCTTGATATTGAGCAGGTGTAAACAGCTTATGGAAACTGAAGATATATCAAATACAGCAGACACTTCAGGGAAAAATAAAAAGCTGGGTTTAAATTAAGTGCAGTTCTGGATAAAACCAGCCATGCGTGTACTTTCAGATTTTTCTATGAATGTCAAGTTAAGGATGCCATCATAAGTCTGATGTTCCTTGAAATCTGCCTTCACTATTCATGAAACTCTGAAATATGGTCCAGTTTTAGTAAGTGATGGGTAAATAAGCATAATGAGAAATACAAAGCTTTTAAAATTGCTCTCCTCCTTTGGAATGTGTAATGAGTTGAGATGTGACATAAAGACTTCTGAAGCATGAGGTGTATTGTTGTGAAAATGTGATTGCAATTTTTACGATAAGATATTTACACATGAAATATAGTATCTCCCAATGTTGAACTTTAATAAATGTCTTATGCAAGTGAATGGCGCTGGGTGGATGCTCAAATAGCTCTAACTAATGGGAGGTTAAAGCAGTGCTGAGTGCGGTCTTTACAGAACAGATGAGAAATTTAGGAGAGTCAGTAGGGTTTCTCACTCATGATAATTAAAAGGTAAAAGTGAGGTAGGATTGATAGTCGATTCAATTAAAAAGTACCCATAAACCCTATCTTTGGTAGGCATGTCAGATGTTTAGTATAGGGTCAGTTTTCAGTTAGTTTCCCAGTTTCTGTTGCACGCTTTCTTACTGAAATGCTAACTTTCAGGGATATTACTTTTTATGCACACAAACTCAGCAAGTATCTGCAGAAGCTCTGTCAGAATGAAGATAGACTTTTACCTACTGCTCCACACAACCCACTTGTCTGCATAAATGATAACTTCTCAACTTGTCCTTCAAAGAAAAGACTGAATTGGGGAACCCAGTGTAAAGCTATGTATATCTGTTCTCTCCCATTTTGGGTAGGAATTCTGATTTCTTGTCTCCTGTTTTTAATCGTCTGACACTGATGAACAACTCTGCAGATCAGTAAAGGGCCTAAATATTTGCAGGAAAGCTGAGATTGCATATCCTGAATGCGATTCATCTTAGCATTCCCAGTGGGGGAATGGTTGATGAGTGCCCAGGCAAGACCAGTCCTAGGTATTGGACTTCATGAATATCAACCAGAACAGTTCATTAAATTGCAGCCATCATTTGCTGAATACTTCCTATGTGCAAGAAATGTTTTTTTTACACTATCTAATTGAATCCTCACAGCATCCCTCTAATGTGTTACCCCACCTTTGCAGACATATGGGAAAAGCAAAGCTCTGACATTAAGTAACAGGCCAGACACTATGCACTAACTCAGTGGAGGAACAGAAATTCTATCCCGGGTGGATCTGACTCCCAGCCCACACCCTACATGAGAAGAACTCTCTAGTAGAAGTTCTGGGGAGTTATAAGCACCATAAAGGTGCATTCAAAGAGGTTCCGAGATGCTCCCGGGATAGAAAAAGAGGAAAAGCAAAGAACTGCAAGGTATCTACTGAGTATGAATGGAGTTCCATTGATAGAAAACACACGTTTTTGCCAAGCAGATAGGGACAGAAATTCCTATGGTAAAAAAAATTATATATATATATATATATATATATATATATATATATATGTAATTATCATGAAGGTTTTCAAGTTAAGGTCTGTTGATTGGTTAGCTTCAAGTCAATTCATCTTGACAGGAGGCTCTTGACTGGCCATTAATCAATTAAATATCAAACTGTCTTTTCTTTAGAATGTTATTGCCAGAAATATTGGAATATTTAGATACCTAAGGGGAGAAAAAAAATCGATAAATATATTATTCCAATAACTAAAACCGTTAGCCTTATCATAGGAAGAGAGATAAAATATGCAAATAACTCTACATTATATAAAAGCTTTCTTTAATTTCTAAACTTTACTCTGAATTCTAATCTAAATCTAAAATTCTAACTACAAAAACCTCTCTAAACAGGTATTTACAAAAGTTCCCAGTTCCTCACTTTGGCATTTTATAAAAGTATTTCTTTTGCAAACCAGTGTGAAGGTGGTGGTTGGAGTTAGGGTGGGGGAGGGGAATTAATTAACATTTAACAACCATCTACATGTAAGGACTATAATAATGCCCTTGTGTTTCGCAATCCTATTAGAAATGTGTTGTGGTTCCCATTTTCCAAACCAGGAAATTTAGGCTTAGAGAGGTTAAGAGTTCCTCCCCAGACCATAGCTGCTGAGTCAGTGATGAGGAATTCCAGTATCTGGATCTGTCTGATGTCAAAGCCCATTTATCAGATGTACGATGTCACATCGTTGGTCACTATAGCTCTGATTTCCCCTATAGTTTTTTTTTTTTTTAATGTTTATTCATTTTTTGAGAGACAGAGACAGAGCGTGAGTGGGGGAGGAGCAGAGAGAGAGACACACACACCCACACACAGAATCTGAAGCAGGCTCCAGGCTCTCAGCTGACAGCACAGAGCCCAACATGGGGCTTGAACCCACAGACCATAAGATCATGACCTGAAGTCGGATGCCTAACCAACTGAACCACCCAGGCGCCCCACCCCTATAGTTCTGAACAAATTTTGGTAGGCCGTAAAACATAGGAAACTGCTTAGATGTGTGTCTGTATTTTTTACCTAATGTTTCCATAAAAGCAGAAAAAAAAAACCCATGAAAATAGATAATGAATTATATAAGACCTTTAAATCACACATTTATTCCCACAACTGCCATGCAGGAGCCCCATTGGTATTATTCCTACAAAGGCTCTGGAAAGACCCAGGTCAGTAGCTGATTGTTATTATTCAACAGTGGCATGCCCTCCTCTGTTCCTATGTGGAAGTAACCAAAACATAGACAACTGTGTTATTTGCTCTAGAATTCATAACATTTTAATGAGAAAAAATGGTCCTTTTTCTACTGAAAGGAAGCACTGCTTTGCCATCTCAGTGTAACTGGTGCTCCACTGACGGAGATGTCACTTGTAACCCAGTACGGTGACAGCTTCTCAGTTCCCAAATCCTCTGACTAGCTCTCTGAGCATAGTTCCATGGTGATACAATGTGGCACAACTTTTTTGATCCCTTCACCAGGAACATACGGGATTGAGATGCGCACATATGCTCACAGATCCTCCTTGGCTTCTGGGAAAATGCCCCAATTCTGACTGAAGGGATCCAGATTCATATGCACAGTGATATCTAGTATCCATCAAGAACTTCAGTCGTTAAAGAGCCAATGAGTAGGCAGGCAAGCTTAACTTCTGTCAAGATCTCATCTCTTCTTATTGCTTTCGGTGTCAAATAATTTGGTTGTTGTTGTTTTTCTATTCCATAAAACAAAACAGTACATAATGTGTCATTTGGGGTTTGGCAGGAAACAAAACCATGCAAGGAGGAAGAAATTTAGGAAATTAGCTGTTTAAAAATTTGCTGGAAAATTACAGAAGAGGGCTGTAGAATAAATCCTCAGGAATAATAAGCAATACAGAACTGCCCGCTGAGGGTAACTGCTACCTCTGAGGCCTGCAGCTATGGTTCATGAAACCAGAATAGAGAAATTGCAACCATGGCCTCAATCACTAAGAATTACTCATAACACTTTAGAATCTAGAGAATGGACACGGAGACCCTCCTACAGAAAACACTGTATCTCCAAGACTTTGGTGTGAAAGAAAAAAGTCACCTTTAAGCATCTTTCTTTTCCATAACCCAAGAGGCATGTAGTATCCATGTCTTAAATTCATTACTTTTTAAAGATGGCTCTAAGTTTTAAATTCCTTTTTCATGAATCTATAGTCAAATACTAACAATATAAATCATTGTTATTAGACATTAGTAAAAAGATTTACAGTACCTTTCTAAAGCAAAGATTTACTTTTCTACTTATACTCAAGCTCCTAATGATTGATTCAAAGTATTCTGATTATATAAAAACTGCCAGAGAGATGTAGTTGTTC
This sequence comes from Panthera leo, assembly GCF_018350215.1. Lineage (NCBI taxonomy): Eukaryota > Metazoa > Chordata > Mammalia > Carnivora > Felidae > Panthera > Panthera leo. The sequence goes on along the minus strand of NC_056680.1, from coordinate 82,388,906 downwards.
TTTAGAAAACCAAGATACTTATGCATTACCAGTGTATTCTAGAACTGTTCTACTGTACTTATAGAATGAGACATTTTAAATGTGTGTATGAGTCTTTGTTCATTTTTTATTCACAACTTTATTATTAAAAAGTATGAATATGACACTAACAAAATTTAGTTCATAATTATATTTCTCACATGAAAAAGCAATTGACAAAAATTGCTTTCAGAACATAATTCAAACTGGGAGCAAGAAAAGGAATCTTAATTAAAAGTGAGGAGTTGAATATTTTATTTGAAGCACTACAGAAAATTAATTATGTTTTGAAAGAAGATGCTTCCTGCACTATGTGGCACAACATCTTTGATCGGAGGTCAACATTGGTAGCTTTTTGTAGGTCCCAACATCATTTCTTTACTTCAAAATTCATTAAGGAGTCTTTTGGTAGAATAAAACACATAAAAAATGTACATACAAGGAAAAAAGAAGTACATTTGGAGAACTTGTATTTAAGACAATATATTGACCTAACATTAGTTTTAAAAAAAAAAGACATCTGGTTCCCTGATACAAATATAAAAATTTAATTTCATTTATTCTGTAGGTTAAATGTTATTTTCCTTCTGAATACATGTATAATCATAAAAAGTTATATTTCAAATTCATTAGTTGTAAAAAGCATGACTGTTAATTCAAAGTGTCATTAACATAGGTAATAATGTGTTAAATTTGAAGAGATTATAAGTTTATAAACTTTTATATGTTGTAACTTATTTTAATTCAGTTTAACTAACATTGAGAGCTACTATGTGCATATGACTAGTTCAGTGCTGAAAATATGGACTGATGAAAACATGAGTCCTCTTCTCTAGGGATTAATCCTTACCACAAGTTCAAATATAGGAAAACAAATATCATTTTTCTCATTTTATAGATAAGTACACATAATGTACAAAAGTAACTAAGGAAAATAATGACCTTGTGTTACAGTTAAGGCATATAGCCAGATTTGAGACTTTGGGAAATAATTAATTAGAAAACCTAAGTTAATTCATCTTTGTTTAACAATAATGACTAGATTGTTGCATTTGATGGAAAATAGACCAAGGATGGTCTCAACTGAGCAATATGAATCCAGTTTTGGGAACTCTGTTCTCATCTGCCCTTATATATTCATACTCTGGATTTCTTATGAGTGGGGAGAAGAATAAGAAGAAAAGAAAGCAGGAATAAGAAGGAAAGAAAGAATACCAAATATCATGGCAATCCCTGAAAAACTAAAGTTGTTTTTTTTTATTGCCCTGTGATGGTAAACTTAGTCATATTTACTAGTTAGAAGTGTACATTTTTTATCCTAGAATAAATCTAGATCCTTTGGAATCTCTCATCAAAGCCCTTAGACTGGGAACAATGGATCACAGCTTCCTCAGTGGAAATCTGACAGTAAATAGAGCCTGAGGTAGTTAGGGACTATTGTGATGGTCCATCCCTGCCTGTGTTACCAGGAAGCCTAGAGTTGTATCAAGCATGTAGCCTGTTAGCCTATAAGTGCTCTCTTCATTATTAAGAAGAGAAATGAGTCTCAACAAATTAAGTAAGTAGCCCAAGATCATTTGGCTTATACATAGCAGATCCAGAGTTAAAACTTGGCTTTGATCTTGATTACAATAAAGGTATAGATATAGGTAGTGTATATGTATATAAATAAATATATATACATATTTATATATATATATATATACACACACACACACCATGTATGTGTATATATATGTGTATATATATGTAGTGTATATATACACACATGTATTTATTTATGTCTACTATATAAAACATGATGTGCATATGAGTGTACATGTATCTATATCTTTATATAGAGATCTCATGTGCACTTTTATAAATATATATGTAACATACATATATCATATATATAACATATATTTATATATCATATATATAACATACATATATGTAAATATATATATATATATATATATATCAGATGTATACATGATATATATAAGACATAAAGGCCCTTACATCAGGAAAATAATAGGACGTACATAAGAACTGTGCAGGGGCGTATTATATACATGTTACAGATAGAAAATTGAAGTTCAGTCCAAGTTCACATATAGGTGATAAAAAATAGAACATAAATTTTTAACCTAGTTTGGATCTATCCTCAAATATATTTATCTGTTTTATTCTATCTGTCTCATATTATTTTATATTTATTGTTGTCTCTTATATCTATCACAGAATAGAGGCCAAATTTTAAAGGCCTCTTTTTCTTCAAAATAGTAAGCACTGTAAAAGTCAGATTACTATGAACTATAGCAGCCAGGCAGGCAGGCCTTCAGGAAAATGCAAGCCTTATTATTAACACACCTTTGGAAACCAAGTGAGATTTGAACAGGTGGCAAGAGCCAGAAGGGCATTCCAGTTGAGAAGACCTTTTGAGCAAACCCCCAGTGCTGGTAATGTGCACAAGAAAAGTAGAGATGGTTTCTATATTTCAAGGTATTGGGAGGGAAGTCAAGAGAAGTAGAGAAGGTGAAGATTTAGAGTGCTATGAAGCTGATTAGAAGAGTTTCAGCTTTATTCTTTCCACTGTTGTAGCATATTAAAGCCCATCTAGACCAAATATGGTCCTATAACAGAGCACAGTAAGGTACTTGGATTTAAATCCCAGCTGTAGCATTTTCTAACTAAGTGACCTTAATAAACTAGGTAGTCTCTCTGTGACATACTTTCATCATTCGTAAATGGGGAGAAACTAGTAATTACCTCATAGAAATATTGAGAAAATTAAATAAATTAAGATGTTCACAACAGTGCTTTGCAAAAGTTAATGATTGATTAATTTGACAATTATTACAACAGTCCTTACTAGGGATGGTAAGGGGACAGACTTGTTTTGATTTTTTTTTTAATTTTTTAATGTTTATTTATTTTTGAGAGAGAGAGAGAGAGAGAGAGAGAGAGAGAGCGCGCACGCGCATGCACAAGTGGGGGAAGGGCAGAGAGAGAGGGAGACACAATCTGAAGCAGGCTCCAGGCTCCAAGCTGTCAGCACAGAGCCTGATGTGGGGCTTAAACCCTCAAAACGTGAGAGCACAACCTGAGCTGAAGTTGGATGTTTAACTGACTCAGCCCCCCAGTTTCCCCAAGGGGACAGACTTGTATTTTAGGAAGATGAATCTAGTAGCAGTTATTGTTAGTACTTATGAGTACACAGTGAGTTGTCATCAAGTACTTGAAAATGGAAAATAACATTGCCTTGTTGCTAGTTAAACTTCATATTGATACTTAGCGGGTGAAAACAGGATTGCCAGAGTCCCTTTTAGGATTCAGAATAGCTCCCAGGAAAACAAAACCATACTATAAGCAGATTGATCATAATAACATTGCGAGAGCATGGTTTCTCAACCCTGACACTATTGGTATTTTGGGTGAATAATTCTTTTGTTATGGGCACTACCCTATACATTGTAGGATATTTAGCAACATCCCTGGCTCCTGCCTTCTAGATGTCAGCTGCACTCCCTGAGTTGTCACAACCAAAAATGTCTCTAGACATTGTCAAATATCTCCTGGAAGGCAAAAATCTTCCCAGTTGAGAACCAACACTGTAAAGAAAGAATGTGACAGTGTATCTCAAAGTGACATAGAAGAAGAGTCAAGTAGTTAAGGGTTGGTAGTGACCCTGTCAAGTATCATGAAGAGAAAAATCATAACCACTGAATGTTAACCTTCTCTGGTCACAATGATGAGGATGCCCTAACAAGGAGAATGATAAGAATAGGCTAAATGACAGTCACTGGAGTCCCAGAAGCAATACCACAACCCTACTGTGAAATGTGTCTTAGGTTATGATGCCATTAAATTCAATTTATGTAGCTTCTCTAGTTCTGACTATATCTGGTCATGTATCAGTCTGTGTATGATATATTTTTTTGTGGAGTTCTGCCTACCTGATTATACAGACCTCTTATGTATTTATTAGGGAGATATGGTATTCTAGGCCATGTGAGAGTAATTTTTCATTGTAAATTAATAAATGGGCTTTCCATTTTGGTTATCAGGTGTGCTATCAGTGCTTGATCTCCTGTAGTACTGACCAAAGTGATTCTCTAGGTTTTCATAGTTAGTGACTGAATTTTATAACTTGGTGGATTAAGTGAGAAATGGCCTGCTGGAATTCAACCCAGTTTGGCCATCCTTATTTAAGCATTTGGTAAACATTTATTGGATGGATGGATGGATGGATGGATGGATGGATGAATGGATGGATGGATGGAAGAATGAAAAGAAATATGCACTATGTCAACTCAACTTTGAAAGCATATAGACGCACCTGGGTGGCTCAGTCAAACATTTAAATCTTGATTTCGGCTCAGATCACGAACTCACAGTTCATGAGATTGAGCCCCATGACGTGCTCACGCTCACAGCGCAAAACTTGCTTGGGATTCTCTCTGTATCTCTCTCAGTCTCTCTGTCTCTGTCTCTCCCTCTCTCTCTCTCTCTCTCTCTCTCTCTCTCTCTCTCTCTCAAATAAGGAAACATTTTTAAAAAGCATATAAAAATGTATACATAATACATGACTATAGACAGATGATGGGGGAGGGGAGGGAGGGAGGGAGGAGAGAAAAGGTTGAGTGCAGAGTGGAACAAGAAAGTCAACAACAGGTGAAATATTCTGTGGTTGCAATTTAGATCAGTGCAGTCTGGAATGAGTTAGGATAGAGTATATAGGCTGGAAATAGTGGTATTTAACGAAGCCTTCATGAGGGCCTAATCCATTTACTCAAGATTATACCACCACCACCACCACCACCCGCCATTCCTTGTGTATCTAAAGGCAGAAGGAAAGGATTTGGGGTACAGGCAAAAAATAAAATAAAATAAATGCCTCATTAGAGTGAGATAGGTATGGAATCTAGGATGTACGTGCAAGAGCTCCTGTTGCTGAGAGCACAGGGAAAGGTGAAAGGATGCCTTCAGAATCAATAACATTTTAAGGTTTTTGTTCTTAATCTGGTGTACCAAGATCAACCTCAAATTCATAGCCTGTAACGTCTTTAAAATGCATGCCTCTAGGATTTTCTTTTCTTTCTAGCACCATTGCATGATCATGCCTTCCATCAACCCTGCAAAATAAAATGTTTCATGAACCTCATTCAGCAGCAACCAAGTAAATCAGAGCTCTTCCCTTGAGATTCTTGCACTTTTCATACTAGTGTATGAAACATCACAGATAATTACAACCCAAAATATTTCTATAATAAAAATATGACAGGTGGTTAATCCTTGACTACCATAATGAAATTCATCTAACAGTCAATTCTTTGGGGGGAAAGGTAGTTTTTATTTACAGGAAAGATTAAAGTTGCAGCACAACTGCTACTATTAAACAATGTAATTAGCACTGATGTAATTATTCTGGACATTTAGTCAATGAAATAAAATGTCCTGAGCTCTTTTTTTCCCACTAGAACAATCTCTACTCAGATGTTCATGCATACTTATACTTGACATAGTTGGAAATGAAAACACACACACACACACACACACACACACACACACAGCACCTATGCACATACACTACCACAGAGTTCTAGAACAAATTTTTTCTGCTGTTTATTTCAAATCCTGAAAGTGTACTGCTGATTCACCTTGATCCAGGTCAATAATTCTATGTCACCATCTATCTACCTAGGCCTTTTATCTTATTTTCCCCCTAGTTCTAATCCATTCTTCTCCACATCTTGGCTTTAACTATATACCTTGAGGTTGATTCAAAATAGCCATCCTGAGAGAAAATCCTGTGACCACTCTTGAGTGGTGATAGCACAGTGGTCACTTTATCTGTAGCCGTGGAGCACTAGACATTCCATGACAAATAAAGAGTGCTTTCAGCAACTGCCACATGAAGTATCAACAATTTGTAAAACTTTGTTCAAGTCTATTGACCTTTGTCTTCCAACCTTTCTAGCCAAGCTTATTGGAGATCAATTAAGCACTGGAGAAAAGCAAAATAACACAGGACTTTAATTAATGGGTTTAATTGCAAGATTAAGAGAGAGAGTGAGTTTGTTTCCAGGTATTTTCTACTTTTGTTCAAAATAAAATTTCTATCTTGTAATAGTTGCTTTTTCCTAGGCTTTTGTAGATTTGGCAGATAATTATATTGCTGGTTTTGTGCTAATGGCTAAAATTGAGCTCACCTGAAATAAAAACTACCCAGATTTAATTAAGCCAACTTTTTTGCTTGGTCTGGATTTAATTTCTTGGAAATAATCACATCTCAATTGTGACAGAGTTCAAGTAGAGCTCATTAGAGATCATGAGTTTCTCTATGTTTTACTCCCTTCTTTGTCATTGGGTTAGGACCATATGACTAGTTCTGGACAATGAATGTGATTTCCTCCATCTCTCTTTTCCTGCTGCAGTGAACTTAACGGCTATATATTCTAGCTGGCTTACACACCTCAAGAATAGAGACTGTCCTGAACCACATTGGACTTAGGCCAGACTAAAACTTGTAGTATTGAGGATTACACTAAGATTTGGAAGTTAATTTGTTATATTGAAACATGGAATACTCTAAATAATACAAACCCAAATGTCCTTTATGTGAAAGTGAATCCTAGGACGAAGTGTGTTAATTCCTTGCTTAGTTCTTGGAAATAAGTAAGGTATACAATTATAAATCTTTTTTTTCCTTTTGCCATGCATGCAAAAAGTAAAAGAAAAGCATATGTTATTGCATTGTTTATCAGTACTCCAACTTGGCATGCTGGCTGTTTCTTTTATTAAAAATAATGAAGAAATGAAACTGTTTTTAATAAAATTCATATTGTTATTCTGCTTTCTATAATAGAAGAAACTTTCAGACATGATTAATGGGAAAAAAGAGGAGGAAATAAAGATTCTATAGTGTTGTATGAAATTTTTATCTAGTTTTCACTTTGAACTTGATCACTTTAATCACTTAGATAAATCTGTGACTTGGAATGTTGGTTCATTATGGATTAAACAAAAGTACCAGATTGTCCTTTATTCTGTAGTTAATGATAAACCTTAAACATAAGATAATCATTTTTCACTTAGGCTCCATGCAGAGACTAGAAAGCATAGTTATCAACACGTATGGAATATAATCAGCAGTAAGTTGTCATATTTTAGCTGCATTAATGCTGTTAAATTGACATAATAGTCATTATAAGTGGATGCTTTTCCCTGAAATCAATTATTGCCTGAAAGATTTTAGCAATTAAACTTGTATTCACGAGCACACCTATATCTATACTTTTTTCCAATTCATTAATATCATTCTCACTTTCCATTGCCTAAACTTATGAAGCCATGCAGTTATAAAATAAAATTTCACCTCCTTGCCTTGTTGGAGGAAGTGCCACATTATTCATCCTCCACACAACTTGTGTTGGCCTTCTTTATGAAAATTAATGCCCTCAAAGTTTACACTCTTTGAGTGTTCTTTCAGTTTAATAACAAATGCTCCAGACTTCGGGACTGTTCCTTTATTCCTTGCTCCAGCATATGCTTGTCTATAATCCTCAATGTGGGAGAACTGACCCAGCTGTACATGATCTCTCCTTTCCCTGACTCCTATCTACTCACAAGTGAGTATGTTCTTGAGTCATAGAAGTAGAAAAGGCATAGTGAGGTATTAATCAATAAGGGAGCAAGAGACAAAATTAGAAGAAATGCAAAACAGTAAACATCCATCCTTAGTGTGTGATATACAGTTTTATGGTAGAAAACAGTACAGAGATTTGTGCGCACCTGGACTTTAGTGCTGATTCTGAGGCTTTGGCTAAATCACTTTAAACCTAGCTGCCTTAGTTTGTCTACCTCTTCAACAAGGACATTGTACAGCTATAAGTTTGTTTTGTTTTGTTTTGTTTTGTTTTGTTTTGTTTTAAGCTCTAGAGTACTAGATTGAAAAGGAATAATTGGTTGGAATGGGCAAGAAGTAGAACAAACAGAATGATGAGTTTCACGGAGAAGGAGTGGATCAATCTCCCATAGATGATCTTTCAAATAGACCAAATTGGAGTTCAAAGGGTTTTTGTTGTTGTTTCATTGTTTTTATGTTTACTTGAAGAGAACTGATATTTAAATAGATATATTATAGAGGGATAAATAGAAAATTGAAAATAACTTAGTCCCTCTACTTCATTTTTCTTATATCCAGAAGAAGGATTGTAATTTTACTTACCTTCTTCATGGTACTTGTAGGATTAATTAGTATTCATGCAAAAGTAATTTGAAAATGAAAAATGGCTTTTAAGTGCTAAATAGTATTGCTTCAGCTTTGGTTTCTTAAAATGCCTAACTCTTCATTAGTCTTTAAGTGTCCTTTGATGTGCATCACAGAATTTATAAACACGGTGCAGTAACTGATGGTTTGTTACAAAATACAATCTGGATAAAGTGTTTACTGCCATCAATAAAGACTGATTGAGTTGCATGGAAAAGCATTACCTGGAATCTTCTATAGGGATGTCTTCATGTATGTATGCAATTGAATTAACAAAGATGACCTTGCTATATACAATGATTAACTGTTCTGGAAATCGGAATTAAATTAAAAGTAAACATATATCCAGCAGACTGTCGTAGCCTCTCCTAATTATTATGCCATGACTTAAAAGAAGAATATTTTGGGGGGGGGGGGGGGGCACCAGGATTAAGTTTAGAATTATATAGGGTCTCCTAATGCTGTAGACAAAACCACTATATCATACATCAGATGGAGATTAAAAGTTTAGATTTAGTTTAAACAAATTCACTTAGCTTAAACAAACTTAACTACTAGTGAGCCATGATAAATAATAACAGTAATAATAATAATAATAAAGAAGTAATGCTTGCCAGATGAAAAGGAATTATCTTACTGCCTGAGTTATGAAAATAACCTTACTTGAATGGTGAAAGCCTACTTGTCCCACAGTTGGTTAGTACTTTGTTGCTTGATTTAACTCTCTCTCTCTCTCTCTTTTTTTTTTTTTTTTTTTTTTTGTCATTCATAAGACATCAATAAGGCAACTCAAACACTGGACTTGGATATTATAAATATTTTCTTTTTAGAATTATCTGTAGATCAGGATGCCTGGGTGGCTCAGTTGGTTGGGTGTCTGACTTCGGCCCAGGTCATGATCTCACGGTTCATGGGTTTGAGCCCTGCGTTGGGCTCTGTGCTGACAGCTCAGAGCCTGGAGCCTGCTTTGAATTTTGTGTCTCCCTCTCTCTCTGCCCCTTCCCTATTCACGCTGGGTCTCTCAAAAATAAATAAACAGTGAAAAAAATTTAAATAAAAAAAGAATTATCTGTAGATCAAAAATAATTTTCTCAAAGTGAGAATTCTACTAAACAGTATAATTAGGACTACTAAATTAAAAGAATTTGATACTTTTAGTAGCTAAACAAATTAATATATATAGAAAAATATGTGGAAGCAATAATAAACCAAGAATATAGCATTATAATTTCCAAACTTACTGGGAATAATGATTAAAGTAATTTCTACCTTAGAATTCATTCCTGAGAGTAGTGACCTATGTTTTGAAAGAATAAGTATTTGCAAGACTAGAAATATATTGTTTAGAAAATGATTATAAAAAGGAAGCAGTAACTGTCTCTGTATGAAATGATTTTAGAGTTTTAAAACTTTAGGTGTGTGCTGTTTGTAAATTGAAAAGTACATTATTTTACTGCAAAGAAATAATCAATTTATGAGTCAACATCCTAAATGGTAGAGCTATTTCCTATTTCTAATGTGTATAAAAAATATAAATATAAGAACCCATAAGGCTAAATGATATAATAAATATATTCATTTGTTCCCTGGCAAACTTATAAATCTTACATAAAAATGTAACATTGAAGAAAAAATTGCTTTAACCTGCAAACAATATACAAATGCAAAAAATTACTCTTTAAATATTAATTTCTGACATACATGTATCTATTAAATACTTGGAAAAAATCAAAGTAATCTATAAATATATATGAAGTATAGAGAAAGCAAATAATTAATTTAATAATTTCCGGTTAGTAATTACTATGTAACTTCAAATGCTGAATGCATTTGAATGCAGGCACATTCTCATTCAGAAATTACCTCTCTAATTGATATCATTTGAACACTAAACAGCTTTTAAAAACTAAAATAATTAAAAGGTAAGGTATTCATTAGAGAATCAAGTTGTGCTCCAGGGAATTTACCTCTCCAGGGAATTGTGGAGCTGGGTTTTTAGCCATAATGAAAGGGTAGAAAAGTACATGAAGTAAAATTGAAAATGGATAAGAGTCAGGCATTGTCTTAGGAAGCAAGGTAAATTATGGGAGCAAATTGTAGTAATGATGGGAGTAAGTAGAATGGTTTCTTGGCATGACTAGGACATAACAATTAGCTGGGAGAATAAGGATGAGGCTGAACAGAGTAGTCTAAAATTTGTGGGTATATCGTTTTCCTACAGCTGCTGGAACAAATCACTGCAGACTTAATGGCTTAAACAACATAACTTTATTATCCTACATTTCCAAGAGTCAGAAATCCAAGATGGGCTTCACTAGATGGAAATCATGGTTTTGGCAAGGCCACAGTCCCTCCAGAGAATCAAGGGGGAATCCATTTCCTTTCTTCCTTGTCCAGTTTTAGGGGCCGCCTTCATTCTTTAGCTTATGCCTCTACAAAGCCAGAAACATAACATCTTCAAATCTTTCTCTGGCTCTGACCCTCTTAATTCTTTCTTATGAGACTCATGTGGTTATATTTGAGCCCATCCAAAATTATCTAGAATAAACTGCCCACTTCAAGAGCCTTAATTTAATCAGTCACATCTGCAAGTCCTTTTTGCAAATGAACTGACACAGTCCGGGGTTCTGGAGATTAGGATGTCAACACTTTTGTGGGGACGGCATCATTCAGCCTACCAAAGGGTATAAATTGAAGTTGTCACAAAAGCCAGACATCAAGATCAGAGTAATAGAAAAAGATTGTAAAAATCCTCAAAGAGGACATTCTACTCTAATCTTAGAAAATATCCTTGATCTAAAAGGATTAAAATGGAGTAAGTTACCAGTCCCCCTCCTAAAAATATTACAAGAGCATTATTAGAACAATGTTTTTCTTAATACCTAGGAAATTATAGTATCTACATAAGAAAATTTACATCTCTCTTGGCTAGAACCTCCATCTCCTATTTGACTCTTTTCACTTTCAGATTGAATTTATTTCCTAAATATAAAACTGTCCAATAAAATATAATGCAAGGCACATGTGTACTTTTAAATGTTGTACTAACCAACATTAAAATAAATAAGTAAATAAAAGAAACATGGCACTTTGGCTCAAGTCAAGTCATTTAATTCCCTGGCTTGTATTTATTTTTTAATGTTATTTATTTATTTTAAGAGAGAGAGAGAGCACATGACAGATGGGGGGAGAGGAAGGGAGAATGCCAAGCAGGTTCCACACTGTCAGTGCAGAGCCCTATGTGGGGTTCAATCCCGTGAACCATGAGGTCATGACCTGAGCCGAAATCAAGAGTCTGTATGCTTAACCAACAGCCACTCGTGCGGCCCTGGCTTTATTTTACACTTTAGTAAAATGGAAAAAGGAGTCTTAGAAGTGTTACCTGGTAAAGAATTCAGTGCCTAGGGTCACACTTGCTCTGTTGGGAGACTTGCCCCCACACTTTCTGGCTGAGTTCACTTTGGGGGGGTACCTCGGTGGCTCAGTTGGTTAAGCCTCTGACTTCTGCTTAGGTCATGATCTCTTGGTTCACAAGTTTCAGCCCCACGTTGGGCTCTGTGCTGAGAGCTTGGAGCCTGGAGCCTGCTTCAGATTCTGTGTCTCCCTCTCTCTCTCTGCCCCTCCCCCACTTGTGTGCTCCCATGTGCCCGCTCTCTCTCTCTCTTTCTCTCTCTCTCAAAAAGAAATATTAAAAAAAAAAATATTTTGGTTTGCTGACCTTTTCTATAGTGTCTTTGTTTCCTATTTAATAAATTACTGCTCATACCTACCTCATGTTTTCTTTTATGTTTGATTTTATCTCATCTTTTTTAATTTAAAATTTGAATTGAAAATAGAACTCGTTAATTTTTTTAACATTTATTTATGTTTGAGAGAGAGAGAGAGAGAGAGAGAGAAAGAGAGAGAATGAACAGGGGAGGGTCAGAGAAAGAGGGAGACACAGAATCCGAAACAGGCTCCAGGCTCTGAGCTGTCAGCACAGAGCCCAACACGGGGCTCAAACCCACGGACTGCGAAATCATGACCTGAGCCAAAGTCGGACGCTTAACCAACTGAGCCACCCAGGCGCCCCAGAACTCATTAATTTTTAATCTTTCTTTGTTTCTATTAAATGCATGGAAGTTACACATTTCCTTCTAAGTATTACTTGCATTACACAAATTTTAATATATGATACTCATTTTTATTTTGTTCTAAATATTTTAGGGCATTCATTATGTAGGTCTTTGACAGAGAACTGTGTTCTTCCAAAAAAAAATAGATTTGGGGAAATATTTTATTTTAGTGCAGTAGGTGTAAATGGCCTGTAAAAGATTGGCATTCTTTGAGACCTGCTTTGTGGCTTAATATCTGATCTGTTCTAATAATCCATATTTAGTTACTGTTAAAATTCTACTATTATACTTATCTGAAAATCTGACACTGATTACTACTTCTTTTCTTCATCTGATGGAAACCAATCCATTTTAACCCTGTTTACATCCCTCCATGTTTTACGTTATAAATGCCTAGTATTTAATCCTGTCTTACATTTAAGCATCCCCAAATTAGCATTGTTGTTGCTGTTTGCAGTGAGGTCCTATTTGGATTTAATAGTCTCTTAGTCCATCATATTTCTTGCATCTCCACATTTCTTGCAAATATTGTTTACTGTGAGTACTCCAACTTTGTTCTTCTCCAGTATTGTGAAATTTATTACAGGTCTTTTACCTTTCCAAATACATTTTGGAAACATTTTCCTAATATCTTCAAAACAGCTTGCTGAAGCTTTGCTTGTGATACATTGAATCTATAGATTAAATTGGGGAGAATTGATATCTTAATAATACTGACTCTTCTAATCCATAAGCACAGAAGATCTCTCCATTTATTTAAATCTTTGATTTCTTTCATCAACATTTTATAGTTTTCCACATACAAATCCTGTATATATTTATACCTAGGTTTTTCATTTTTTGTGCTATTGCAAATGTGGTTATTTTCATTTCAAGTTTAAATTATTCACTGTTGTTATAGAGAAAAGCAATTGACTTATGTATGTTACCTTGTATCCTGCAACCTCACTACACTTGCTTCTTGGTTTCAGTTTTTCTGTAACTTTTTTGTGTTTCTATGTAGACCAATGAACAGTTATGCTATATATTCATAAGGACAGTTTTACTTATTTTATTTTAAAATCTATATAGCTTTTATTTATTTATTTATTTATTTATTTATTTATTTATTTGAATTTTAGTTAACATACAGTGCAATATTGGTTTCAGAAGTAGAGTTCAATGATTCATCACTTACTGACAACATCCAATGCATCACAGCAAGTGCCCATATGTATGGCTTTTAAATATTTTTGTTGTTTTGTTACACTAGATAGGACTTCCAGTATGATGTTAATAGAATGGTGAGAGAAGACATTCTTGCCTTGTTACCAATCTTAAGGGGAAGGTGTCCCGTCTCTCACCAAAATGTGTGTTACCTGTGGGTATATTGTAGATGTTCTTTATCAAGTTAAGGAAATTATCCTCTATTCCTACTTTAGTGAGAGTTTTTGTCTTAAGTAGGTATTGGATTTGGTAAATGCTTTTTCCTGTGGCAACTGATACAATCATAATTGTTGTTGTTGTTTTTTCCTTTAGCCTATTGATATGGTGGAGTATATTAATTGATTGTCTAATGCTGAAACAGCCTTGAATACATGGAATAAATCACACTTGGCTGTGGTTTGTAACTCATTTTATACATTGTTGGATACAATTTGTTTAAAATTTTGTTGATATTTGCATTTATGTTTATATGAGATATTGATCTATAGTTTTTTTTTTCTCTCTTTTGTAATGTCTTTATCTGGTTTTTGTATTATTGCTAGCCTCATAGAAACAGCTGGGACATATTTTGGGGCTGATGTTGTCATTTTTGGAAAGTTACTGATTATTGATTAATTTCTTTAAAGATATATATCTATTTACACTATTTCCTTTTGTGTGAACTTCCATAGTTTATGTCTTCAATGCATTTGTCAGTTTCATTGACACTATCAAATTTGGGCGCGTAGAATTTCTCATATTACTCTCTTAATATCCTTTTAATGCCCATGTAATCAGTAGTAAGGACACTTTTTTCCCTTTCTGATGTTGGTAACATACATCTTCTCCCTTTTTCCCTTGTTTAATTTGGCTAGATATTTATTTTATTCATCTTAAAAAAATCAGCTTTTAGTTTTGTTAATTTTCTTTTATTTGTCTGTTCCAGTTTTTATTAATTTCTGATCTAATTTTTTTCTTCTTGATTTAGAATTAATTTTTTTTGTTTCTTAAGATTAAAATTTAGTTTATTAATTTAAATCCATTTTCTTTTCAAATTTATACATAATTACGATAAATTTTCCTCTAAGTACTACTTTCATTGCATCCCACAAATTTTTATAAATTGAAGTTTCATTTTCATTTAGTTCAAAATATTTCAAAATTTCTCTTGATACTTCTTTGAAATAGGTGTTATTTAGCAGTGTGTTGTTTAATGCCCAAATATTTGGGAATTTTCCAGGCATCTTTTGCTATTGATTCCTAGTTTAATTTTGGTGTGCTTTGAGAACATACTTTGTATGATTTCTGTTATTTTGAATTTCTTAAGAGATGTTTTATAGCTTATAGTTTGGTCTATCTTTGTGATTATTCCATATGAGCTTGAGAAAAATGTGTACCCTAGTGTTGTGGGGTGGATTGTTCTATAAACATCAATTAGGTTGAATTGATTGATGTTGCTATTTAGATCAAGTATACTTTTACTGATTTTCTGCTTATTTGATTTTTCAACTGTTGGGAAAGGGATTTGTATTCTCCAACTCGAAGAGAAGATTGTCTGTTTCTCCTTCAGTTCTGTTCTTTTTGCCTTATATATTTTGATGTTCTTTGGTTAGGTGCATACATGTTTGGGATTGTTGTATTTTCTGGCAGAATTGATCCCTTTATCATTATCAAATGCCCTATTTATCCCTGATAATCTTCCTTGTTGTTGAGTCTGCTTTGTCTGAAATTAATATAGCTATTCCAGCTTTCAATAAATATTAACTACTTATTATTATTATTGCATTATAAGTGTTTTGAGGTGATGGACAGTGTTCTTCCTCATTTTATTTTTTAAGCACACATAGTGCATAGTGCACTATTGGGCACAGATATGCTCCGTAATAAAAGCTTTTTGATAATTAAAAGGGATTAGATGTCTGTGAGAGCATATTATTCATCTTATAAATAGAAAAAATTACAATAAATATTTCTGAATTGCCAGAAAACATAATCTCTATTTTCCGATGTGCTAAAATGAGTTGATATTTAAATTAACAATTTTAGAAAGGACTACTTCATCACCTTCTAAAATAACATAGATTTGGTTTCCCAATTATTAAAGTAAATGGAATTTAAAAATAATAATTTTTTTTCACTTTACTAATTGGATTGGACTGAATATGTTTCAACAGGGCATGCTCTCTAAATGATGTTATGCATATTTTCATTGGCAAATCGGTATAGATCTTTTGGAGTCTAGATAAGGTTCAAAAAGTCAGACCTTAGTGCTGAAAATCACCCACAGTTGAGGGAAAATTACCCCAACTGGCTTTTCTCAATCTAGTTTTAAATTATTCTCAAACAAAAAGCCTCCTTATTTAATTATTTATTTTTTAATGTTTTATTTATTTGAGAGAGAGAGAGAACGAGCATGAGCAGGGGAGGGGCAGAGAGAGAGGGAGACAGAGGATCCAAAGCAGGCTCCGTGTTGACAGCACAAAGCCCCATGTAGTACTTGAACCCACAAACTGCAAGATTGTGACTGTGCCTAAATCAGGAGTCTGATGCTTAACTGATTGGGCTACCCCGGACCCCCCAAAGCCTCCTTATTTAAACCCTCTTAGTTCAAAACAGAAAGATTCAATAGCTTTTTTTCTTGTTTGTTTTGTTGTTGTTGTTGTTGTTTTCTCTAGAGCATACATCACAGTACATCCTCAGTTATCCTTAGAATGAAACTGTAATGAATTAAGGGAGAGATTTTCAAAACACATAGAGGTCATTTTAAATTCAGGAATAAGTAGGTGCTAATCTAATGGTATGGAGCAGGTCATATAATTACATTGTTTGAGAAAGTGAAGCTGCTTCCCAAATTGAAAGAAAGACCCTTGTTTAGGACTTGATGCTCATAACATTCCTTAGCTACATTGGCAACGTGATTACTGAATGCCAGATGCGGCAGCACACCTTGAATACAAAGCTTAGATATCTGAAAGAAAGGAAGAGAGCTGATCCAGAGAAATGAGAGGCCAGAGGTGACTATCATAATAGGGTAAAAGTGAGAAATACCTTATAATCTGTGATCTCAAGCTACAAGCATACTGCAGGGTAACTACAAAGATACGTGTTCCTTTATTTAGGACCTTGAGAATCCCTTCTTGTTATGCCATTTTTTCTGGTACTTTTCTCCAAAGGCATCATTTGCAGGGAAAAAGGAGAGAAAGACAATTGGAAAAGAAAGGGAGGAAGAAAAGCCTATCTAGTTGAGAAAATTTTCTCCTATCATAGGCTTTATGTTCAATGGAACACCTAATAAAAAAAAAATCTCTAACAGCAAATTCTCTAGAATCTATCATAGAAAATCTATAATTGCAGCTGGAGAGGTTGCACAGAGAACTGAAAATGTTGTTTGTCAGTGTACCTTTCCATCAACCTATGTAATGGCATTGTAAAGAGGTCCCTTTTTGCTATTTGTCCATCATTTGGTGTTAACAAAAATAGACATACAATGTGTAAATACAGAAGTGGCAGCACCCAATAAAGGCAAAATAAATAAATTTCAGTGCAACAATGATTACGCCTACAAGGACATGTGGAATTGTGTACTGCTTGTCTGAAAATAGAAGGTAAAATCATAAAAACCCTAATTGTGTGCTTTGAAAATGGAGTAGGGAATGTGCTTCTGCACAGATTATATGTTAACATTGCTGCAGAATCAAAACACTTCATATTGTATCCTGGGGAGGCCTTATGACAATCAGAACATCTGGCAACTCTTTGTCTAATTAGAATTATAAAGAGAACAGTGACCATTTCAGTATATCAGATTTTACACCTGAAACTTTGGAGAAAATGTTCAGTATAGAGACCAGACTAACTTCAAAGGAAAACCTTACACACACATATACGTATATCAGCAAGAGCACAGAATTAGCTGGTCCTTACTTTAGTTGATTTTAGCATTAAATATCTACCAAAATAAGCATATGCCTACACTCTGGAAAACTTCAAAGAGAGAATTTTTATGAACTTATTATCAAAGATAACCAAATACTGTACACCCCTGCTGATTGCTGTAGATATACAATACTACTGTTGGTAAAAAGCACTAGAACTCATATATTTAAATTTTTTGTAGCAAAATCTGTAGATGCAGTCAATTATAATTGTCTGTACACTTCAAATGACTAAATATTGCTTGGATTATATATATTAATAATTTATATTTAATCTACTTACCCATCATTCTATTGAGAGAGTAATTATTGTGAAATCTACTTCAATTCTTCAATCATTATTTTAAAGTACAAAGAAATTCAGAGCATTATTGCAATTGGTAAGAAGAATACGCTGATAGTAATTTCAGCTGTGTATCACAAAACCTAATGTTTTATTCTCATAATTAAAGTACACCAGAAAGTGCATGATGTATGTCTAAAAATGTGTTGACATTTAAGAAACAATCAAAGTAAACTTTCTTTAGATATAATGTGATCACTTGTGCAGATTGAAGAGAATGTTGGACAAGATTTTAATTAAAAGGAGTGATTTTTGTTTGTTTTTTCTTTAGAAAGATATTTCAACAGGTAATAGGAATTTCTGAATTTAAAAAAAATTACATTTATTTATCTTTAAGAGACAGAGTGAGACAGTGCGTGAGTGGGGGAGGGGCAGAGAGAGAAGGAGACACAGAATCCGAAGTGGGCTCAAACTCTGAGCAAGCTGTCAGCACAGAGCCCGACGCGGGGCTCGAATCCACTCACCGCGAGATCCTGACCTGAGCTTAATCGACTGAGCCACCCAGGCGCCCTGGAATGTCTGCATTTTTTAAATCAATTGTCATATATGTTTTGCCAATTAACTCTGATTGCTCTTTTTACATTCTCACTTGCAGACTGAATTTCACAGGTGTCAGAAGTATAGATTTTGAAGTATCATGTTCATGCTAAAGCATTCAATTAAATATAAGTAGATCATGGAGTAGAATAGGTTATGAGAGATTTTTGGCCCTTTCATCTCTTATATTTAGGTGATATAGGCAAGGCAAACACTTGCTAAACTCAAAAAGAAGTTGTACTTAATATTTATATGGCTCTGAAAACATATAATGAAGATATTTCTACTTTATAAGCATACATAGATAAAATCCAAATAGCTCTACTGAAGTAGAAATTTTCTACTTATAAGTAGAAATAGAAAAGTTAAGGTACTCACAAACCAATTAGCATTCCTTATAGTACTTTCTTCTGAGTATCTTTACTCAGAGCATACTATGTGTTCTAAGTGTTTTCCATGTATTTTCTCATGTATCCTCATAAAGCCTCCCATTTGTACAGGTGAGGAACCGAGGCCCAGGAAGAGTAAATCATTTGGCCAGTCACATTGTTAGTAAATAGCCAAGTCAGTATTAGACTCCAAATAGTTTAGCTTCAGACCCCACACTCTAATCATCACACTTTACTATCTCCAATGTATGACCTTGAAGTAGGGTTGCTGCACTTAGCAAATAAAAATGCAGGATATCCAGTTTGGGTCGCTAGATAAAATATAAGATTAAATATTTCATGGGAAACACCTATGTTAAAATAAAATGTGTTGTTTACCTGAAATTCTAATTTAACTGGGTGTTCTGTATTTTATTTGGCAACCCTACTCTATAAAGACCTTCAAATGATTATTTATTTTCCTACCCTGTAATATTTGTGAGGAGATATTACTGTACATAGCATGGAATATTTATATTTTAAGACTTGAACTACTTTTTTCATGACATTTGTTAGATGCTAATAGTCATTACTTAGATGAATATTATATTTTTATTCCCAATTGTTTGCAGGTTTTTTTCTACTTTGGAAAGTGGGAGGAGAGGGTTAAGAACAAGTGTATAAATGGGTTCCTCCCTCTACCCAGTAGCCTGAAACCTTTTGAACCTGACCATGCTTCCTTGTAAACACTGACAGAATTCACTAATTGCAAGATAAAAGGGTCTTGCAGGGTCCACAATGTAAGGATGTCTTATCTGAGAAAAAATCATTTTAGCAATCTTACTTTGTCTGGATCGCTTATTGTACTCAAACTTCCTCTTTTTGATTTATTAGACACAGACCCACTGGAGAATAAAAGTTAGTTACATAGTCCTTCTCATTAAGTAATTTCCTACATGTATAATATGAGATCCCCAAATTAATAGGCTTCTGTGAGCTAAGTTGTATGTTATGCAATTAGCATTCCTCTCTCCAAACCCAAAATGTATCACAGTTTTGGGAAAAGATTTAGGAAGTTATTCCTGACTGATTTCTGCCCTTCCAGACATAGATGTGGTGTTAGCCTTTCTTTCTTTCTTTCTTGTAACCTTCCATTTTCTGTGAACTTGGTTGACAATTCAGCCCTTTGTGATAGAGCAGATACAGAGTCATAATATTTTTTGAGTTAGTAAAGAGTAGTTTATTTTTATCTATCTCCTCAGATTGCCAAATTTATGAAACTATTTCTTTAATGTCCTTTTTCATTTGCCTATCTAAGGAAATTTTATAACATACAAGTAGGAAAAGAAATGTAGTTTCCACAACTGCGAAGCCATATTTGGTCTACTGTGATCAACAGTCATATACAAATTTATTTCTTAGGCTTCTCTGTGAAATGATGGAGGCAAAGAATGTGGACTCCTGTTACTTCAATTTGAAATATTATGAATGACTGTGATTCAGACTCATCATGAACAAGAGATATTTATTAACAAATCAGCCACAGGAAGTTGCTGAAACCTCGACAAATATATGTAAACCAGAGTTGAATAATTATACTTCAGGGTATTGTAGTAAGGACTAAATGAAATAATGTGAGTAAATTGCTTAGCAAAGTATCTGTCACATTGTAAACATTAATTAAGTGGTATATAGCCCTCATATATATGTAGGCCAGTCTTCTTACTGGGACCTACTAATCTACTTGGTTATGATGCTATTTTAAAAACATGTAATACCAGCATAAGATAACGTCAACGGAAGAATTTGGAAGAGGATATCATGACCAAATAACTTGGTCAGGAAATTGGTGGAATGTGGGCTCTTCTTCATGAGTGATGCCAGCCTCCCTGGGCCTGAGTCCTGAGACTACCACTTCCAAACTATTGCAATCTTGGGCAGGTAATAACATACCCATGCCTCAGTTTCCTCATTTGTAAAGTGAGGAAACTGGTAGTTATCCACAGAGAAGTTTACTCTGAAGATTTATTCATACAAAATACCCAGCACATTGTAAACACTAATTAATGTTGGTTATTATTACCATCATTACTATAATTTCCAAAATGTAGTAATGTTTTGCATATTACTGTTTTGAAGAAGACACATAGTAATTTCCACCATTTTTTCTAAATCATTAATTTAGCAGATTAAAAGGGAAATTTATAACAAAAGGATAGGGTTACCTGAGTAAGTGAATATTAAGGATATTAAGGGTAAGATTTTTTGCTTTAATTGCATAGCAAAAAGAAAAGCTAGAGAAATCCCTGAACTAGATATGGGAACTAAATACTGTAGAACCTGAATTTAGAAAAAAAAATAATAGTATGTTCTTATGAACTTTTTTGTCCCCTGGTTCCTCAAATGTCATAAATCACAAATATTACCTATCTCAATGGATTACATCATAATAATTAAAGGAAAGAGATAAGAAAACCTCATATGAAAAGGATATTGTGAAGTGAGCAGAAAGGGAAAATAAATTGGATTTGTTGTTCTTGATTTTATGTAAGTGATCTCATAGTTGATTAATAAAATGTTTTAGAATTTAACATAATTGCTTAGAGTAATATAGAAGTATAGTTTTTAGAAATCTCTATGTATCAGTAGCTAAACAGTGCTATCCTATGAATATCAGATAAATGTAAAAAGTCTTACATTTCCATTGTCATAATTTTTTCTATCTGCTAAGTACAAGGTAGACCGATTCAGGCATATCTAGGCCAGGTGTTGGACAGAAGCCGAAAGATGGTCAAAGAGTTCCATTGGTACCTAGGGAAACTACTTTCTTTATCATTCTCTGTGATAGAACTTGGGATCTGTTATTCTGCATACTTTCTATAGGGGCTTGGTTGGATAAGTCATTTTAGTTCCGTAGACTTCAGTTTCTTCATTCATAAAACAAGGGTGAAGGATGAGACTGTCTCTAAAAGCTTTTCATTGATTCCACAATGTCCCAGCTGAATTAAAATGTCATGACCTAGAGGCAATGATCTCTAGGTAAGTAAACCCAAGAGAACATTCAGAAAAGAGTTATTTTAGAAGCTCAAGGCTGCTTATGGCAACAGTCAGGTTGAATCACAGCAGAAAACGAATATCCTCCATGTGTAGTAATACATACTCAATACCTGAGCATTGATCCCTATTATCACAGCTAAAGAGATGTCTTCAACTCCTCTGACAGGGATGGTTTCTGATATTCTGGTGAATTGAAAAAAGGCACAATGCTGAGTTTGTAGATAAAATAATCTGATTTCCTAGAAGAATAGCTAAGTAAAAATGAAAAAAAAAAAAACCCTCTAGGCTAACAAAATGTATAGACAGACTGAGATATTTATACTGATTATACTCTCATTTAAAATAGCCCATCTTCTTTCCTACACCTATTATCATTCTTCCTCCTGCTCCACCTAAGACTAGAAAAGAGAGAACATAATTAACTGCCTCTAAGAAATGTGTTCCAACAATCTTCATAAAGTCATTGAATTTTTCTGACATTTTCAAAACATTTTGCATTTGTTCAGACTTAATTTTTCAATGGTAATCCTTTGTCTTAGTGCCCTGTGGGCATAGCTCCATGGGGTTTCACTTTATTCAGTTAATTATATATTATATCATGTATTACTTATATGTTATTTATGCATACTGCATATTTTAATAACATTTACATTAATAAAAAGTACTGACTATATATATTTGATAAATAAATTAATATAAAAGTATATACAAAATAATATTTTACATTATTTAATATATCAATTCCAAGGAGATTTAAATAATTGTTATAGAAGAATGGTGGCTTTTCGTTTTTACCACTAGTCTATTTTCTTAATTATTCTAATCATAAAGGGTATCTCAGTCTATCTGATTCTTCTCCTTGATTTATGGAAAAAACTGTTGTCCTCTAATCAAAACAGAGTCTGAAAATTTGAAAGAATATATGAAATTCTGTTGCAAAAACAGAATATTTAAAAAAATAAAAGTGATGATCCTTCATTGTAGAGAAAGTAAACTCATCATAACTTTTAAGCAAACTGGGTTTATTTCTGTTTCTGAACCTGTAACTGCCGCTTGTATATGCTCCTTGTGTATCTTGTGCTTCTTGCAACCAAAAGTAGTCAAGAAGATACTAACAATCAGTCAAGACATTGTCACATGTTGTTGTGCCTTCATCTATCGTTACATAATCTATAAGAAAGAATTCAGCCATATGTTCATCCTCTTGGACACAATGTTTCCATTTCTGGAGAAAAAGAAAACTATCTCAAAGTAAATAATGCTAACTATTTGAAATAATGCTAATCTATTTGAAAGAGGCTGTTCATATAATATTTTTCACTGCATCAGAAGAGGAAACATAATTAATTCAGCAAAATGTTCAGTTATCAGATAGTGGATTGATAAAATAAAATACAACCATTAAAATCATAGTTATGAGATGTATAGTAATATGAAATGTGAAAAGTCTATGTTAAATTTTTAAAAGCATGATATAAAATTATATATGCTCTATGATTACAATTGCTTAAAATGCTTATAAAAAGTACAAGAAAAAAATCTCTAAAATTCAAAACTTAATGTTAAGATAATGGGGTTTATATTCAAATATTGTTTTTCCTATTTGCCAAAATAGGATATATATTATCTAATTATAGTAGAGAAAAAATATTAATAATAAAAAAGATGTCAGATACCCCAATTCTAGTTGTATTAGAAACAAATTAGGAAGGCAATACCAAATGATTTATAACATCAACTATGCATTTTTCTAATTTTGTAATTTGTTATTTTAGGGGTTTATGGATGTTTTGTCAAATAGAGGTAATTTTGCTAACTCTGTTGAGCAGTTTGAACTAACTCAAAATAAAATTTTAAGATTATAAGAGACTATGAAACCATACAAGCAGTGATTTTCAAACTTTTATTAGAAATGAACTTTTTCTCTTAAATAAGACCTATGGAATTTCAATAGTTATTTAAAAAATCAGGACTTTGGAGACTAAGCCACCTCTTTCCCCACTTCTCCACAGACTCATAACTTCTGAGTTAGGGAACACATAGCGATCTCCGTGGAATAACAGTGCAACAAACTGGCAAACTGATTTAGAAAAATCATCAAAGGGGAGTGGGGGGGCATGGACAAAATGGGTGAAGGGTAGTGGGAGATGCAGGCTTCCAGTTACAGAAGGAACAAATCATGCAAGTAAAAGGTACAACATAGAGAATATAGTCAGTGGTATTGAGTAACATGATATGGTGACAGACGGTAGCTAATTGTGGTGAGCTTAGCATAACGTATAGTTCTAATCCATTGTTCTGTCATTTATATTTCTATTTCTTCATAAACGAGTATACATTAAAAATGGGGGAATGAATGAATTATGGGGTATCTTGCATCAAGCCAGGCTTTTTGGGGGTTAGTTTAAGTTGTTTGCCTAAAAACAGTAAAGGAATTTTGACTCAAATATGGAGACCTGTTTGGAGTTTGTTACTTCATGTGCCAGGTTCTTCTTTCGATCGATTTACCTCCAGGTAAGTGCAACTTTCAGCTCTTAGCACTGTTAGTACTTAGAACCTCCTAATAGTTAGATAATTTAAAAAAAGAGAAAAAATCTGAAAGAAAAAAATGGTGTTTAATATGGTTTTTCTTTCAGATATCATTTGTTTTTATAATATGTTTTGAGGACATTTATTTTAGAACATTAAGACAGAAGGCTAAGGGACTTCCAGGGAAGATGACAAAGTAGAAGGAGGCTATACACATCTCATCCCATGGATACAACTATAAACACTCACATCAGTGTAAATAACCCGGGAAGACTGGCAAAACAAACTCTACAACTAAATGCAGAAAAGAGGCCACTTTGAAGAGGATAGGAAGGGCGGGGACTTCCTCGGGAGCTAAACCCATGGGTCTGGCTGCTGAAGGAAGAAGCCCAGGGTAGGGAGGGGGCTGAGAAACAGACTATCACACCAGGGAGCCTGCACAGGGGAATATGAATCCCCATGGAATTTGGCTTTGAAAATCCGAGGGGCTGGATTTCATGAGTTCTTATAACCAGCAGGTCTTAAAGCCTGAAACTTTAAAAATCAGAAGGCTTGGGGCGCCTGGATGGCTCAGTCAGTTGAGCGTCCGACTTCAGCTCAGGTCATGATCTCACACTCCGTGAGTTCAAGCCCCGCGTCGGGCTCTGTGCTGACAGCTCAGAGCCTGGAACCCACTTCAGATTCTGTGTCTCCCCACCCCCCCGCCTCTGCCCCTCCCCTGCTCATGTTCTGTCTCTCTCTGTCTCAAAAAAAAATAAAAACATTAAAAAAAAAATCAGTTGGCTTGGCTCTGAGAAAACCCTGAGGGTGACAGGAAGCTTAGTTACCTCCCTTAAAGAGCATGACTAACAGCCTGCAGTGATACAACATTGAAGCAACAGTTTGAAAAACACTTGGGGCATTCTGGAGGGAGAGTTATTTACTAATCTCAGAGTTCCCTGAGGGACATCTCCTGCAACAAAGGAGCTAGCACACCATTTCCCTTCCCTGCCCCTCAGCACACAGGCCACCTGTGGGAACCAGCATGGCACCAGAATTCACCACCTAAGTTGTTTACACCACATCTCATCCCATCCAACCAGGACCCAAACTACAGGTCACCTCCTCCAGAAGACTGGTGCGTATCTTGACAACACTGGGCCTCCCAGTTGTGTGCTTTTTGCGGCCTCAGTCCTGGTGGCAGCTTGTCACTTCCTGTGGAGGACACTCGTGATTTGTGGAGTGGCCTGACCAGCCTTGGTCTTGGTAGCAACTGTGCATCCTCTGTTGAAGAAGACAAGTGCACATGTCTTGTGGGCACAGAGGCCTTGACCATGCACACTTTGCAAAGTGAACCCAGACACCTGTCCTCAGCAACAACTTTGTGTCCTCTGTAGAAGACCAGCACCACCTTATTAAAAATGGATGCCACACCCACTACTTTCAAGAACAAGAGACATAACTTACTTTTTTAACACACAGAAACAGACACAGACAGTTAGGCAAAATGAGGAGACAGGAATATGTCCCAAATATAAGTTCAGGACAAATCACACCAAGAGACGTAAGTAAAACAGTAATATGCCTGATAGGGAATTTAAATTTATGATTATAAAGACACGGGACTTGAGAAAACAGTGGAGGACATGAGTGAGACCCTTAACACAAAAGTAAAAAAGAACCAATCAGAGATGAAGAACAAAATAATTGAAATTAAAAATACACTAGTTGGAATAAATAGCAGGCTAGAAGAAGCAGGATGAATCAGCAACATGGAGGACAGAGTAATGCAGAGCAATCAAGCTGAGCAGGTGAGAGAAAAAAAATAATGCAAAATGAGAATACACTTAGGGAACTCAGCGACTCCATCCAGTGTAATAACATTTGCATTATAGGGGTCCCAGAAGAAGAAGAGAGAGAGAAGAGGGCAGAAAATTTATTTGAAGAAATAATAGCTGAAAATTCCCTGAATTTGGGGAAGAAGACAGAAATTCAGATCCAGAAGGCATAGAGATCCATCCTCCCATAACCCAAGGAGGTCCACACCAAGACACATAGAATTAAAATGGCAAAAAGCAGTAATAAAGAAACAATTTTAAAAGCATCAAGAGAAAAGAGAACAGTTACATACAAGGGAAACCTCATAAGGCTATCAGTATATTTTTCAACAGACACTTTGCGGGCCAGAAAGAGATGGCATGATATATTCAAAATGCTGAAAGGAAAAAAAAAATTTGCAGCCAAAAATGCTCTATCCAGCAGAGCTATCATTCAGAATAGAAGGATAGATAAAGAGTTTTCCAGGCAAAGTTAAAGGATTTCATGACAACTAAAACAGTCCTACTAGGAAAGTTAAAGGGGACTCTTCGAGTGAAAAGACCATAAATAGTGTAAGAAATATAGGAAACACAAAAGAAGTAAAAATAAGTGTATCTGTAAAAATCAGTCAAGGGACTTACAAAATAAAAGGAAGTAAAGTATGATACCACATACCTAAAATGTGGGGAGGAGAGGAGTAAGAGTGGATACAAATTTAAGCGACCATCAACTTGATGTGGACTCCTGTGTGTAGAAGATATACAAACCTGCTATATACAAATCCAACGGTAATCCCTTATCAAAACCCAGTAATTGATATGCAAAAAATAAAGGGAAAGGAATCCAAGTATATCACTAAAAAAAGCCAATTTATTGTGAGATAAGAGAGCAAGGGAAGAAAGGAACAGAGAAGATCCACAAAAACAAACTAAATAACAAAATGGCAATAAATATATGTTTATTAATAATTACTTTGAATGTAAAGGACTAAAGGGCCCAATCAAAAGACACAGGGTGATATTTGGGCTTTAAAAAAAAAAAGATAAAAAAATAAAAGCAAAGGAAACAAACAAACAAAAACAAGCCGCATCTATATGCTGCCTACAAGAGACTCATTTCAGACCTAAAACACATGCATACTGAAAATGAGGGACTGGTGAAGCATTTATCATGCAGATGAATGTGAATAGGCAGCCTGGCTTATATCAGACAAAATTGAATTTAAAGCAAAGACTGTAAGAAGAGACAAGAAGGACCCTATATAATCATTAAGGGGACATTCAACAAAAAGATTTAACAATTATAAATATTTATGCATCCAACATGGAAGCACCCAAATATACAAGAGTTAATAAAAAATGTAAAGAAACTAATCAGTAGTAATACAATATTAGTAGGGGACTTTAACACTTACATCAATTGACAGATCATCTAAACAGAAAATCAACAAAGAAGTAATGGCTTTGAATGACACACTGGACCTAATATGGATATACTAGATATATTCAGAACTTTCCATCCTAAAACAGGAGAGTACACATTATTTTCAAGTGCACATGGAACATTCTCCAGAATAGATCACATGTTAGGTCACAAAACAAGGCTCAACAATTTCAAAAAGATCAAAGTTATATCATGCATCTTTTGTAACCACAGCACAATGAAATTTGAAATCAACCACACACACACACACACACACACACACACACACACACACAAATCTGGAAGAGCAAAAATACATAGAGGTTAAATAACATGCTACTAAACAATGAATAGTGCAATCAGGAAATCAAAGAGAAAATAAAAATATATGGAGACAAATGAAAATGAAAACAGAGCATTTCAAAATCTTTGGGATGAGCAAAAGTGGTTCTAAGAGGGACATACATAGAAATACAGGCCTACCTTAAGAACAAGAAAAATCTCAAGTAAACAACCTAACTTTGCACCTAAAGGGGCTAGAAAGAGAACAGCAAACAAAGCCTGAGTCCAGCAGAAGGAAAGAAATGATAAAGATTAGAGCAGAAACAAATGATACAGAAACTAAAATCAAAACAAAAACAAAAATAAACAACAACAACAAAAAGGAACAATAGAACAGATCAATGAAACCAGGACCTGGTTCTTTGAAAAGATCAACAAAATTGATAACATCTAGACAGACTAATTAAAAAGCAAGAGAAAGAGAGTGAGAGGACTCAAATGAACAACATCACAGACGAAAGAGGAGAAATAACAACCAACACTGCAGAAATACAAAGGATTGTAAAAGAATATTATAAAAAATTATATGCCAACAAATGAAACAACCTAGAAGAAATGTATAAACTCCTAGAAGAAATGTATAAATTTCCTAAAAACATGTAATCTACTTAAACTGAAACAGGAAGAGAAAATTTGAACAGACTGATTACCAGCAATGGAGTTGTCAGTAATCAAACAACTCCCAACCAACAGAAGTCTAGGACCAGATGCCTTCACCGGTGAATTTAACCAAACATTTAAAGAATAGTTAATACTTATTCTTCTTAAACTTTTCCAAAAAAATGGATGCGGAATGGAAACTCCCAAATTCATTCTATGAGGCCAACATTACTTGATTCCAAAACCAGATAAAGACACCACAAAAAAAGAGAACTACAGGCTATATGTCTGATAAACATAGATGTAAATTCCTTAACAAAATATTAGCAAAACAAATCCAACAATGCATTTTTAAAAATTACTCACCGCAAACAAGCAGGATTTATTCCTGGGGTGCAAGAGTGGTTCAATATTCACAAATGAATCAATGTGACACATCACACCAATAAGAGAAAAGACTACAACCACAGATCATTTCAATAAATGCAGAAAAAGCATTTGACAAAGTACAACATCCATTCATGATAAAAACCCTCAACAAAGTAGGTTTAGAAAGAACATACCTCAACAAAATAAAGTGCTTACATGAAAAACCTACAGCTAACATCACACTCAATTTGTGAAAACCTGAGTGCTTTCCCTCTAAGGTCGGGAACAAGACAAGAATGTCTACTCACACCACTTTATTCAACATAGTACTGAAGTCAGACAACAAAAAGAAGTAAAAGGCATCCAGATTGGTAAGAAAGAAGTAAAACTTTCACCATTGGTAGATAACATGGTACTATATATAGAAAACCTGAAGATTCCACGAAAAAACTAGTAGGACTGATAAATGAATTCAGTAAAGTCACAGGATGCAAAACCAATGTACAGAAATCTGTTGCATTTATACACTAATAATGAAGTAGCAGGAAGTGAAATTAAGAAAACAATCCTTTACAATTGCATCAGAAATAATAAAGTTCCTAGGAATAAACTTAACCAAAGAAGTGAAAGACCTGTATTCTGAAAACTATAATTTTTGATAAAAGAAATAGAAGATGTCACAAAGAAATGGAAAGACATTCTATGCTCATGGATTGGAAGAACAAATATTGTTAAAATGTCTATACTGCCCAAAGCAATCTACACATTTAATGCAAACCCTACAAAATACCAACAGCATTTTTCACAGAACTAGAACAAACAATCCAAAAATTTGTATGGAACCACAGAAGACTCTGAATAGACAAAGCATTCTTGAAAAAAACAAAACTAGAGGTATCACAATTCCAGACTTTAGGTTATATTACAAAGCTGTAGTAATTAAAACAGTATGGTTCTATCATAAAAATAGGCATATCGATCAACAGAACAGAGTAGAAAACCAGAAATAAACCCACGATTGTATGCTCAATTAATTTTCAACAAAAAAGACAAGAATATGCAACAGGTAGAAGACAGCATCTTCAAATGGTGTTAGGAAAACTGAACAGCTACATACAAAATAATGAAGTTGGACCACTTTCTTACACATACACAAAAGAAAACTCAAAATGGATTGAGGACCTAAATGTGATACCTGAAACCATAAAAGGCCTAGAAGAGAGCACAGGCAGTAATTTCCTTGGCATCAGGCACAGCAACAGCTTTCTAGATATGTCTTCTGAAGCAAGGGAAACAAAAGTAGAAATAAACTGTTGAGACTACATCAAAATAAAAAGCATCTGCACAGCAAAGGAAACAACAACCAAACTAAAAGAGAACCCACTGAATGGGAGAAGATAAATGACATATCCAATGATATATGAAGAACTGACATAACTCAACACACACAAAAACAACTAATACAATTAGAAATGATCAGAAGACATGAACAGACATTTCTCCAAACAGGACATACAAGTGGCCAACAGACACATGAAAAAAATTTGAACCTTACTGGTCATCAGGGAAATGCAAATCAAAATCACAATGAGATACCACCTCACACTTATGAGAATGGCTAAAATCAAAAACACAAGAAACAATAAGTGTTGGCAAGGACTTTGAGAAATAGAAACTATCATGCACTGAATGGCACCAGAATGCCAATTGGTGCAGACACTTTGAAAGACCATATGGAAGTCTCTCAAAAATTAAAATAAATAAATAAATAAATAACTACCCTATGATCCAGTAATCACACTACTTGGTATTTATCAAAAGAATATGAAAACACTAATTCAAAGGAACAGAGGTGCCCCTAAATTTACTGCAGCATTTTTTTACCAATAGCCAAATTATGGAAGCAACTTAAGTGTCCATTGATAGATTAATGGATGAAGAATTTGCACACACACGCACAGACACACACACACAGACACACACACACAGGAATATCATTTAGCCATAAAAAAGAATGAAATCTTGCCTTTGCAATAACATGGATGGATCTAGAGAATCTAATGCTGAAAGCAAAATAAGTCAGAGAAAGACAAATACCATATTATTTCATTTATATATGGAATTTAGGAAAAAAAGCAAAGGAACAAAGGGGAAAGAAGAGACAAACTAAGAAACAAGACTCTTAACTATAGAGAACAAACTGATGGTTACCAGAGGGGAGAGGGGTGGGAGTATGGGGGAAATAGGTAAAGGGGATTAAGAGTACACTTCTCTTCTCCCCCCATCCCCAATAGTACACTTATTTTGATGAGCTCTGAATAATATATGGAATTGTTGAATCACCATATTATGCACCTGAAATCAATATAACACTGTATGTTAACTACACTGGAATTAAAAAAAAAAAAGTTTAACATTATGAAAAAGAAGGCTAAGTACCCTAAGACAATACCATTCTTTTAAAACTGATATGTCAAAAAGGTTCATAAATGAAATATTTTCAAAGGAAGTGCTTTCTGTATATTAAATTTTTAGAGGGAAATTAGATCAAGGGTCTGCAAACTTATTTTTTATTTTTGTCTGCAAACTTTTTTTTTTGGTCTACAAACTTCTTAATAAGCATGATAGTAAATATTTTAGGCTTGCAAGCCATATGGTCTCTGTCATAAGCATTTAATTCTGATGGTGCAAAAAGAAAGCAGCCACAGACAATGTAAACAAATAAGCATGGCTGTATTCCAGTAAAACTTTATTAAAAAAAAATAGGTGGATAACTGATAGGTCACAATTTACAGACCCCTGAGTTAGATGATAGTAAGTAAACTTCCTAAGTTTGAGTGAGCAGATGAAGACACATTCCATGCAGAAATATATTTAAAGCTTATAAGCAATCAATACTAAAAATTAGTTTTCTAAGGAACTAAAGACTTAAAAATATTTTTCCTTCCATATGAATCTTGTACAAGCTGATTATTTTTCCATTTTTTCCCTAAATTGATATTTGAGAATCACAAGATACTTAATTTAAAAGAGTTTAATCATGACAAAAAAAGAGTTTAATTCGATAATTAGAACAAAGATCATATGTCTATGTTCATCACTTTTTTTTCTCTCCATGAGGTGAAAATTTTCAAGCTATCTTTGCCAGTTAGTTAAATGAGTTGAGTAATGACTACTGCTTCTCTGGTCAGGTTTTATTAATCAATGCTGGTAAGTTATCCAGAAATTATTAGATAAAAGAGACTGATACCTTCATAGATATTTTTTTTTCTTTTTTCTTTCATTTTTAGTTTTTAGTTTTATCAATTTTAGTTGAGTTTCTTTATTGTGGAAAGTAGATTACATTTTCTGGAGCATTATAACATAACATGTATTTTATGAAAAAATAAGAAAAGAAGCAGGCCTTGAATAGCTGGCCTAGTTTAAATTATTCATGAGTGAGCAGGTGGTAGAGATGGTAATGAGGTCTCTCTATGATTATCTACTCCTTTCAACTATATCTAAGTAAAACAAAACAAAAGTCATATGACATGGCTAAAGGGAAAAAATATCAGACTGTTCCCATTTGAGGCAAGATTTTAACTAAGCATGCCAAAAATGACTTGGATCAGGACCTCTAAAAATCAAGTTTGCTGCTAGTAGGTTATATTTTAAGTCTGATTGCTTTATAATAACCCTTTATCATTGATTAAAAATTCATGTTGCTAGTGAAGAGTTTTGATAACTTCAAAGGTTTGTTTCCAGATAGAAAACTGGGAATAAGATGAGAAAGATATATATATATATATATAATATATATATATATTATATATTATATATATATATATATATTAATGAAAGTATTTAGAAAACAAAACTGGGTCTACCAATTGAGAGAAAGCTTAGCTCCAAATACCAAACTAACAGGTATTTATATTAAAAGTTTCAGAAGTCACTTTTTCTCGTTGCATTTGCCAACTGAAAAAAATCAGCTGACATTATGGTATGAGAGTCAGTTACAATGAGGATCAGTTAGAATGGCAAACTGTCAGCATGGAGGTTCAAGTAAATTGCTTAGGTATGTAAATTAAAATTTTTCTTTGTCACTGGATAGTCCACATATCACTGGTTGTTACCTGTTAACTGTGAAGTTACAGTGACTGGTTTAGGGCACATAATACAATCAAACCCAAAGACACATAAGAAAATGTTTTTCTGGAATAGAAAAAAAAATGTTCCTCTCTTCTACCAGAAGAGATGTTTCCTTTCCTTGGATGGTGTAGTATGAGAATATGAGGCTCAGATCAGTGATTGGAGAGCCTAGAAGGGCAGTGTATGGCAGGGATAGGGAGGCCATCATTTGGAGCCTGAAGATGATATTTCCAACATATTTCAAGGTGAGTGAGAGGAACCAGGTCATTGGTGGTATCATTTGAGCTTCTCAGTAAAATTTGCCTGAAGCTAAGCCCTACCTTTCATTTGAAGCATAAAGATCCCGAATAAGTACACAAAAATAAGCCTACACAAGCATGAGCACAAAAGTACTTTGGGGAGGAAAGTTTTAATTAAATTAAACAAGCCCCAAGGGCGAAGGCCTAAAATAATTGCCAAGGACCAGCAGTACTTAGGAAGATGGGGTGAAGGGGAATCAACTGGCATTTTGTCCTAGTGTCCTTTCCTGGAGTTGCTTTTACTTTTTGAGAGCCTTGGAAAAGATATAGGTCTCATTGAATCATTCCGGTTCTTCACTCCCCAAAGCAAAAGTCAATGTTTTAGTTTAAAATACAGGCTAATGAGGTTTAAATATCCTTGAATTTCTTAGATTCCTTACCCAATCAGAGCAAAGTGGAAAGAACACCAATTTGGAGTCAGGCAGCCCTGGATTCAAGTTCTAGCTGTAACACACTAACTCTGAAACTTTGGTTAAGTTACCTTACCTCTGTTAGGCTTACCCTTTAATATGTAAACAGTCATAATAATACTTACCATGCATGAAGTTTGATAGGATTAGATGATGGCAACATTTAGATAAAGCACTTAAGACAGGACCTAGCAAAACTCAAGCTTTATTGCCAATATTAACATCTTTTGATTTCTGTTTTATATCTTATTGGATATGATTCCTGTAAATTGTATGTCCCATGGCCACTGGAGAAAGAATCTAGCAGCATTCATTCTCTACCAAGTCGAAAAATCTTCATGATTATTGTAATCTAGCAGCAGATTGGGGGAAAGGCAAATAATAGTTCTGCTGACTTTTCAATTCTCATCTTGAGCCTACGCTGATGTAAAATAGTGTCATTGTTTTTCATGAACAATTATCTGTTCCAAGTTACATCCTATATAATTAATGAATAGAGATAACAAACAAATAGTATGTAAAAAAAAAAAAAAAACAAAAAACAAAAAAAAAAAAACCTTTTTTACAAATAAGTTCCAAGGCAAGTTAGTAAATATGTGTTTGCTGTCATTACGGACCCCACCTTTCCTGAGTTAAACTTTTCAAATACATTATTTCCATCCCTTTAGAATGAGCATCTGCCTTCTGAATTACCACATAGTGCTTTAGATCAGAGTTGGAAATGGTGGTAATGCCTGCTGACCACTCACCTTCTTAGGTATTTCACTATGTTCATCACATCCATTTTATATGATACCACACACATTTTCTATGTTACATATTGGAATTAGCCACACTAGGTTAAAATAATTAATTACATACATATTTATGTCATGTAGGTGAAATTACACAGCAATTCACCCTAACTATACCCTAACTTGGAATGGCTTGTATCTGTATTTCCTGATGTTCATTATGTGTAATTAACTCAAAAAGCAATTTCATACAGCTTACTAGAGCAATTTCAGAAATAGCCATAACAATTTATAGGGCCAGCAATCCAGGCCCAAAAAGTCAAAGTGAGTTTAGAGATTAAGAAGTCATCAATCACACGGTGACATAATATCAGGTACTCCTAATGTGGGAATGACACATACATCAGTGATTCCCTAAGTAAACATTTATGCCTCAGACAGTTGCTATCGCAAATGGGATGTTATGAAATGTTGCTTCAGTGATGTATGCCATGTATTAATGTAACCAATCCCTAAACACTCATTGACAGGTAGTGTCTCATTCCCTTTACCTCAGATGATAATGGCCCATTGAAGCTATTATCGTTTTAGAGGGAGGAAAAATTTCAGTGATGCATTTTACATTTCTGTGGGGATTTTTTCAATTTATTATACTTTTTTTTATTTGCTCTGTCTTTTGAAGAAAAATGATTGTGGAAATTTAGCAGCACAGTGCAATCCCTAATGCCTGAAGAATACCATTTTAAAGTATCATGATCTAGAAGCCCCTACTCTATAACCAAAGGTATCATGCAGTGGAGAATTCATCCTTCATGACCAATGGAGTGAAGTTGGGTTTCCTATCTTTCAATATATCTTATACAACCAGAATTATGGATGTATGGAAGATATGAAAGCAATTTCATCAATCAGAAGATTATTAGAAGATTTAAAAGAGGATTTCAGGAAGTTCTGCATGGACACATCAGAAAGTTCTTACAAAAAAGTCCTGGATTGAGTTGCACAGCCACAGTAGGTTTATTGATTTGCATGAAGCTCAGATGTACCCCACTATCTATTAGAGGCTTTCAACATGTAACAAAGGACTCTCCTGGATAAAATCAACCCTAAATACCAGAAAGCAGACATCTTTGTAAATAGTATCTCCAGAGATCTTTTCAGCTTTTGTTTATTATGATCATTAACCATACAAATGTCAAGCACAAATTCAGACTTCGTTGGATTATATCACTTCGGGCTGGAGTTCCAAGGAATCCACTTGCTCAGGGAGACCAGTTCTGCTACACCAGAGCTGGCAGCTGGTCCCACCCCATTCATTGGCCAATGAATGGAGAAGCACTTCGTCTTTTCTCTGCTCTAACTCCCATGAGCAGTACATTCCCATGGGCAGATGCAGTATTAAACACAATTGCTGACCAGCTAGCTATAATAATCTTATGCATTCAATTTTCTAATTAAGAAAATGGTCATAATATTATTGAAATCTTGTGTAATATTTAAAAGGAAATTATTCACAATTTCCATTACCTTATGATTTATAAGAAAATGCTATGGCATACTTTACATTTGTACACCAAGATGGTATGGGTCACGGTGTGAGAACCATAGCATGAACTATAAACATATCTGGGTAGTCTTGGAAAGAGGCCACAGTATCAGTGTGCACAACGTTCCTCTCCAAACTGAAGGCCTGTGTCATCTAACTCAATTTAGAAATCTAATCCCACAACTCAGGTACTCCGCCATGAGTGAGACAATGGTGCCTGCTGCTACACTGTTTCCTCCCCAGCATAGATACAGGAGCAGAATGGCTGATAACAGGACCCTCAAACAGCTGCCAAGGGAGGCACTTCCAGTAGGAAGGGCAAAGGAAATGTGCGGCAAAGCAGGGCTTCAAAGAAGAGAACATCACTGTGAACTGCTGGGGGAACAGCAGAGGCCTGTATTCCCCTGCCAGGTAATCATGGCAACGGATTTAATTGGGTGGTTTAGTTGGAGAAAAGGTACTAAAAAGAACAGGGGTCTTAGAAGCATTGCGTTAATCAACGACACATAAGTAAAACTACAGCTAAAGTACTAATTTTTGCATGTAGTGTGGGTAAGACTTTGGTAATTGCACAACTTCTGAGTCACACACACACACACACACACAGATGAAGGGGGGAACATCAGCAGAAGAGTGATATTTGAAAACAAATAACAAAGCACATATGTGTCCAAGTAGGAATGGCACACTTGTTAGGAACAGCAGCACTGGAGCCAGGCTGACTGTGTTTGAATCCTGACTTCGCCATTTACAGGCTGTGTGATCTTGAGGAAGTTACTTAACTTCTCTAGGCTTTAGTTCTCTCTCCTATAAAAAAGAGATAATAATTGAAGTTATGGTGTACATTTCTTATGAAGACTAAATGAACTTTTGAAAAGCGTTTCAAGCAGTTCTTGGCCGATTATTGTTTTAAAGAGTTAAGCTCATTATTTTAAGAGAATGCAGTAATTATATAGATGTCATATTATTGTGTACTTAAACTTAGCCAAATTTATCATGTTGAGTTATTATGATTTTTATATTAGAAATATATTGGTAGTTGAGGCTAATTACATCACAGATTAAAGAAGCTTAATTCAGGGACACCTAGGTGGCTCAGTCAGTTAAGCATCCCACTTTGGCTCAGGAAATGGTCTCATGGTTCATGGGTGAAAGCCCCATGTCAGACTCTGTACTGAAAGCTCAAAGCCTGGAGCCTGCTTCAGATTCTGTGTCTCCCTCTATCTCTGCCCCTCCCCCCATCTCAAAAATAAATGAACGTTAAATTTTTTTTTAATTTTTTTAACGTTTTATTTATTTTTGAGACAGGAAGAGACAGAGCATGAACAGGGGAGGGTCAGAGAGAGGGAGACACAGAATCTGAAGCAGGCTCCAGGCTCTGAGCTGTCAGCACAGAGCCTGACGTGGGGCTCAAACTCACAGACCGCAAGATCATGACCTGAGCTAAAGTCGGCTGCTTAACCAACTGAGCCACCCAGGCGCCCCTAAAATTTTTTTTAAAAAAATAAGCTTGATTAAAACCTAAAATATGTTAGAAAATATTTGTGGAATGAAATAGGTCCTTTTTAATTTTTTTACATTAGGGTCCCTAAGTCCTGCACCTTTAAAAAAATTTGTTTAATATTTATTTATTTTTGAGTGAGAGAGAGACAGACAGAATGTGAGTAGGGGAGGAGCAGGCAGAGAGAGGGAGACACAGAATCTGAAACAGGCTCCAGGTTCTGAGCTGTCAGCACAGAGCCGTACGCGGAGCTTGAACTCACAACAATGAGGTCATGACCTTAGCTGAAGTGGGATGCTTAATAGACTGAACCACCCAGGCGCCCTCCTAAATTCTTCACCTTAATAATAGTCATCACAATGACTCATTTTTGCCATCAGTAAGGGAAGCAAAAACACTGCAACTCATTTAATCATTTTATCCCTGTGTCTTTGACATTGACAGCATTTTGTTGTTAGGAGTGTCATCAAATCACTTGTTAGCTACAGCCTTAGTGTATTAAATAGTAGTCTTTGGACTGAAGGAATGGGCACTTTCTTAGCAAACTTAGAAAAGAGAAGAAAATATAATGTAAAAAGTATTTCTGTGATTTTTTTTCCAATAGTTTTATTCTCTAGACTGGATTTGCCTTTCTAATCCTGTTACTTTCCCCAAAATTGACTTCTTACAATCAGTACTATGAGATACACAGATATTCCATTGCCTTTTGGGAAATCAAGGAGCCCTAGGAAGAAACACTTTCTGGAGGGGGACTTGGGTAAAGGGGGACTTCTTAAATAAACCACATTTACTACAATATAAAGCAAATATGGTAAAATACAATTAAACAAACGTATTGTTTTCACATCCATACCTGTGGGAAGAATCTTGGAGAAAGTTCATCTCATGGCTGCAGATGCTACAGCTTGCATGTTACTTTTTCCAGGAATTCTTCCTTGAGCTCAAGGACAAGGTTAATACCTCTGTTGCCTCACTCCCTAGTATGGCCTTTGTCGCACAGATTTTTAATTTCCTCATCAACTGTCCAACTTCACCATTAGTACTGTATACTTTTTCTTACTGTAGGAACCATGTCTTTTTTACTTTTTTTCTTAATCCATAGAATCTGGCAGAGTATCCTGTGCATAGTAGGCAGTCAATAAATATAAAAATAATAATAATAAAGAAAGAAAGAAAGAAGGACTATCTGGGACAGAGCAAGTAGTTCCCAAACATGCTAAAGTGAACATGTATTATTTTTATAATGTAATTAAATTAAGCGAATGCAATTCAGCAAAAATTATTTTGAAGCGTGAGGCCTCAAAAAATAACTATTGAACCAAGAAAAAATAGAAAAAAGAAAAAAACTAATTTGGTCCAAGTATTAAGGTATATAATACCTACATAGTTGGGACACTTTGAACCATGAGTTATAGAAGTTTTTCATAATAGAGGGAAGTTTTCTTTTTTTTTGTTCTAAAGACAATTTCCTTCATTCATCATTTATTCTTTTTTGTAATATGTGGCATTGTTTAATATATGTAAATAATTTACAAACGTAAGTTCAGAGTTTGTTTGAGTGCAGGCGTGACTTATTACATATATGTATACCCCACTATAAGATTTTATTTTGACTACAAAATAAAATTAAAATGAAGCAAGAATGTCTTAGGCTATTTCTAGATTATTAAAATACTAAGTAAATTTAATTATAAAATGTTCTTACTTATTCAGTGTTTTCTATCTAGAGAGTTGCATGATAGTGGGACAAAAAGGGATTCAGTGCATTTTTTCCTTTCAGACATAGGCTACTGTGCCTTTGCACTAACAGGATTTCTTGTTGGTGATTCATTTTTCTATTACAAAGTCATTTTTATTATTAAATGAAACATATCACTGCCACTACCTTGGCCATATATAGTGGACTGTGCTGTGTAAAGTTCTTGAAAGGCAATCTGTAATAACTTGCTCACCTTTTTATATTGATTCAAGTTATATTTAGTGCTGAAGTATAAGTGAAATCTATGAAAATAAAATCACTTTATGCTTTGAAACTTACTTTTTTAAAGTGAGGTATAACTAACATGCCATATGATATTTATATATATTCAGGGATACACCATAGTGATTGGATGTTTGTATGTATCATAGGTTATTATCTGTCACCATACAAAGTTAATACAATATTATTGGCTGTATTCCCCATGCTGTACATTGCATCCCCATGATTTATTTACTTTATAAATGCAAGTTTGTACTTCTTGATCCCTATCACCCATTTCACCTTCTTCTTCACCTGTGTACCCTCTGACATCCACTAATCTGTTTTCTGCACTTATGAGTCTAGGTTTTGTTTTGTTTTGTTTGTTAGATTCCACATATAAGTGAAATTGTGGCATTTCCTTCTTTGGTCCTTCTTTGTCTGACTTATTTCACTTAGAATCATGAAACCTTCAAGGTCCATCCATGTTGTTGCAAATGGCAATATGTTATTCTTTTTTATGGCAGAGTAATATTCCATGGTATATAAACACCATATCTTCTTCTCTGGTCTTTTATCAGTGTCTATGAACATAGGGGTTCATATATCTTTTCAAATTAATGTTTTCATTTTCTTTAAATAGATACCCAGTAGTGGAATTGCTGGATTATTTAGTTGTCCTATTTTTAATTTTTTGAGAAACTTCCATATTGTTTTCTATAGAGGCTGAATGAAAGTTACTTTTTTTTTTAAGTATCATTACAACCACTTTAACTCTCTAATCTATGAATATACAGTGAAAAAGCCTCAATATTTTCAGTGAACTTAGTTTTAAAATGCTATGTATAAGGCCTTTGCCAGAGCTTTAAAAATGAACATTAACTGTAGGACCAGGCTAAATTGGGGGTAGGGCATCATAAAACAATCGCACAACATATTGCAGATTCACACTGTTGTCAGACCAAGAACAACATCTGGCTGGACATTTGGCATCAGAAGACTAATGAATGTTCTATAATACAAGCAGTTAGGCTCAATTAGTGTATAATTTACCCTGTTTTATTTCACCATGCACTGATTTCCTTATCTGTGACCATTTTTCCAGTGATCATTTAGAGTTCCAAATAGTTGCACAGATAGGAATGTTACCCAATTCTCGTATCTTCTAAAAAAAAAAATCTAGAGTGGGAAGTCTTGACTTACAAAGAGAGAGAAACAGAAGATATACAAAAGGATCCCAAATAAAGAGTCACTCAGTGCTGGAAAGAGGTTCTCCATAAGAGATGGATGGGTTGGCAGTGGCAGTGGCTTACATTGTCTGGAAACTTCAGGAAAGACTGAACGTTAAATGAGGAAGTATCTTATCCTGCCCCCCGCCCCCGTCTATAATAGGATACATTTTAAGATGACAAAGGAGAACCTTGAGCAGAAATGTAAATTCAGTGTAAAAACTCTTTTGTCAAGTGAAAGATAGTATGTCTAAAGGATTTATTAATTATAGAAAGGAACTATCTGTTAACATTTTCAAATGGAAATTTTAGGTCTAGCATAGCCCTTCAAGACTACAACTTATTCTTAAACACTTAGGTCATCATTCTTTTTTACTTAAATTATTCTATGATTATCTTTAAGGAGGAGGATTAAAAAAAGTGTGGCAAGGTAGAAATACCCAATTTCATTTGGTTCTTAGAACATCATCTTTGTGTAGTAAACATTGATTGCAAAATCAGCTTTAAAGAAAATTAAAATGAACAGTGATCTCAACCCTAGGAAACTGTCTGTAGAACTGTTATTTTTAAAGCGGAATCAATATCTTACACCATTAATGATACTAAGCAAAGACAAGAGAATATCAGTGTTGTTGCAAGAATTGATTTTTTTCTCTTTATGTGGTTTCATATTGATCTAAGAATTCACAATTTAAACTGCTAGGTTATAATTTAAATATTACTAAATAAAAATTTTGAAAGGAAAATGTCATAATGTTATTGTAAGTTATTTCTCCTTTATTGTTTTATTTCTATACACTCTCAAGCCACTCAGCTCTATTTCATATGCACACACAAAGCCACATACGGAAACTTTATTTCCATCATTACCGCAAACTACTCATTTTGGAGTGACACTTGGTTTACACCTTGAAATGGAGAGCAAGTCAAACAAGGTTATCATCTTTTGGGGTAAGTTTTTTACTTCTCTCTTGGGTCATTGCACACATTCACCACATGTGCATTTAGAGAGATAGCAGATGCCAAATGAGGATATCAGGAAGAAAATTGGTTTTTGTGATAGCTCAGATTTGGGGCAGGTGAAGATGTTTTAGGTTAGAAAAGAAGTTTAGGGAATATGTTAAGAGCATTGGTATTAAAAGAGAAGAATGTTTTAGATAATAACTGTCAGCCTCCTCCAGATGTTCTTCAGATTGGGAAATTACAAAGGCAGAAATGAACATCCAGGCTCGCAGATGGCTTATTCCGTTTACAGTACTTGCTGATTAACCATTCTGAGCAAATATTTTACTTCAGTGTGGCCAATGAATAGGCATTCCAAAAACATTTTTGCCAAATATTGTAATGGGCTATATTGTAGAACAGTTAAGAGATCCTTGATACTCACACCTGTGTACACTGTTTAATTTCTTGCATGACCTCTTACTATTCACATTTGATAGTGAAGTACAATTTTAAAATATCAAACCTACAAACTGTGTAAGACAAATTTGCATTAAAATAGTATTAGAGGTGGGGCAGCTGGGTGACTCTGTAGGTTAAGTGTCTGACTTTGGCTCACCTCATGATCTCAAGGCTCATGAGTTCAAGCTCTGCGTCAGGTTCTGTGCTGACAGCTCAGAGCCTGGAGCCTGCTTCAGATTCTGTTGGTCTCTCTCTGCCCCTTCCCCACTCATGGACTGTTTTTCTCTCTCTTTCTCTGTCTCTCTCTCTCAAAATACAAATAAACATTAAAAAAATGGGTGCCTGGCTGGCTCAGTCAGTGGACAGTGTGAGTTTTATCTCGGAGTTATGACTTCAGCCCCACATTGAATGTAGAGATTACTTTAAAAAATAAAATAAAACCTTTTTGAGGCATCTGGGTGGCTCAATTGCTTAATTAACCATCTCTTGATTTCATGATCTCACAGTTTATGGGATCAAGCCCCATGTC
Source organism: Panthera leo (assembly GCF_018350215.1). Classification (NCBI taxonomy): domain Eukaryota; kingdom Metazoa; phylum Chordata; class Mammalia; order Carnivora; family Felidae; genus Panthera; species Panthera leo. The sequence goes on along the minus strand of NC_056680.1, from coordinate 82,346,289 downwards.
AGGCTCTCTGCTGACAACATTAATCCTACTTGGGATTCTCTGTCTCCCTCTCTCTGCTCTTCCCCCATTCTTGCACAAGTGTGTGCCCTCTATCAAAATAAATAAATAATAAACATAAACAAGTTTTTAAATCATTAAAAAAATAAAATCTTAAAAAACGTAAAATAGTATTAGTTTCCAGATCCATCTAAAACCTTGCATATAGGAAACAGATGCATTTTCTATATAGTTGAAGGATTTGCAAAAGGCAGTTTCTCAAGTCTTTTCTTTACGGTTACATACAAAACATAACTAAATAATAAGTATCGCCAGGTGTGAATTATTTGTTTCAATTACCTGGGCAAATGTTTATGGGAAGAAAATAAGAACTCTTGTGGATTTGAAAATGGAATGGATCAGTTATTTGCAGCACAATTAGAAGTAGGTTTTGTTTGAGTGAGTGAGTGAAGTAATGAATGAATGAAAACAGTTTTTCTTGGTGTGAAGACAATGTAGACACATTCAAAGAGTCAGCAAGAAAAGGAGTGCTTACTGGGGAAAACTAGTATTTAGTTTTAGCAGAATATAACAGTGTTTCTCGGGATGTAATATGATGAACACCTGCAGCAAAGTCACTCAGAGAATACATACAAGATGTAGAGTCCCTGATTCAACCCCTGAACTTTTGTTCCACCATCTCTGGAGGGAGATGTAGGAGTAGAAATCCAAATTTTTTTTTTATTTTTTTTAGCATTTCTTCCTTTTTTGAGAGACAGAACATGAGTGGGGGAGGGGCAGAGTGAGAGGGAGATACAGAATCCAAAGCAAGCCCCAGGCTCTGAACTGACAGCACAGAGCCCAATGCGGGGCTCGAACTCACAAACCATGAGATCATGACCTGAGCCGAAGTCAGACGCTTAACCAACTGAGCCACCCAGGCGCCCCAGAAATCCAAACTTTTAACCAGCTCCTCAGGTATTTTTAAGCATCATTAAGCAATTTCAGAACTAAAGGGGCATGTAGTTTATTCATAAGGGAGATACATTTGGAAGGGTAGTTTGGGGTCAGATTTTATAAATATAAATGTCAGGCTAGGAGGTTTAGGTTTTCTTCAGGAAGGAATAGAGAAGCACTGAATAATTTTAGCAGGAAAAGGACACAATTAAAGATACTTTGGAAAGGTTTACTTTGTGGGCATATGAAATGTTAGGGCCTTAGAGAAGAAAAGGAGTATGGTAAATATGAGCTTTCAAGGTCCCAAATGGGGGTGGGAGCTGTGATAACATAAAGGGAGTGATGGCTTGCAAAGTAGAATTACAGAATTCACTGGTAATGTCGTAGATGTAAGAAAGCGAAAGTGGAAAAGGCCAAAAGCGACCATGAGATGTAGAATCTGCCTGATTAATGTCACAGAAAAAAGAGCCCGATCAGAAGAAAGTTGTTGGTTGGGTGCAGTGATGAGGACACAGGTAGCTTTGGCTATGTGTGTGTTGAACTTAAAGCAAGTTCATAGAATTAAAAAGTGCATAAGAAGATCAAAAACAGTGAGGCAGGAGAGACAAAGGCTGGATGGTAAGTTCCTTATGCTGAGAATAGAGGACACTATTGAGTTTTTTACTGTCTTACATTATTTCATTTGTATTATGAAAATTATTATTAAATTGTTTCATTATTATTTTTATTGTCTTACTGTTTCACATTATTTATTTGTAGATATTTCCCTTTTCTAAACTTTTAATGAGAGAATTTCCCCCCACCTGAACCACCAAATCCCTTGCCTTTTACACAGCTACTTTTCCCTTATGTGAACTAGTAAATTGTGTTTTGAGTTTACGTAAGCAAAACACAACATTTACAAAGGAATTAGTCTTTGTCTTTTCTGATAAAGGATAAAGACAATAAATTTCATATTAAAAAAAAAGACTACTCCATTTTAGTATTACCTTGATATTTATCAGTGTGTGGGAATTCCAGGTAGAGGAACTACTAATTCTTGCTGAAGATGGAACTGGACATTGAAAGATATTCAGGAGTTCACAAGACAGAGAAATGGAGACCATCACATGTTGAGAAATCAGTTTATGGAAATGGATAAACACATGTTCTCAGAATAAAATAGCATTACAAATGTGTACAGCTCATGGTAATCTGACTTTGTTAAGAGTGTCAAAACAACATCTGTGTCTTAAATTTAACAAGTCTTAAATTAATGTTGTGGACATTAGCTTATGTTTGTTTTTGTTTGTTTGTTTGTTTTGTTTTGTTTTAACAATAATGCCAAGGTATGTTATAACAATGTAAGCTAATCTAGTTAGGTGAAATATCCAAGAACTACAATGGGAAAATTTATGTAATGAAAGGAAACATGTAGATAGAGATGTGTTAGCACAGGTCTCCTGAGCAACAGACACCAAAATGGGATTAAATATGAAACAAATGTATTAGGGAAATCATTAAAAAAAAAGAAGCAGGAGGGAAGATCAGGAGGGACATTAGGAGAGCCATCAGTTCATAATGCAAGTCTTACCCCAAGTGAAGAAGAGAAGGAGGGAGCAGAAGAGAGAGGAAGGGTCTTAGACGGTGGATCATTTCCAAGGCAAGTTCAGTAAAGCTGATGGGACTTCTCTTAAGCCAAAGTTGACTACCAGGGGAGTCCTATGTCTCCCACCATACCCCATCCATACTCAGTCATTGACTTAGAGAAGCCTATAGAAAGCATGATCTTGCCACAAATGCTAAAATGAATGTCAGAGTGCAACAGCCAGGCCCTCTTTCAATTACCATTCTTACAATCAGAGATCTGAGAGGTATGGCTTTATGGCTACCACCAGATAGAACTTGTTTATTTTTGCATATAAACAGTCTGTGCAACAATGAACAGAAATGAAATTTAATCTAATTTCAGTACATTTCATAACTATTTTCAAGTAGTTTGGGCATGCCACTATCCAAAATAAATTTGATCATAGACATTTTGTGTATAGGAACTAAATAAAGATGGTAAACTCAGTACTCCTCTTTATTTTCAGCTGCAATGCAGAAATTTTATTTTAACTTCTGATTCTAAACATGCTCTCTTTACATGCAACCCTTCTGATCAGCTGTCGTTTTGGCAAATGTCACCCTACTATATTTTTAGTACTTTCCTGATCCTTATTCAGGGATTGTGGACAGAACAGAGGAGGCCAAGACTTGTTACCAGATGAGGGTTAGGTGATATATTATTATCTAGATAATTATCTAAATAAATTATCTAGGTGATATATTCCTATACAGCAAATTAATACTTTTTTAAAATGTCAAAATCTCCTTGTGTTCCATTCTTGTAAACAATATAGGAAAGTGCAGTAACTTATAGGCGAAGGAAAAATTTTGAGTTAAGTTCCATATTTAGCAATAGCTATTTATAGGTTGTTTAATGAGTTTTCTTATTCTACTGTAAACATAATAACTCATTATTTTAAGAACATCTTCTGCACAATGTTATTCTATAAAACGAGTCTCTTCCAGGAAATGCATCACTTAACATTCAGTCAACAAATACTTTTTTAATTATATACAAATTCTTACTATTTAGAGTCAAATACATTATTTCCTACCAACGAGCATTAACAGTTTTAGCAGACCAAGGCAGTCTGAGGGAAGAACATACCATTTTTCAAATCAGAGTATAAAAAGTCACATATAAATGAATTTGCTAATAGAATTTTCTGTTTATCATTTGTAGCTTGTGCCTGAGAAGAAAATATAATTATTCCAAAATAATTCAAACATTTTTGAACAAAATATCTAATTCAATCTACTGCATAACAAGCTAATAAAGAAAACTTTCAAGGTGATATGAAATATTTGATTTTGATAATACTTGAATGTCAATTCCATAAAATGTTTAAATATCAAAATTTAAGTTATGAAAGGTAAATTAGCTAACTACATCTAATCTGTATACAAAAATACTGTATTCTTGCATATTTAAAATTTTAATTTTTCTAAAAAAAACATGTTCCCAAACCTTTGTTTCAATTCTATTATGCAAACACAATTTACTCAATAAGTAACATCTTAATAATAGTCATAGAACAAATTGTCTTTATTCATCCTTTGGTTATAATAAAGTATATAGCAATGCCATTACTCACAGGATCCTACTTACCCTATTCTGACCATGAAAGCTTCTAAATTATCTCTGTTTAAGAAGCTGGGACTCAAATCGATCTACTCTAATCACATGCTATGAAATATAATTGTGTAATGAAATTTTGTCCAGCACACACACAAAACAAATTTTTAACTAAAGACTGAATGCCCCCCCCCAAAAAAAATCAAGTCAATCATTTTGTTTTCTGTGAAAGGCATCCTAACATTATAAGAAGGACATGGGGTATTTTCCTACCAAGCTTCTTATCACTTTCATTTTTCAGGGGATGAGCATCATCCATAATCAGTACTTGAAATTTCAATTTATACTTACCTCTAAGTTGCATGAAAAGCAATTATCTGCCTGAAAGACAAGTTTAGGCTGCAGTGACTATAATTACAATACACTTAGCAACATTCAATTTTTCTCTTGTCAAAGCTAGAGGCTTTCTAAATGAGGTACCATCCAATCATATTCATAAGTAAAAATACTTATTTTTAGTGGTGAACTTTTTTAGCTATTATGACTATTCATCTTTTGGAATAAACCAATAAGAGAGCAATAGTTCACCATATGATAGGTTTAAGTCCCAAATCTTGTTTTATATATGAAAGAACAAATTCTTCCATGTAATAATCATAGTATTAAGTATCTAGGAAGCAAGAAATCCATTTAGTTGTTGAAAATGGTAATTTGAAGATTGAAGTCTGCATTCTAAAAAGCAGAGCCTGATTTACTATTTTCTGGTATTTTAAAGATGCTGACTATTAGATTAACAATTCTCTTTCAAATTACCTCAAAACAATTGAAAATATTTCTAAAGCTATGACCCTCAAGTCAGATAATTATCCAACTTCTCAAGTCCTTTTGATTAAAGTAATTACAATTTTAAGTGTTATTATCCTAAGACACCAGGCACCAAGTAAGACACTGAGTAACAAATCCTTGCCCCAAAAGATTTTTATAACGTGATAAATGCTGGAAGTGCACAAAATGTCATGGAAGCACAGAAGTGGGACCATCTTCAGGGCTACTCTGGGAGAGGTGGGGAGGGCTGTCAAGATGAGGTAAAATTTAATCCAGGAGTTTTGAGGATGAGGAATATATTAAGTGGGCCATTCTTCATGGAGAAACCATGTTTGCAAAGATGTAAGAAAAATCTGTAAGAAATCTGTAAGAAACACAGCATGTTCTGAGGGTCATAAATGGTTTGGTAAAACAGCAATTAAAGTTAAGGATGGGAAGTTACAAAAGAGAGGCCAAAAACTTTCCAGGATGCTGCTCATGAAGAGCCTTGTTTGTTAAAGAACTGACCCTTTTCTCTGGACTTTCTCATACTGACATACACGTACCCCTGGGTGCTGGCAGATGAGAGCGACAAAGATATGTTAACAGAGTATAAAATATTGACAAGATCTACATAGTGCGTTTTCCCAAAGTGGCAATTTTATTTGACAATGTAAAGGAAAAGAAAATTTTGAAATTAAAACAGGTTTAAGCACATTATGGAGAAGAATGCAGACAACACGTACATTTTAAAGTAAAATTAATCTTCAAAGAAATACCATAGTTGTGACTGGCCACTTAGAGGAGACCCCTGAAACTCGAACTTTGGGGATTTATGTACATCCTAAACTACCATTAGGAATGCTCAGGGGAAAAGATTGAAAGACACTGCTGATGAGTGAAATGATCAGATTTATATTTTAGGATCCGACAGCATTTTGGAGGTTGTAGGAAGGAGGAGGTGAGATTAGAGGCAGGGAGATCATTTTTAAAGTAAATGCAGTATGAAGTTTGTGAGTGAGAAAATGAAATAAGGCAAAGACAGTAAGCATGAAGAGCAGAGATGGAGGTAGAATCTACAATAACGTTTAGGTTTTAAGATCTGGTTCCCAGGCTAGTATTATTTATTCTCATGTGTTCATTTACTGAGCATTTAAGTACCTACTAGGTGCCATACCTACTGTAAGCCAGGCTCTGTAGATATAAAGTACGAAACTTTCTCTGGATGTCTTCACAGTCATTTTCATAAGTCTGCACTGAAAATAGAGTAAAATTACATGTATTAGTTAAAAATATTAGAAAAAATTCTAGTGTTTTGCCTAGTGCCTAGTACAAAGTAATAAGTAAATATTTGTGAAATGAATGAATCTAGTCTTGCTAATGTTCTTTCCAAACATGATTTTTTTTATGGGAGGATAGAATACAAGCATCTCCCTTATAGTTTGAAATGTAAAAAGAGGTTATCTCTACTAAGGCAACAAAATACTGCTAGCAATAAATCATTCTTTTATAGTATGCAAAGGAAAATTGGATAGTTTTTTCCTCTACTAAACATTGCCAATAGCTGTTCCAAGAAATGTTCTACATTCCTAATCTTCGTAAAATGAATTTTTAAACAAAACATTAAAAGCACACTTTGCAAATCAGTTACCAGAAAGTACAATAATGGGCAACAGCAAGAACACAAAGCTGTATAATGAGACCATTTCACTGGTCCTCCTACTTTGGCAAGCCATTTATGAATGCAGAAATTAATCAAAATTAGCATCATATCCTTAGGTCTTGTTCCCTTAAGTAAATGTTCTGTATCTTTAAATTTCTGCATGATCTGCTTTGACGGTGTGGAAGGATAGCCCCATAAGAAAATCTCCAGAGTAAAGCTTTTGCAAAAGCCTCCCGTGTATGTTCTACTTTTTCTACTCTCCAATAATTTATAAATGATGTAAACAACTCGAGTATGAATTTAATATCGTTTCAAATATCCCATGGTGTTAAAATAAAGTTTCACACTTTTTTTTAGTGCCTTACAGTTTGCCAAGAGACTTTTCCATAGTACTTTCACTTGGTCCTCAAAACCACCCTTTGAAGTGAACAGACCAGACCTACACCTCATTTTGAAAATTAATAAAGTAGGTCTCCCAGACAAGCAGCATGGCCAAATTACCTTATATTTTACTGACAAACCATGACTAGTTTCTACATTTGAGCTATGTGTGCTAATATTGATAAAATGGCACAATAACTGATAACAATACCTACGTATTCACATATTCATTCATTTAGAGATCCAATAAATGTGGGGTTTTTTTGCACTTACTATACCCTAGATTCTCCTCTATCCACTTAAATAAAATGAAAGACAAGACAGTGGTCCCTTCCTTCATGAGTTTACACTCTGTGCACACATTTACATTGCCACAGATGAATTAAACCAAATATATTTTACAAAAAAAAAATGTATTTTCTATTTATCTAGACTGTTCTCTAAACATTTCAGTTACACGTTCTGCCATTTTATAGAAGGAAAAAGGAAAAGTTAGTTTTCAGTTTCACTAGAACCATGTGTAGCTTGTTACATCTTATTCTACATATGATTGCTTTCATTAAAAAAAAATTAACCTTTTTGGGGCATCTGGGTGGCTCATTTGGTTAAGCATCAGACTTCGGCTCAGGTCATGATCTCATGGTTCACAGGTTCGAGCCCCACATCTGGCTCTGTGCTGACAGCTCAGAGCCTGGAGCCAGCTTCGTGGATTCTATGTCTCCCTCTCTCTCTGCCCCTACCCAGCTCATACTTTGTCTCTCTCTCTCGCAAAAATAAATAAAACATTGAAATTCCTGGAATGATGAAGACTTAACCAAGAAATTTTTATAACACACCTTTCTCATTATTATTAATTATTGATGATTGGTAAAATAATCAATATTCCTGAAATTGCAGAATTTTGAGAAATACTAAATTTGAAGAGAACAGCTATATTTTTTGTGGCCAAGAGTCTATGAATATATTCCAGTTATGTCTAAATGGTCACAATTATCAGAGTAAAGGAATGCAAGAATTGTTAAAACAAAGTATATACTCTGGTTTTTTCACCTAATTGTGTGTTGTAGGTATTTTTCCTGATTTTTTCTTAGAATTACTTTATTGAACATTAAACAGCAGGGAATTGTGAGATAAGCATTCTGTTTAAGCTTAAAAATAGCAAAGTGGGAAATAGAGAGTTTACCCTCATAACCAATAAAAAGAATAGCACCAAATATGAGCCAGGCGAAACTTAGTATCTCATCTTGCTAACTGGCCCACAAAATCTGGAGGCTTCTATTATTGGGATTAAAGCTATGTTGGAGGAAGTTTTAGCTAATACACAGGACTCAGAAAACTAAAAACAAATATAACATTTTTTCTTCTCACTGACATATGGTATATTGATGTGCACCGACATGACATCAAATTCTATTTTAGTTTTCACAATTTTTATATTACTTGCCCCAAATGTGCAACTGGAAGCTTAATATGCAAATATGTTGTGGAGGATGGAATGGAGAAGTGAGAGGGATTATGTGATTGGGGAAAGTTTTCTGTTAAGGTGAGGCTTGGTCTAGATATTGAAAGGTGAAGATTTGTCTACAAAAAATCAGGGTGTAATAAGTGTGTTTAGTAACAGTGGAGGAGCAGGAGTAAAAAGGTGTGTGTGTGTGTTTGTGTGCGCGCGTGTGTGCACACACGTGTGTGTGTTGTGTGTAATGAAACAGGCTCAGGAAACGTTTTTTAAAACAGTAAGGCTGAAGGAGAGGTTTTCATTGGGAAGTAATGTAAAAGGTTAGAAATTATCTTGGGAGGGAGGGGTTCTGTCTGCAAAGACCTAGTTAGGTTGTGAGAAGGCAGAAGCTACTGAAGGTTTTATAGCAGTTCTTCGACATGATAGATGAATCTGTCAGTGGTAAAGTACTGGAAGAAGACCAGGAGGTCAAGGAAGCTACCAAAATGATGCTGGGGACGAGTAGGGTTCCAACCAAAGTATGCAGCTATTATCTCAGGACATTGGAATTTGTGTCTTAGCTAATAGGCTAAATAGCCAGCTTTATTTTTTTTTTTTTTAATTTTTTTTTCAACGTTTTTTATTTATTTTTGGGACAGAGAGAGACAGAGCATGAACGGGGGAGGGGCAGAGAGAGAGGGAGACACAGAATCGGAAACAGGCTCCAGGCTCCGAGCCATCAGCCCAGAGCCTGACACGGGGCTCGAACTCACGGACCGTGAGATCGTGACCTGGCTGAAGTCGGACGCTTAACCGACTGCGCCACCCAGGCGCCCCAAAATAGCCAGCTTTAAAGCCTGAACAAGTGTCACTGTAAAATGAAAGGGTTGCCCTGCCACATAATATCTAAGCTCCTTCCTGTCTCTGAACTTCTGTGTAAGCATGAAGAATCATTTTCAAAAATGGAGGGAACTGCTTTCTAATCCACTGGCCGAAAAGATCTATTAATGGTCTCTAAGAAACATGGCTGACTTCAGGCTAAGCACACTGCTGATTAACCTGCCTCTCTTATTAGATGTTTTTAGGGATACTTCTAACCCATGGCTCTTCCTCTTCATAGGGCTAAACAGCTGTGCCACAGCTTGCCTTGAGCCCAGCTGCATGGGAAATCCTAGTCTTGCTTTAATTTAGCCGAGTAGGTTCATGACTTATCTAAATGAGTTGTTCTGAGTCATTTCGATGTCTTGGTGTTACAAATATGTTGCTGCTGCTGCTCCTTATCTCCTTCAAATCATCCTTAATTTGGAAATCCCAATACTAGAGGGTTGATTCTTTTCTGATTAACACCATCAAAGGAGCTGCCAAATCTTCTGTGACTGTGATGTCAGCTCTCCCCTACCATATAAGAGCAAACGTGACCCAAAATGAAACAGAGAAAATAATCACTGAACCTCTGAACTGTGATTACTGCTGAAATACATAAGTCTCTCTCAAAAATTATTTGTCTTACCAACAAATATAGTTAGATAAACTGTGCATTTTTTAATCTGCAAAGACATTATTATCTTAAGTCCAATGTCAGCTCTACTAGAGCCTTTAGAATAATCTCTGGCATTCTAAATTCTTTGCAAATTGTCATAAATGCTGAACTCTTGAAACTAGGAAAAAAGACAAATGTAGTCAAAAGTGCTTGCTTCAAGATGATATATATTATGTTTATAATTATGATGCAATGTTTCATGTTTGAAAATACATGTATATGCACAGAAACATGTACAGATGTGCTTTAGCGTGGCACACGTGAGTAATAGAGGCTGTTTGGGCTTTGATTGTTTTTCCTTGACCTTTTTTGAAAGATGACAGGGAGCCTCTCCTCTTGGAGGCTCAGGGTGACTGCATGGGCTTTCCCTGGTGGCCTTCCAGGCAACACAGTGTTTTGGTTAACCATACATCGTCATCTATATGAGCTACCTGTCAGCGTGGTGTCTGTTGTCACTTCCGATTCACCAATGACTATGTCACTTTGTTTTATGTTGTTGCCACCGTGAATCCTGAGGAACTTTTTGAGCTTTTCCTAAACGCAGGAAACACGATACTGTTCGTTATTATAACTGCAGACTCATTGTCATGTCTCAAATAACCCAGTGAAAGATTGCCGTTGCACAAAGTTTCATAAGTAATAGATTCTCAGAATTACAAACATCCATTTTATTCAAAAACATGTCTTTCTCATCAACTTTGAAAGACTCCATTATTGCTCACCAAATTCAGAACAAATGCCTAAGGCTGACATTTACATCCTTTCACTATATGAGACCAATAAGCCTTTACAATGTTATCACTTGCTCTTTCTTATGCGTAGCCCTTGCTTCTTACAAATGAAACTGCTCATCATAGTCACGAAGTTTCCATATGGATCCTTACATTAGAACTTCCCTCCTGCCTCACATTTTTCTGGAAAGAGCCTACCCATAGTTCACAGCTAATCTGAGGAGATACCTCCTTCAAATAAGCCTTCCCTGATATCTGTTTCTAAAATAATCAGTATATATCGGGAGCTTAATAAATATTTGTTGCACACATGAATGAACCACGCCAATAGGTTTTTCCCTTCCTTCTAATGTTCAGATGTTTATAGCATTTTAAAACACAGTTTATATTATAGTTATTTTTGTGTGTGTTTATCTTCCCATCTTCCAAGCACACTAAAAGGTAAACTGTGTAAAGGTAACAAGTGTCCTATTCATCTTGCTATTCTCAGAGCACATACAGAGCACCTAGAAGGTACTTGACAAGGTTCTCTTGAATTGGCCTGAATTATGTGTCCTGAATGCTAATAAAGGCTGAACATGGAACAAAGAGATCACAGGCTATCAGTGAAAATTTCAATGGTATCTAAGCATCCCAGTTTGGATTCAATAAGTTTTAGAGTCAGTAATAGTACTAATAACTTGGCCTAGACATCACAAGGTTTTACTTCCTGCGTAGCTGTTCTGTCATCAGTTCCAATCATCTGGCATTTTATCTTTTGGTACACTTTTAATATACCTTTTTACCCCCTGATGATAATAGAAGACCTTAGAGGAAGAATCTCTGAGAAATGTAAAGAAAAAGATACAGATGATCCATATACGTACCATAAACCATTTACATCATATTATAGGTATGATAGAACTAATTCTGAATCCTGATTTTTTTTTACCGTGACACTATATTGTGACTATTTTAACATCGTTGTTTTTCAAAAACATAATTTTTAATGATTATGCAATATCTCATGAATGGAAAACTTTATAACATCTCATTGTCCTCTTTAAACAGCTTATAGGTTAATGACATTAACCAATCATCATATTTGCCGTTTTTACTAGCTTTGCTTTGTACATGTCTATTTTGATATTTTTGACATTTCGCAAATTCTTTCTCTAAGCAAAAGATCAGTTTTTCACTTCTTGATTTCTCTTATAGAACTATCTTCACCAACTCTAGAGATTTATCATTCACTTATAGTTTTTATCTTTTTTTGGCTATATTTTCTGTATTCTGTTTAAAACTATGTAGAATTAGGGGTGCGTAGTGGCTCAGCCAGTTAAGTGTCTGACTTCAGCTCAGGTTTTGGGTTCAAGCCCTACGTCAAGCTCTGTGCTGACAGCTCAGAGCCTGGAGCCTGCTGCAGAGTCTGTATCTCCCTCTCTCCCTGCCCCTCCCCTGCTCATGCTCTCTCTCTCTCTCTCTCTCTCTCTCTCTCTCTCTCTCTCTCTCTCTCTCTTAAAAATAAAAATAAACCTTAAAAGAAAATTATAAAAAATGTCTAAAAAATAAACTATGTAGAATTTATATTCATGCATGAAAATATTGGCTTTAGTCTTTGTATTTATTGTCCATATTATTCTATCCAATTTCCCTAAAACCATACTAGATAGTAAACATTTATTGAACACTTTCTATATGTCATGAACTTTTGTAGTCTTACATGTGTTATCTCAATTCTCACCAAAATCTTATGTAGTTGATCCTATTACTAGCCCCCATTTTATAGATAAAGAACTTGAAGCACAAAGTTCAATAATATAGCCATGATTACCCAAATCCCAGAGTTAAGAATAATTTCCAGAGATCATGTTCATAATTACTATACCCAACTACAAATACTAAATGTCTTTCTTTTCCTCATCATATAAGAAGTTATACACACTATAACGTGTTTCGATGATCTCTGTTTTGTTGAATTGATCTGTTGATCAGATACCTATATTTGTCTCATGCTTTTGACTACTTGAAGACTCATATTTTTATATTTGACAGAGACAAGTGTTTTTTTCATAATTTATTCTGATGTTCTTGCCTTTACACTTTTCAGATAACATTTATAATCATTTTGTCAAGTTAAGAAAAAATAAACCCAGTTTAAATTTTGGTCAATCTATAGATTTTTTTTAAAGAATTTATAGCTTTATAAAATGTAGACTTTCCATAGTAATAGAATTTTACTATGGAATTGAAAAGTAATTTTATCTAAATGTCCCCTACAAGTATTCAAAGCGCGTATTGCTAGGAATGTTGCTGTTATTCTTATGGATGAAATCCTTACTCCTCCATCATATATAGTAAATTTATGTTATAAATATAGAAAATTTTATTTATTTATATTTGCTTACATATTTCTATTTTTTCCAGTGACTATATTGAACTCTCTTGTTAATAAGCTTTCTTTGTTTTGTTTAAGAGATTTGCTTCAGCTTTCTAGGTATACAGTCAGATTCTCTTTAATAACAATTTGGTCCCTTTCTGATTTGCTTCAAAAATTTTTGTTTTGGCCAGTCTCCAGAATAATTTTAAATAACAGTGTTAAAACAGTACCATTTTTTGTTTGTGATTTTAATATTATTTCACTTTTTTTGTAGGTACTTTGTTAGGTATTGCATTATTTATCATATCTGCTTTTTTAGGAATTTTTTACTGTGAAAATATGTGAAAAAATATATTTTATCCAAAACATATTGAGAAATTATAATTTATTCTATTAGACTTATTGTAGTAACAATTTTTAATTTGCCAATTTTAAACTATCACAACAATTGTGAATGAATCATAAATAGCCATTGCAGCTATTATTTTGAAATAGTTTTTAACATAGAAAAATGGCAAATATATTACAGAGAGTTCCTGTTATACCTTTATCCCAACTTTCTAGTGTATCATCAAATAGAACATAATTATGGAAACTAAAAAGTTGACATGAATACAGTATTAGACAAAATAAAGACCTTTCTACTAAAATACTATGACCATAAGAGAAAAATCTAAGTGGATATCAAATCCCTAAAGATAGTGAAGATATCTCTATGTAAAAATCAAAATAGAAACAATAGAAGTCAACAGGAAAATAGAGTATTTTATTAGCAAAGAATTAAATTTGCATATGTCAAAAGTATCATAGACATGAAGAGAAAGAAAAGTAGAAAAACTGGCAAATATAAAAATGGTTTAATGTCATTAACTTTTAGAGAACTAGTAAAAGAGAATGAATCCAGCATTCCACTTTGCATTGAGTTCTTATGTCTCCTCAGTCTGTTCTGTCTATGACAGTTCCTCAGTTTTTCTTTTACTGTTAAGACCTTGACATGTTTGAAGAATATTGATTGGTTACTTTGTGCAATATCCATCAGTTTAGCTTTGATTTTTATTTCTTTTGGGTTGAGGGTTGGCAAGAACATGAAGCAATATTGTGCCTTTCTTAGCACATCTTATCAGGAGGAACTCATGTCAGTGTGGCTTATTACTGGTGATTTGATCACTTTGTTAAGGTTATGTCATCTAGATTTTCTACTGTAAAGTTTCTATTTGCCTCTTTGTAATTAATATCTTGTGGAGAGACACTTGGAGACTATGAAAATGTCTTATGTAAATATTTTACCACTAATTTTAGCATTTTTCAATAATTCGCCCATGCAGCTGTTATTACTGTAGTAATTTGCCTAATGGTGATTTTGTTTCCATCATTTCTTCTACATTTATTAATTAGAATTCTGAAAAAAGTAGCTGTCCTATGTCCCCCTTTATTATTTTTTTTAGTTTAATGATTCATTTGTATTAGTATGGGCTAGCAGATATTTATTCTATTCCATGGTTTATAACCCATTACTCTCATTCTTTATTTTCTTGTTTAAATTGTCCCAGATTTGGCCATAGGGAGCTCCTTCAAGTTAACTCCTCTGTCCTTTCAACATGTCCCCCATCCATTTCAGGAAGGAACTTTCATACTTAAAGGCACTGAAAGATCTTCTAAGACTGAATATTTCCAGGACTGGTATCAGCCATTCCCCTAAGGAATCCTGTTTCTTTTATTGGAGAGTGGGATATAGAAACCAAAACCTGAGATGAGCACATTTTTGCTGGGAATCTCTGCCTCTCAGTACAGAGAACTAGGAAGCAGATATATGTATACTCAGGTGTGAATATACACATCTATATTTATTTCTCTACCTGTCCATCTGTAAGCATATTAAAAATCATGAGTTGTTATTGATACCTCTGATTCTAATCCAACACCATATAATTATGCTAGCCTTCTCCCTTTTCTTATTTGTAACTCTTTTCTCTGACAGAGACAAACCTGATTTTATTTCTCCACCATATGTTTATTTCTCAATCCTGGTATAGGCATATCATAGTTCCGGGATTCCTGAAGTATAATGATGATGTTTTTTTGAAATTTAATTTGTATATTTATATGCGTATTCATCAGTAGCAATGGATTTAGTGTTAATTTGGTTGCTATCATGTTTAAGTTTTGTTAGTATCAATATATCTAGTATCAGCATTTCAAATATATCAGTTGATAATAATTTTTTAAAAATTGTATTGTATATTTATTTTGAGAGAGAGAGAGAGAGAACAAGAGCAGAGGAGGGGTAGAGAGAGAGGGAGACACAGAATCCGAAACAGGCTCCAGGCTCTGAGCTGTCAGCACAGAGCCTGACGCAGGGCTCAGACTCACAAACCAGGAGATCATGACCTAAGCCGAAGTCAGATGCTTAACCAACAAAGCCACCCAGGTGCCCCCAGTTGAAAATAATTTTAATGCCAAAAATGCATATATATTATTTTAACTTATTTCTCAATCTTCAATTTATTTGTGGATTTATTTTATATATTTTTTCTACATATTATTTAAAATTTTTCTGCAATTACACTTATTATTTGAATGAGTGTGGGGGGGTGTTTTCCATTATTACTTCATTGAGATTTAATGGTAATGAAAATGAGTTAACACGAGCAAAATGGTTACTTAGAACAGTGCCAAATAGTGAGCATTCAATAAATAATTATTATTAGTCATCACATTTCTATTTTCTAATTTATTTTTGTTATTTTCATTATAATTTTTTTTTCCTTCATTTTATTTTGTTGTCATTTTTTTCACCTACTTTGTTGAATGCTTAATTCATTTGGCTTCTATCTATTATATTTAATTAATATTCATGCAATTCAAACATCTGGTATTTTGTAGACATAAACTTTTGTTCAACTGAGGGATTCTGTAAGTAAAGACTTGGTATATATTCATTTTGCAAATCAGTGTATAAAATAATTATCTCTAGAAGAGGCAGCTTTAATATGACCAGTAAATTTCAGTGCAGCTGGGTTCTTCTTTTATCTTGGACATAGTTGTTGCAGTAATGAGCATTTGGGGGACATTATAACATGTCTCAATGACATGTACAGCCAGACCTGAGAGAATTTGAGAGAAACTCAAAGCTAATGGTCTCCTCCGTACCAACCAGCACAACTACAGCTCACAGAGAGTCAATGACCTTTGTCTTGCATGGTTATATTGCTTGAAAATTCACATACATGTGGCTTGACAAAGGGCAAAAAGAGATAACTATTCAGTGGCTAATTTAGTTGTTCTTTCTCCTCCTGTACTAATTATGTCAATTTCTCATCCAAAAGATATAATAGGACACCATCTTTAGGATTTGCTGTATATAGTCATTCCATTTCTGATTTATTACTGGCAGTTATAGCTTTCAGATGAACATGTAGAGTATATATCCTCCAAATCTGTGAAATACCATACATTTCCTTTCATCTTTTTACTCCTACTTTTGCTTCAGCTTGAGTATATAGAGAAGTATTAGTATATAGAGAAGTATATAGTATACAGAGAAGAAGTATATAGTATACAGAGGAGAAATATATAGAGAAGTATATAGTATACAGATCAGAAGTATATAAAGAAGTATACAATGTACAAGTATTTAGAGAAGTATAAGTAAATAGAGAAGAAATATACAGAAAAATATACAATATATAGAGCAAAAGTATATAGTGTCTTTTCCTCTCCTCAGGATTTCAGTTGTTTAGGTTCAAAGTTAAACCTTTTGAATTGTGATCACTGAATCTACACTTAAGAAGAGAGAAATGAGTCAAATTTCATAAGTAAATCCAACTAAGATTTGTTGGTTTGCATATTAGCAAAACCTCGTTAAATGAAAAAGACTATTCATTACAATACAGATTCTTAAAAACAATAGTGATATAACATTAAAAACAAAACCTGTCCTATCCAGACACATAATCTGATATTTAAAAATTATTTGGTGTTTCTTTTGGGGGGGCTTCCACCTGAGAGGCACCCTTCAAATAAGCCAATACAGCCATTTTTAGCAACAAGTAATTATGTACTGTGACGATTTTATAAGTATCTCCTTAAACTGCAACAAATACATGGGGAGCTTCAGTCAGCCTGAATGGGATTCTTGTCCATTAAAACTATTTGGCCTGAAATAAATTAGTTGTCATTTAAAACTATTTTGCCTGAAATAAATTAGTTAAAATCCAACGTATATAGTGATTACTCAAGCATCTATTACTATACCTTCATCAAAGAGAGGTTCAATGGATGGCACAGGAATGTTTAGACAATTATTGGAATGGATC